>NC_055987.1:185785416-186145705 GCF_018446385.1 Zingiber officinale | reverse complement strand
AAAAGTATTTGTTTATGCCAATACGCTGCGTTTTGATTCGTTAATTGTCGAGGCAGAAAAATTGTAATGTTTACTGAAATGTTGCAGAGGAAAGTGGGAGAGAATTTAAAGATACGATGTTGAATCAAGAAACGATGCACGTTGAACTCCCAATTGCCTCAAACTCCACTGCTCCCATGCAATTAGGTAATTCAATATGATTGGATCAAACAGGATGAAGACGTTGATGGAAATTTGATTTTTTTTTTCTTTTCTTTTTCGATGATTGATTAATGTGAAGCTGCCGGAGAAGCCATTCGAAGGAGGAAGCCACTGTGCGACGTTTCGGACCCGCGAGTCGACATCTGCGAGATGAGCGGCGACATCAGGATCGCCGGAAACTCTTCCTCTATCCTATTTATTGAGCCCGAGGCGGCGGCGCGGCCGCCGGAGCAATGGCGAGTCCGCCCTTACCCTCGGAAGGGCGACGACACTTGCCTCGGCGGCGTCAGACAGTTCGCCGTCGTCAGCGCAGGCAGCGACGGCGCCCCGCGGTGCACAGTCGACCACGGCGACGTCCCGGCCGTCGTCTTCTCCGTCGGCGGCTACACCGGCAACCTCTTCCACGACTTCACCGACCTGCTCGTGCCGCTCTTCGTCACCGCTCGCCCCTTTCACGGCAAAGTATGTTAAAATTACCCGTAATCTTCGATGTTCTGATATAAATTAATGATCCCAACGGATTTTGTCAAGATTCAATTCGTCGTCGCGGATTGGAAGAGCTGGTGGATCAACAAGTATCTCGTCGTCTTCCGTAAATTGACAAACTACCAGTTGATGGATTTGGAGCAGCAGAGTGCCGGGCAAGTGCATTGCTTCAAACAGGTGGTGGTCGGACTTCGAGCTCACAAGGAGTTCTTGATCGATCCTGCCAGATCGCCCAATCGCTACACCATGGCACGCTGCATGATTTCGATCTATTCGAGAAAACATTCAAATTCAAATTCAATAAAACAGCACTAATTTGACAATGTCTAACAGGTGGATTTCAAGAGGTTCATGAGGATCGCGTTCTCGTTGGAACGAGACGCGCTGAATAACGCCACCGACGGCGGCCACCTCCCCCCGCGCCGGAAACCGAGACTCATGCTGATCGCGAGGAAACAGTCGAGGGCGTTCACCAACGTTCCGGAGATCGTGGCCATGGCAGAGGAGCTAGGATTCGAGGCCATGGTGGCGGAGGCGGACGCGGGGTCCGACCTGGCGCGCTTCGCGGGGGTGGTGAACTCCTGCGACGTGATGGTGGGCGTGCACGGTGCCGGGCTCACCAACATGGTCTTCCTGCCGGCGAACGCCACGGTGGTGCAGGTGGTGCCGTGGGGCGCGCTGGAGTGGCTCGCCATGCTGGACTTCGGGAACCCGGCGAAGGCGATGGGGCTCCACTACGTGCAGTACAGCATCGGGATCGAGGAGAGCACGCTGAGGGAGAGGTACCCGAGGGGCCATGCGGTGTTCACCGACCCGATGTCGTTCCACCGCCGCGGCTTCGCCGTCGTGCGGTCGACGTTCATGGTGCGGCAGGATGTGAAGCTGGACGTGAAGAGGTTCCGGGAGCTGCTGGGGAAGGAAGTGGGCCACATGATCCAGTAGTTCTTCTTCCAGTATTTAATGTTTATTAAAATTAATAAAATCATAAACATTGCAATTTTCAGTGGAAAATTTAAAATATTATTTGTGATTATTACACTTAAATATCTATAGTTTTAATTGGCATATATTCAGCTTAATCGATTAATTCATTCTACACTTATTATTTTTTTTATTGATCGTATTTCAAGCAATATTATGGGTATTTTATTTTCGAGCAATCAAACGGCCCCAATTGCACGAGCGAAGGGGCCCACTGGACTTTCCAATGAATGATATTTTTATACATTTTAAAAACGCATAACTAATATTTTATGGCTTTGGCGGTTATATAATACAAAGAAACAAAAGGAATTTTCTACGCTGACAAAGACACGCTACATGGATGGATTATCGTCATTGATGGGAGGTGAATTTGCTAATTGTAAATTCGAATTAGGTGAAAATTACTTTTCCTTTTTATCTAAAATTTTACAAATTAATATAATGGCTCTAATAAAATTAATCTTTTCGCCTAGAATTAGAATCCTCTATGTTGGTAATTAACATCGCTTAATGGCATAAGAGGACAGGCCTTACTACTAGTTTAGCCCCTAAAACTATAAGTCGGCCATCTTTTGATTGAGATGGCGGGCCAAGTGGAGAGCGATGAACATATTGTGTTCTATATAGCAATAAGACAAATTGGACCACACCACTTTGATCGAAACTAATTAATAATTTTTTTCCTCTTGATTTATAAAAATCAACTCAAATCCAAATTCCTCCCTAACTCGTCCAACATATCGGGGCCGAACCGGGCGAATCTACCAAATAACGGCCAGCATTTCGTGGCGCTGTAATCGCAACAAAAAAGGGCTCCGGAAAGAAAAAATAAATAAAAATCGTGTCGGGTTTTCCCAGGACGATACCGTTACAAACTCGGCAGCGGCGTAGCTTGCCACGTCATCGAATTTTCACAGAATGGAATGTTTGGAACGGTGTTGCGTGGCCCGGAGAGAACACGGGATGCATGCTTTTTTATTTTTGATATCTGTGGGGGCGACAGTTGGGATACAGTCGATAGAAGCGATTCGGGTTTAAAATCGAGGATATTTTCGGTGTTTTACGACAAATTGTTTTCTCCACGTATTCTCATGCGTTGATATCTCCTTTCGCTCTCGCTCTTTCTGGCTCGCAGCTGCAGGGGCAAGAGAAAGCGGTGGCCGAGGCGTCTCTTTCTTCTTCTCCTCGTTGCTCGCTGTCTCTTGATCATCCGCGTTTCGATTTCTTCGAATTTTCTTCTCCGTTTTAGCTTGGAAAGGGAGAGTGAGGGAGAGAGAGTTTGATCGAAGTCTAGTGAAGGAATGCTCGGCGGAGCTGCCGGAGACTAGGGCGTTCGCTTGCAGAAGGTGGGGGCGAAGGCGTATGTAAAATGCGACGTCTTGTCGATGACGAGGGAGTCGCTAGTACCGCGGCGGAGGACTTTGCAGAGAAGTCCCTTGTGCAAGCGAGGGGTAGATCTCAGGGTGGGGGTGGGGGAAGACGGGTGACTCCCACGGTCGATCTCGCTGACGACGGGGAGGATCCGGCCTTGGAGAAGGCGCTGCCGAACGGGGATCTGTATACCGGTGGATTCGCCGGCAACGCGCCTCACGGGCGTGGGAAGTACCTGTGGGCCGACGGGTGTATGTACGAGGGGGAGTGGCGAAAGGGGAACGCCTCCTGGCGCTTCCTACGAGGGTGAGTTTCGTTCCGGCCGGATGGAGGGGTTCGGCACTTTCATCGGTGCTGACGGCGATACCTACCACGGTCAGTGGGTGGCTGACCGCAAGCAAGGATTTGGCAGCAAGTCGTACGCTAACGGAGACCACTACGAGGGCATGTGGCGGCGCAACCTCCAGGAGGGCCACGGCCGCTACGTTTGGCGGAACGGCAACCAGTACGTAGGCGAGTGGCGTGGAGGCGTGATCAACGGCCGGGGTGTACTCATATGGACCAACGGAAACCGCTACGATGGCCAGTGGGAGAACGGCGTTCCGAAGGGGAGCGGCGTGTTTACCTGGCCCGACGGCAGCTGCTACATCGGCAGCTGGAGCCGCAGCGATCCCAAGGCTCTCGACGGCACCTACTACCCCGCCACCGCCACGCCCCGGAAAGAGATCGTCTCTGGTAGGAGAAGCTCCTTCTCCTTCTCGCCGCTGGACGATGGATCACCGATGGCGCCTTCGTCCAGGAAGCGGTTGTCTGTAGACGTAGTCCACCGGTCGCCTGGGCGGATCAGCTCGGTGGCTGAGAAGAACTTCCCCAGGATCTGCATCTGGGAATCGGACGGCGAAGCTGGGGATATCACTTGCGACATCATCGCCAACGTCGAGGCATCGTTGCTGTACACGGACAGATCATTGCACGATCATGTCAGTGGGACTCTCATAGGTACCGTGCAACGGAGACAGTGCTCCCTCCCCTTGTTTACGCCGGAGGTAAAGAAGCCAGGGCAGACGATATCGAAGGGGCACAAAAACTACGACCTGATGTTGAACCTTCAATTAGGCATCAGGTTAGATGGTTAAAGAGATGAGTTGCGAGCATTGACCTGAGAATACGTTTTCTTAATTGTTTGGTGGTGTTGGTTTTGATTCAGCTACTCAATTGGGAAACCCTGCTCGGCACAGCTGAGGGAGCTACAGCAGGAAGATTTTGATCCAATGAAGAAATTCTGGACGAGGTTCCCTCCAGAGGGATCAAAGAGCACTCCTCCGCACCAGTCACCGGAATTTCGATGGAAGGACTATTGTCCTATGGTCTTTAGGTACAGTTTGTCGTGAGATTTATCCAATGTTCTTTCTAGTTTTTTTTTCTTCTTAACAGCTAAATTGAAATGTTTGATTTGGTTCCTGGATTGCAGACACCTAAGGAAATTATTTTCAGTGGATCCAGCAGATTATATGTTAGCTATCTGTGGAAATGATGCACTGAGGGAGCTCTCTTCACCTGGGAAGAGCGGGAGCTTCTTTTTCATGACCCAGGATGACCGTTTCATGATTAAGACGGTAAAAAAATCAGAAGTGAAGGTTAGATACTTTCTGACCTTTTTCCATTTGACAAATTTCCTTGAGACGACTTGTTGATTTTAAAGGTATAAATATCCAACCAACATGTATTTCTTGCTGTGATTCTGAGACTCCATTCTGAGTATTCTTCTTTCCCAATCGTTGACATGTTCATATTTGGAATTTGACTTCATTCACTGTTTCTCTTAGTATTTTTCCCATGAGTGTCGATGAACTTCAGTCGGTGGATCCACAAATTGTGTATTAGATCAGAAAATTACTGAGTTGTATTGACTGCATTTAATTTGAAACTCTCTCAGGTACTTATTAGGATGTTGCCCAGTTATTACCGGCATGTATGTCAGCATGAGAGGACTCTAGTGACAAAATTCTATGGAGTTCATTGCGTAAAACCCAATGGTGGCCAAAAGGTTAGCAAATGCTAACATATGAATTGATTCATGCATTTGTTATCCTCTGATCTTATCCACATGTTTGATGAAGCCAGGTCCGGTTCGTTGTTATGGGCAATTTGTTCTGCTCCGAATATCAAATACATAGGAGGTTCGACTTGAAAGGTTCATCCTATGGGCGGACAACCGAGAAGACTGAAGAAGAGATTGATGAAACAACTACACTCAAAGATCTTGACCTGAATTTAGTATTTCACCTTCAAAATTCTTGGCGCAAAGAGCTACTTGAGTAAGTTCTCATCTTAGACCTAGAAGTTTAGTTTATTCTCTTGCATCTCTGCTTCATTTGGTCTAAGAGAGCTATGCTGGTGTAGACAAATCAAACAGGACTGTGAGTTCTTGGAATCAGAGGGGATCATGGATTATAGCCTCCTTGTGGGAGTACACTTCCTATCACCACTTCTTGCTTCACATCGTAAGTTGATAGTCTTCTGGAAGCCCAATTTCTTCCTTTAACACTATTGGACTAGTTGACAATTATCTAATAAAATCAATGCCGCTTAATCAGAGTCATCTAAGGAGGAATCATTTCAATGCGGCCTATCTGTCTCAACATTCAAATGCCAAGATATGAATCAAATTCCAGACACACGGTATGTGTTTCCCATTTCAACCTTGATTTTATTTTATTTGATTAACAAAAAGCTTAGTGGTGGTGCACTCTCCTATAAGCAATGTCAATTTATATATCTATATAGCCATTATAGAGATTATTTCCTTCCTGGTTCAGCTTCATTCATTGCGTTGAAAATAGCCAATAATGTCTTCTCTCAATGATCTTGTTGCTAATTGGTCAAATGCGCATTTCTGAACCTGGCTTTAGAAACTTATGGTAGAGTAAATTTAGGAGTCATTGTCTGCTACCATCCAATACTGGGGATTGCTGTTGTTAAATCCTGTCCACGTTTTTATTTGTTTATTTTTATGTTTTCATCCGTTTGTATTGGATCAAACGATTCGATCATGCCACCCACGAAATAAAGGCCTAGCTTTTAAAATTCACTGTCGCCAACTTGTCATCAACCAACGACCAATTCTGTTCCCATGGACGGACTGCCTAATGCAATTAAAAACTCGTGGACTCTACTGCTTCTACAGACCCCACGTCAAAAATTTAAGTGGCGCAAGTGTAGCTTTCATTATGCTGTAGCCCTATTGTCATTGTGGAAACCTGGGTGTTTGCTCCAACGAGAATATATGGTCCCTCTGCTAATTTGTTGGATGACCTTCTTTCTATTTCCTAGACTTTTTGTTTTTGTACATGCTGAATAACAAGCTTTTTTGATGATCAGGAAACCATTGGCCCGGTTGGGTGCGAACATGCCGGCGAGAGCAGAGCACGCTGCAAGAAGCGCAACAAACACTGGAATGCCAACGCCTACAGCAAGCGGCGAACTCCATGACGTGCTGCTCTACTTTGGCATAATCGATATCCTTCAGGACTACGACATCACCAAGAAGTTGGAGCACGCCTACAAATCGTTGCAGGTCGATCCCAACTCCATCTCCGCGGTGGACCCAAAGCTCTACTCTCGGAGGTTTCAGGACTTCGTCAGTAGAATATTTATCCAAGATGATTGACACACGGTAAAAGAACACAATTGTAGAGCCTTTTTATTAAAAGCAGCACTTCAGTGTCTGCTACAGTCGGTGGTGGGTAGTGGGCTGAATTTTGAAGCTCAGCCATGGATAGATTCTTATATGTAAGTAAAGGGTGTGTTGAATTCCTTTTATTTTCACATTTCCTTCTTGAAAGAGTGAAGGGATAGTAGAGTTTGATAGGGGATGGATGGAACAATGGTTGTACAGATGGATAGTGATGCTGATTGTGCACATTACAAAGAAAAAATTTTGATGCATGCCAGTCTCGAGCAGCTGCCTGTGCCCTCCTTTTCCAGAACTAAAACGGTGAAAGAGAATGGCTTTTGCAGAGAAGCTCTTTGAAGGACTGCAGGGCAAAGTCAAGAGGATGGTAAATAAATAGCATGAAAAGAAGAGAAAGTGGAAGATGGAAGATGCGGTGGTGATCCAATCTTCTCTTTCCCTCATGTTTCTTTATGTTTTTCTGCACTGCCTAGGCTTTCCCTGTTCCTAGGTCAGGTTGAATAATTCTTCTTTTCTTTGTTCTTTTTGACCGTGGAGCAAATGCGCCATCTCCACGTGGCTGTTCATGGTGTCTTGACTCTTGAGGTCGATATGCCCCACTTGCTGAGTTAGATTTATTAGTCTAGGCGAGTCCATCCAACCAAATCAGGCCTGCGCAGTTCAATTGTTGAGATTAGAGTTCCTCCGGATCGAACGGCTGCACAAGGAGATCAGAGTTGCCTGGCTCCGTACAATTTCGCTCTTTGCGGGTGTAGAATCAGTCTCTATAAAACCCGACAGCAGACCGCGCGCGAAGGGTCTGATCTCGGCCCTGTCTCCGCTCTCTGGCCACCCAATAAATGTGATGTCGGCATTTGACTCCGTCCCCGTCCTCGCCGGCGACGACGCATCCCGTGACTTTCGCCTCTCTGTCAGGACTCGTCTCCATCGCATGCACGATCGAGCTGTGTTAATGAATCTGCTGCATATTCATACGCAGGATCGGCATTATATTCTGATCTTTCAAAGATCGGCATCATTATTCCCTTTACCATCCGTCAGCTGGCCGTGACGTCGTCGTCGTCGCACTCGCATCGATCGGCGCAATAAATCTGAGAGCTCCTTTTGGGTCACTGTGTGACTTTGCCGCTCTGACGGGCTACACGAAGGGAACCGAGGTTACTGACAGAACGTGAAGGTACGCAGGCATTGAAATGGTTCATTAATGCTCATCAGCCACTGTTGAACATGCATGCGTATTCATGGAGAGATCGAGCTCTTTCTGTCTTCGTCCTGCATGTTCCCTTATCTACTCCTTGCCGAACGAGCTGCAATTCATAGGGGATGTTTGGTTGGATGAAATGAGAATAGAGAATGGAAAAAGATTAGAAAGTTGGTGTTTGGTTGAGGGAAATAGCTAATTTTAAAGTCAGTTTATTTGATTTTGATAAAATTTAAGTAATTTTTATAAAATTGTTAAAAGTATTTTAATATTATAGTATTTTATGTATAATAATGTGATTAAATGAAATAGCTAATTTTTTATAATGTAGTAGTTTCAGGGTAGCTATCTGTAATAACTATCCAGTAGCTAGCTAATAAATAAATATTTTTAATATAAAATATCTAATGGATGTTTTTTTAAAAAAAAATAAATTTAGAAGGCATCCTTTACATAATTCAAAATGCCCTTTTAATTATTGTTCTAATTATAATGCACTCCACCAATAAATGCATGCAAGCTTGTTTAGAGTGGTCATTGAAACCATCCACACAATAACATTACTAAGTTAATTAGCTATAGTTAACGCTAATAAAATTTAAAATTTGAAAAATAATAAAAAGAAAAAGAAAAAGGTTTAAGTTGTGTTGCATCTGGTATTATTATATTGAGCACTTTGAATCGTACCATTTACTTGCTTGGTTTTAAATTGTTGATGGTGTCGAGTTAAGCACAACAATTCGATGAGTTAAAATATTTGAATACGGGTGTAAATAAATTAAGTCGTTCATGAACTATTTGAAGTTCAATTCGATAAAAATTCATTTATACTCGTTTAATGAGACTCTTTAAGATAAACAAATCAAGCTCAAGTTTCATAATACTCAGGTTCATTAGCTTGTAAACATGTTGATTAATAAATTCATGAATTAATTTTTAAATAAAATAATAATAATTTTGATATTAAATTTATAAATTTTATATTTTATTTATGAAAAATATAGATAAATTTTTAAATTGATTTATTATACTAAAATTATAATTTTAATAAGAATATTATAATATTTTTTAAATATATAATTTAATTTTTAATTAATATTTAAATTTAAAATTTATATTTATTAAATTCGTTTAGACTCAATAAAAGTTCGAATAAGCTCATGAGCTATGAATATATCCGTTAAATAAAGTTCTAATCAACTCGATTATAAAGACAAACTCAAATATTTAAAAATACAACTTAACAGCTAAACGATTACACCCTACCTCTGGTTTACTTTAGAAGTCATTTTTATGTATGTATTCAATGAGTTTGGGTCCGTCTCATCATGTTAGATCTATAGACCCATTTAAAGCCCAATACACATACATTGAATTCAATTTAAATCCTATTAGGGTGCATTGGGTTGGAGGAATGCATGTTCTCGCGACAAGTTCTGATTCCTGAACAGTCGAAGCACATGACACTCCACGGCATTCACGAGAGCACCGAAGAAACAACAAATATGGCAGATTGAACGCCAGATTTAAGCTCCAACGTCTCGCATTCGTGGGGCCATCATCCACAAACTCTCTCATTCCTCGGGTTAGATAGATCTGCAGGTAGATTGTCTCAATTTAAACAGCATTCCAAGTGCACAGGTTGATTTTAAGAGCGGGAGATTTTGATCGATCCAATGGAAGTTTTTGTTGGCATTTGTGGTTTGGAGCTACACTTTGTCAAAGTGCGGCGGATTGTTCTTTTAGAATCCAAATGCGCCGGCGAGAGTTTCCAATTTTAGGTACGTGTTTTGTGGATTTTGCTTCCGGATTCTTTCCTTTTCTGGTTTCTTCCTCTTCCTCCTCCTCTCGCTTTTTGTAAACCAGAAGAGAAGGGAAGCGGCAAAGAAGTAACCGAAGGCAAACTTGAGGGATGCAGCCGCGCAGGCCGACGCCGACTGCCCTCTCGGCTTTCCGGTGGACTCTAATGCGCGCCGTTGGAGCTGTCGCCGTCGCCGCCCTCGTGGTCGTGCACGTGGTCCTCCTTCCATCCGCCACCACCGCCCCCGACGCCCAAGAGCTCCCCCAGGCATCTCCTTCTCTCTCGTCTCCCCCTGTTTTTATGAAACCTCGAGATGAACTTTCTTCTGCGAGCATCGCGTGAGGCAGCTCGATTTCGTGGGCTTGTTTTGGTGTTTAGGAACGTGAAATTGGATACCGGTGGAAAACCAGCGAGCTCAGATGGATGCAGGAGTTCGCTCCGCCCCAACTCCCCAAGCTCCCCATTTCTGCACAGAAGGTGATTCTTGAAATGCCAGTGGTTCGTGTTAGGATGGAAAAGTTCAGTATTGCCATTGATTTTCATTCGTTTTTCCCACTCACTCTCTTCGTACTCTGAACTCTGCAGGTGGGCAGCTCGAAAGGAGATTATGATCTTGCCAAGCTATGGAAATCATCTTCAAACGGAAACTTTCTGCAATGTGTAGCACCGAGCTCATCGTATCTGCGTAAGGAGCTGCATCAGTTCAGATTTTTGATTTTGTTATTCGATTAGTCAATGCTTTATGTAGTTATAAGATTTACACATCCTTATCTTTTTACTGTTTTCAGCTCCTTTGCATTCAAGAGGGTTCTTGCTAGTTCATACGAATGGTGGGTTAAACCAAATGCGTGCCGGGGTACGATTTGCTCTCTCTTTTTCATGTGCATTGTAGGCTTCATCCTTACAGAATTAAGTTAATTCATATAAGATTTTAGCCACAAATGATAACCATATCGCAATCAAAGGGAATCCATCATCTGCTTATTGGATTCGAATAGCAAAATATCCACGAGTGATACAGACCTAACAATTGCATTGCAATCGAAGTAGATCCTTCACCTTCTCACTTTTTAGATTCAATATGTGAAGATGAAAAATTCAAGAGGATAAACACCTTGGTACCTCAAAGTCTCCACCTCATTTTGGCACCTGCTTTAAACGAAATCTTTTGATGGGTGGAAATTGCCAGTCCACCTTACCATGTGTTCACTTATGTTCTGTTATGATAATACTCGAGACTGAGTAAAATTAACAAAAGGATAATCTTCATACATAAAGTGCATTTTAGCTTGGGAATACTGCAAATTTTAATATTGGTGTCTTCCTGCAAATTTTAATATTGGTGTCTTCCTGAAAAGCATTATTTTCTGGTTTATCTTTGGAACTCAAAGAATATTGAGTATCATGAGGAAACTCTTGTTTTTCTAAGTTAGTAGAAAAATAGTTTATTTTAAGTTGCTTCAGTGTCACATTCATCAAGATTGTTCAAATTGTTGGCGCAAGTAGACCTGTAAGAGGGGGGTGAATTGCCTGTCAAATAAAATATACTTTTCTCGATCTTTTAACTTTAATTAGTAGCACAATTATGCTAAATTAAATTAACAACTAAAAAGAAGAGGCAAAAAGAGTTGATTACAACCCAGGTGGTTGTTAATCCAAGGTAAATAAACGCACTAAAAAGTCTCCTTCGTTGAAGGCGGAGAAGCCTCTTACACTCGTTGAATGCTCTAAAAATTGCTAGAAAATGAATACAGGAGTTGTTGCATATTTCCTAGCTCCAGGGTTCTTTTTATTGCCTCTGGAAAATTCTATTCGCAGCTTGAAAGAGCCTTCAAGATGGTCCAAGGCGCCTTCCATTAGCTAAGTTTTATTCATTGAGGATACAACTCTATCTGCAGCTAGCGGAAGGCGTATTCCTTCCAATTATTGAAGACGCATTCCAAGTGACAGATCAACTCCTTAGTGGTTGATCTCTTCAAGTGGGTAATTCTCCGGCTAACTGGAGTTGAGCTCACCCGAACCCAACTCCGTCCTTCTCCTCGAGCAGACTTTCTCCCCGGCTTCTCGTCCCTCGAACGTCGCGCATGTCCTTTTCGTCCACCGGTATACTCTTCCGCAACATCTCATCCCTTAGATGCACCGAACCCGTCGACTCTTTTTCCAGTGCCATCCTTCTCGCTAACTGCATCTTTTGCTCGACTTCTTGTGTTCCTAAGCTCCTACACACTTAGACACAAGGATCAAACACAACAAGACTTAATTGAGCTTGGTTGACCACATCAAAACTACCCAGGGTACTTATAATCTCCCCCTTTTTGATGTGCATCAACCCAAGTTCAAGTTAGGGTTAAAAATGTAACACATAACTAAATAGATGTGAAAACAAGTAAAAAGTGTAAATAAAAAAAATCTCCAAATTTATACCTATTTCTTCCTTGATCACATTAAAAAAATAGGGAAAATAAAATAAGTGTTAAGCGAATATTTTTAGTATAATAAAGCTTCCATTTTGACTGAAATAATATAAAATTACTTTTCTATTTTGAAAAATCTTGAAAATATTTGTCGAATCTAAGCAGAATAAGTTAGATTAGTAGAAAATTTACATGAAGAAATACTTTGTATTTGAAAAGAAATAAATTATTTCAGTCTGAAACTAATTTTTAAAAATAAATCTTTTTAAAATATTTTTTCGACTAAAAATTCAATTATTTTCACGGATGTATGAGACATTGTTTAATGGGAAAAATAAAATTTTCAAAATTTCTATTTCTTGAAGGATTCGAACCCGTGACCTTTTGATCACATGACAACAACTTTACCGTTGCGCCAAGACTCCCCTTCTATCTTTTCAAAAAATAATTTATAATAAATTAGACATTATTTGAAAAAATTTGACAATATTTTTAAGGATAGAGAGTATTATGTTTTATCACAGAAAAATAATATTTTCAAAATTTTATGTCTGCAAAATAAATTTAAATTTCAAACTATGATTTTTGTTAATAATTTTATAAAAAATAACTCAACAGTAAATAAAATTTGAAGAAATTTCTGTTTGTAGATTAAATCATCAGATAATATAGAAAAAATTTTCAATTCGAAATACGAACAGAAAAAAAATTCTAAGTAAGACAATTTCTATCCTAATAAAAAGAATTGGAGTTTTAATCTAAAAAAAATTTTGGAACCCAATATAAGTTCCTTCCTACTGGATTTACTAAAAATTTTGGAGGTACATAATTTTTAGGAATTTTCTAAATTTCTCCCTGGTGATTTCTAATGTACAGTTGATTCTACCATAATTTTAAAATTTTAGTTTTTTAAAATCGTTTGAACATGCATGGTCATTTTTTAACTTTTCAATTTTTCATTTTCTATCTTTAAATTATCAAACATATCTAAGGGGCATGAATTTACTAAGTTTAATTTTAACCTAGCATTTTCTCTTTCTAATTGTACTATATTCTTAGATAACATTTTGATAAATTCAAAAGATTGCTTGGGAAATAGCGCACTTACCTCACCTCGTGTTCTGATGCTCCCCCTTCATCGCAGCTTTCTTCTGAAGATTCTCCCTCTTCGTTGATGCTCATCTGTGAGGAACTTTCGGCGTCCCTCTGGTGGTCTGCCATTAGGGCTAGTTCGGTGTAAGCTTCAATCTCAAACTCAGACGATGATGTCTCATCCCATGTGGCTTTCAAGATTTTGTGCTTTGATTTTGTTGGTCTGCTGCCCTTGTCTTTCTCCTTCTTCTTTAGTTTAGGGCAGTCGTCCTTAATGTGTCATTCTTCTTGACAGTTGTAGCACCGAACTTTCCTTTTACTCCAAAAGTGCTTTTTCGTTTGCGACTTATTAAATTTATTAGATCTAATGAACTTACTAAATTTTCTTACCAATAATACTGCTTCATCTTCGTCGATTGATTCTTTGGAGTCTGGATCTGGTTCGCCTTTCTGGTTGGACTTTAGAGCTATGTTGTGGGTCGTCTTTTCTTCTTTATTTCGTAAGTCTACACATCTTGATTTGTGAAGTTCAAAAGTGAAAAATAAATTTTCTAATGAACTAACTTCGAGGTTTTTAGATATATAAAATGAGTTGACTATAGATGTCCACTCGGATATCCTAGGAAATACATTTAAATCGTACCTTAATGAATTTCGATTCGTTACCTTTTTTCCGAGATTCGTGAGTTCGGTGATGAGTTCTTTGATTCTCGAGTGCAGATGTGCGATTGTTTCGCCTTCTTCCATCCGGAGGTTCGTTAGTTGGTTTCGGAGCAGATCCCGTCTCGCTAGCTTTGTTTTGGAGGTTCCTTCGTGTAACTCCAAGAACTTCTCCCAAAGTTCCTTTGCTGATTCGTAATCTCCGATCCGATTGACTTCCTCGGGTGGAAGTACGCTGAGCAGGTGGAACTCGGCTTGTCCGTTCGCTACGAAGTTGGCTTGATCTTTCTTGGTCCACTGGTACTCTTCTTTTTCGACTTCTTGTTGATCCTTGGGAGCTACAAAATCATATTTAATAATTAAGAGTAATTCAAATTCTATTTTGAAAAATATCTCCATGCGTTTTTTTCATATCGCAAAATCCCCCTCAAACTTTGGCTGGTAGATTGTCGATTCGGCCATCGTCTCGGTGCTTCAGTCGATAGTTAGTCCTTCTGAGGCGTTCTGGCTCTGATACTACTTGTTGGCGCAGGTAGACCGGCAAGAGGAGGGGTGAATTGCCTGCCAAATAAAATATACCTTTCTCGATCTTTCAACTATAATTAGTAGCATAATTATACTAAATTAAATTAACAACTAAAAAGAAGAGGCAAAAAGAGTTACTTGGTTACAAGCTATGTGGTTATTAATCCAAGGCAAATAAACATACTAAAAAGTCTCCTTCGTTGAAGGCGGAGAAGTCTCTTACACTCGTTGAATGCTCAGAAAGTTGCTAGGAAATGAATACAGGAGTTGCTGCATATTTCCTAGCTCCAGGGGTCTTTTTATAGTCCCTAGAAAACTCTATCCGTAGCTTGAAGGCGCCTTCAAGAGGTCCAAGGCTCCTTCCATTAGCTAAGTTTTATTCATTGAGGATAAAACTCTATCTGCGGCTAACGGCTACTGGAGGGCGCCTGCAAGAGCTGGAAGGCGCCTTCGCACTTTTCATTAAAGGCGCCTTCCAGCCATTGAAGGCGCCTTCTAAGTGACAGATCAACTCCTTAGTGGCTAATCTATTCACATTGGTAATTCTCTGGCTAATCGGAGTTGAGCTCACTCGAACCCAACTTCGTCTTTCTCCTCGAGCAGGCTTTCTCCTTGGCTTCTCATCCCTCGAACTTCGCCCATGTCCTTCTCGCCCATCGGTATACTCTTCCGCAGCATCTCGTCCCTCAAATTCATCGAACTCGTCGGCTCCTTTTCTAGTGTCATCCTTCTCGATAGCTGCGTCTTCCACTCGACTTTATATGTTCTTAAATTTCTACACACTTAGACACAAGGATCAAACACAACAGGACTTAACTGAACTTGATTGACCGCATCAAAACTATCTCGAGGTACTTACACAAACTTCCACTCAACGCAGCAAAATTATGATTCTTTCAACCTTAACTAAACCTTTGACACCTGGACCTTTAGACTACACTCCCGACCTTAGAGCCAGAATTCAGATTGAATTGCATTCACAGATTAAAATTCCTATATCCTAGGATCTCTCTGTTCATGAGCTATACTTTTTTGTATCTCTTTTTTCCTTATGGATTAAAAAATCACGTGTTGTGATTTTGAATGGCAGATAAGTGACATGGTAGCGGTGGCACGATTAATTGACGCAACACTTGTTATTCCTCGGCTTGATAAGAGATCATTTTGGCATGATTCTAGGTACAGATGCTTAGATTTTATCTTTTTCTTCTTTTTTATCTTTTCTTTTCACAGGTTGCACTATCTGAATGATCTTTAAGCTCGCACATAGTGACAATATATATCATGTGCCATATTTTATTTTCTGCAGTATTCCTCCAGTATTCAGTTCGCATATTTGAATTCTCGTATGCACGTGTTCTCTAATGCCTTTAGTAAATATGTTTCAGTAATTTCTCTGCAACATCGATGTTTTATCTTCTCTGCAATACTTAACTGGACGGTTCATCAGTTCATATATACATATAGTGTTCTCTGATGCTCTTTATGATCATGTTCCAGCAATTTCTCTAACGTGTTTGATGAAGAACACTTTATCCATGCTTTGGCCAATGATGTCAAAGTTGTAAAGAAAATACCGAAAGAGTTGACACCAACCGCGACTGCAGTAATACACTTCCGAAGCTGGTCAGGAGTGGACTACTATCAAAATGAGATATTGCCTATGTGGGATAATCATCTGGTACACTGGCTGCAACCAGAAGTTCATCTTACATCAGTCTATGACAATGTTGCGGTTATAGCTAGTAATGTTTTTCTCATGCCAATGTTCTTCAATTTTCATGGAAGGTTATAAAAGCTGCCAAGTCAGATTCGCGTCTTGCGAACAATAACCTTCCTGCTGACATACAAAAACTTCGCTGCCGTGCTTTCTTTCAGGCTCTCAGATTTGCTCCAAGAATTGAAGCACTAGGAAAAGTATTTGCCCTGTTGCTGTATATTTCTTTTACAGCTTTATGGTGATCATGGTTCGATATAACATCTTTTTTTGTTTTGTTCAAACTGCAGTTATTGGTGGAGAGGATGAGATCTTACGGGCCGTTTATTGCTTTGCACCTTCGTTACGAGAAGGACATGCTTGCTTTTAGTGGGTGCACATATGGCTTATCACCTATTGAATCTGATGAACTAGCAAGGATTAGGCATGCTTTTGATGTTTTAGAGGATACTCATTCTGGATTTCTTTCAAGTTCCACACAGCATGAACATGTTCTCTATTTTGCAGAGAAAATGTTTCATATTGGAAGATCAAAGAAATTGTTGCCCAAGACCAAAGGGCTAAAGGGTATTGGCCTCTGACTTCAAAGGAGGTTGCAATTTTATTTCTTCTCTTGGATATCCACCAAGCACTCCAATATATATCGCAGCTGGGTCAATATACGGAGGCAGTTCTCATTTGGCTGATTTGGAATCCCGATTTCCTATTTTGTTGAGCAAGGTATTGAATTTGTGTTTGATGTGTTACAAACATTGATTTCTCCTACATTTCTATCACTTTGCCTTTGTCTCATCCGATCCGATCCTGTTTATGAACTAATTTTACAGGAGAAATTGGCATCAGCACAAGAGCTTGAAGCTTTTAAACATTATGCTTCACAAATGGCAGCACTAGACTACATTGTATCACTGGAAAGTGATGTTTTTATCCCATCATATTCTGGGAATATGGCGAGGGCAGTCGAAGGTCACCGCCGCTTTCTTGGCCATCAGAAAACAATTAAGCCAGACAGGTGACCTGCTTTGAACTCCAGTTCTTATACATCGAATTCGCGAAAGGCTACCTTCTTCATTGAACCTTTATCTACCTTCATGAGTGTAGAAAAGCTCTTGTTCGTTTGTTTGATAAGATCAATCGAGGATCTCTGAGAGAAGGGAGGAAGCTATCCAATATTATTGGCGAGATTCATAAAAGAAGGTAAGTGACTGTGCAAGTTATATCCATGACTACTATGTTTGAATTTCAATACCTCTGGGAAGCTTAATGTACATTTCTGGTACGTTAGGCAAGGTTCTCCTCGCAAGCGAAAAGGGCCTGCTACCGGCACAAAAGGCATGGAACGATTCCGCACTGAAGAAGTATTTTACGAGAACCCTCTACCTGACTGTCTGTGCCAGCAGCAACCCTGAGAATTGGCCATTTAACTTGTGCATAGATCGCTAAATGGCACAATCAGTTCATACACCTGACTGCATAGCAAATTTGATACGATCCAGTTAATGTCCTGACAACAAGACTCGAGAGGAGTGACTGGGG
The DNA here is from genome assembly GCF_018446385.1 of Zingiber officinale. NCBI lineage: Eukaryota > Viridiplantae > Streptophyta > Magnoliopsida > Zingiberales > Zingiberaceae > Zingiber > Zingiber officinale. The sequence continues at coordinate 186,128,023 of NC_055987.1, read as the reverse complement.
ACTCACCTGTTGTAGTAGTACCAGATGAAGTAGTCATTCTTTAGAATGAATAACTGTACTTCAATGCTGCTACTGAAGCTTACTAAATCCTACCAAACAATGTATCAAGCAAACTGCAAGAATTTTTCAATAAACAAACTAACTACGATGATTAGTATAATTGGAATAAACCATTCTAATGATAGTATCACAACAAATCATTCAATCACAAAATAAAACTGAACCAAGCATCGTCTTATTTTAGTGTTTAAATCATCCTCTTTCTGAGTGTCTAGGTATCACATCTTCGAAATATATGCATATATCCACCCATGTGCACTGGATTAAAAACACAAATTATTTAATAAATTACAACTAGAGAATCATGTTCTTTTCGGGATCGCTAAATACTACCAAGCTAAAACTGAAACTCCGCTGCAAAACCGCAATCCAAAGAGGAAAGGAAATGCAAAAGAAATAAAGTAATCGATCCAACCAACCATTGTCAACCTGAGGGATCTGCTAGTTTCCCTGCTTAAAAAAACATGGGATTCTTCTGATTATCAAATACATCAGAAGCCATTTGCATTGGGCACACTGGCACTGATCATATTGTAGTCGAATGCTGAACTCTTTGGCATTCTTAGCTTTCATGGTATTCCCGTATGAATCTGTATTAGTAACCTCACCAATCATCTGAATCTCTGATGGTCAACTGAAAAAGATACAAGTGAAATCTCTGATTATGGACGACGAAAAGACATGTTTTCTTATGATCTGAATCGGACAACAACACATGAAATGTCATCTTTGCTGTCTCTAGTCAGTGCCTCGGTGGTCAATTGTCTTGCCGCAGTTTGTGGATCCTTGAACCTTCTAGCAGTCGCAACTGCCTCTTCATTGTTCATGACCTAAAATAGAATTTGCAATAAAAAAAGAAATATACATGTTCTTAGATGATTCCCATGCATAATTGGCATTACAATAGCATAATTAGTTTTAAGGTTGAAGAAGAAACCTTCCATATACCATCACTGGCAAGGATGAGTAGCTCTGTCTCTGATGTAATGTTTAAACAACGAATATCAGGATCTGATCGCAAATGTGATTTCAAATTCTTGTCTCCAAAAGCACGGGATACAGCTAACTGGCCATTAACCCTTGGAACGTCTCCTGACAGAGTAAAAAAAGAAGAAATATGTGAATTTTTAACAGATTGCAGCCAAAAAACAATGATGATCTACTATATTTAGGTTTTTGGCTCCAGTCATCACTATTGAAAATATACCTTTTCTTGGAAATTGGTGAACTGGGGAAAAAGTAAATTCTAGGAGTAAAGAATCAAGCTATTATGCCTGTCTTTATGATAGTATAAAATAAATTTTAGGTAAGATGTGTAACTATCAAATTCAATTTACTACATCAGATCACAGAAAAAGAAGCCGAATGCTGTTTTACTCAAATTCAAGGTGATTACTTCAATGTCATGCTTAGACACCACAGCATAATTGAGCTAAGATCATGTTCAAAGACAAGGCAAGAGAGATTAATTCAGAATGCTGTTCTGCTCACATTCAAGTTGATTGCTATAAAACAGCACAAAATGCATCAGATGAGATCCTGTTGAAAGAAAAAGAGAAGAGACAAGCTGACCTCCAAATTACAAACCAGAATTTATCGACTTCAGCATCCTATCAATCAAGGTCCAAAAAATTACCATACTTGGTCTTTTCAGCAGATGCCTTGATGATGCTGCTACTTTCCCGAGCTCAAACTATCTAATCTAGATTTGGCTTTGCAGCCATAAGTTTAGCTTGCCCACAATTGCAATTGATAGTTTTTATTTTTTAAGACCGGTAATTATAATTTTTTCTACATATCATCAAATAAAAAATTTATTTGGATTCATTGTAAGACTTCCAAGTTTTCAACATGTTGTTCCAGGAGACTTTGCCTAGTCGTCCAATGTTGGGGCCATATTTCAGCAACTGTATCGATACACTTCTTCGATGATTTTCTGGAAGATTATATCAATTTCCTAAAAATTTTAGTTTCTTAAATAGAATAGATCAATTGATCCTGAGTCTAACAGTTATGAAAAAGATCACCCATGTCCTTACGGGATGCCCAGTTGGTTAGATGATGACAGACTTACTACAATGGGGCATCAATTCCCAGCGGGCATGCCCTCGGGAAAAACATCCCTCCCATCCCCTAGCCAACTTTGCGGTCGGCTATAAGTTGACCCTATGATTTTCCTTCTTTCACATAATCTAAGAATGGGCTGTGAGGGATAAATAATAATAATAATAATAATAATAAGATCACCCATGCTTTCAATTTACGGAGTGGGATTACACTATCCTGAGCCTTTGACATGAGAATAAGAGGATATGAGAATAGGAAGGTCCCTCCTGCCCTTCCTTCATGTCTCATATGCCCACCCAAGATCAAGCTCATATTTAAAGGATCGTCATATATACCAATTATACTAACTGAAACAATAATGCAACTAACTGGCCGAAGAAAGCATGTTATTGTTCACACTTACAGAACATTGAACATAGAGTGGAAGAGTTGAAGGGACACCAATTACTACTAACTGAAACAATAATGCAACTAACTGGCCGAAGAAAGCATGTTATTGTTCACACTTACAGAACATTGAACATAGAGTGGAAGAGTTGAAGGGACCTGGCATGTTTGAGACGAAGCCGCCTCTATTCTCAATACTTCCACGCTCGGTGTTGGGGTCATGATCAACTGACAATTGTATCACCTGTGGACCTTTTGCAATAACTGCTCGTGAGTCACCAATATTAGCTATGCATAACTTTGTGCCATTAATGAGGATTGCGGTGACGGCAGTTGATCCGCCTCGACCAAGATCAGGACTGTGTGAAAGAATTGCCTTGTCGGTCTTCTCGTAGGCTTTTGAAATAGCTACATCTGGATTAGTCCAAAATTCTTCCTATATTTTGGAAATGAAACAAATGTCACACTATTAAATCTCTTGAACTTTTCTATAGTATGGCCATAGAACATACATTCTACAACTCTATCTGTAAATCAAACAGGAAAAATAAATATGATAGTGATGCACCTCTTTCAAAATGTTTGAAAATAGATGCTTCTGTAAATAGGCAGGTACATTATTTCCCAAGTGTCCATCAAATATAGCAAATAGACCAAGCTCCTGTCCTCTCATATGAATGAACTTAGCAACATGATAATCCTCCATGGGATGGTTTGTTTTCCCCTTAACAAGACTAAATCCATAAGTGATTTTTGAGCGACCCTGAGAACTTTTCCCTTTACCAGCATCACATGAAGAACCTGCAAACTACACAAAGAAACTTTAAGACTGGATAATCTAAAACAACAGGGCTTTTCAGCACAACAATCATACTGAAGCTTAGAACTCTTATAATATAGACATTTTGAGGAGACAAATTGGCCACAAGTTAATTTATTTTCAAAAATAAAAATTTATTTGAGATATGATATAAGACTGGATCACAGGGTAAGTCAGAACCCAATTAACCTATATTTTAACTCTTCTTTTTCATAGATCACATGTAAAGTGAGAGAGCGGCAAAAAAGCGTCAATAAAAGAAGTAAACTGAAAATAACTTATTAGAAATGGACTAAAAAAATGCAGTTTAGGCACCAAGAACCACAACTTTAAACAACCCAAGAATGTATTTGACTTGCAGAAGACAAAGCAGACTTGGAGAATGTTGCCAACATAGGATATGAGCAGCCAAGGATTAATGCTAGTGCTAATCTGCTAAATTGTCTTCTTTAGGGGTTGGATAGACCAAGTTGAGTTGGTCAGCCCAAGTTCAGTGTGTATAACTACAGAAGGCTTGTCAGTGAAGCCTCATATCAAGTGAAAGGCCAGGATAACAATAATACAAGGGGATCAGGGACAGCAGGCCAGTCAAGCCTGACTAAGGCAAGTGAAGAATGAATATCCTTGTCCCAATTCACCAGAAGGATGCTATAGAAGGGATGGAGAAGATGCCACCATTTTGACACAAGAAGAGAAGCCAAAGTTGAATCCTAACGCATTCATGCAATTTTAGTTGCATCTTTTCAATGAGATTCTCAAGATTGTCGTTAGAGACAACAACAACAAGATTATGGTTCAAGTTAAGAGTTTTTGTATATGACAAAGGCCACCAATAAACTCCATTTGAAACAGAAGAATATTTCCATCAGATGAAAGAAAGGACAATAATTTATCTTAATGATGAGAGTAGCTATGCAAATAAAAAAAACCTTATCAACTACAATGATGGGAAATTTATGCTCGTGCTACTGTTCATTGTTTCTTGTATATCTAAGAGAACATATTATATGGATGAGAAACCATAAAAGGTGAAGACCAGGAAGAAGGATTTACAACACTCCCACTGAAATTGGTAAAAATTGAGTTCTTAAAGTTTCACAAAATCATTCTCATAGCTTTTACAGGCAGAATGAAAAATAGTAAGCTATACTTCATGGATAGTACTATCATTGCTGGTGATTCTGTAGTTCAAAAATCACTTCTATTGAATTCGAAGAGAATCCAATTCTGACATGTGACTTGGTTAAATGAGTCTGAGGAGATTAGAAAGGGATGAACAAGATACATCTCCTGTATAGGCATCATACAAGTGAGTTATTTTGCAAAGAATGTGTGTTCGACAAGATGTAGAAGGTCAGTTTCATGACAAAGAGAATCAGCCAGGACATATTGGATTATATCCGATCAGATGTTTGGGCCTATCTTAAATTCCTTCAAAAGGTGGATATTGATAGAGCAACTTGGAATGAGTATCTAAAAGTGGTGTATCTTGAATTGATTAAAGCTACATCAAAACGTGGGATGTTAAGATGGCCATCACATAATTAGCAAGTCACTTCAAGATATCGGCTTAGGAGATTTGAGTGCATTATGTGAATTGCATATCTCATGGTCCAAGCCCAACATAATTAAGCACATGCACTTATTGTGGACTAGGTATATTCTGATGGAAGTAACACTGATAGATATTGAAATGGATTGTGAGATCCCTATGACGCAATACAAAAGAATGATTGCAATTCAGGCTTATTTCGAGCCGAGCTCGAACCCGAGCCTTAATTCGAACCGAATTCGAACCAAATATTTTGAATTGTTCGAGCTTCGAATCGAACTCGAACTCGAATATACCTAATTCGAGCCTTAAATTTTTCTACATATTCGGCTCAATTCGATTCATTTACATCCCTAATTATCACATTGAACCCAATTATATGGTGACATTGGATGTGATGAAGAAAGCAATTTAAGTGAAGAGTTTGCCAGTGAACTCGTGTTCCTTGTCTAGTCTTGAACAATGAGAATTGGAGTATTGCATATCTGAGCAAGGAGCCAAGGATTAAATGTTTCATGAACAAGCAAGTATATTGATAGTTGGCACTGCTATGAGCGTGATGTGATATCTAAAAAAGAAGTCTCCTTGGGAAAAAAAAAAAGATAATAACCAGCAGATATGTTTAAGAAGACTCTTTCAACCACCAAGTTATATTCATGTTGGGACTTAGTAGTTGTAAGTTGCAATAGGTGAGTCCCATATGTGGATGTTGGAGGAAAGATGTAGAGAAGAAGTTCAGTTGCTTGAACAGTCAAAGCAAACTTAAGAAATGCTGTGTGTAACTCAAATATCTGACTTGTTGATGATGTTTGAGAGTCAACTGAAGGATATAGGTAATCAGATGTGTTGCTGACCTTAAGGCTGGTAGGTCATACCAGTATGGTAGCAGCCAAGATATCAAGGTTGGCCTTCTAAGTTGTCAACCTAATGGGTCAGGCAGAGTAGGCAAGCTCAAGCAGTCCGAATCAAGTGAACAAGAGTTGCAAAATGCTTAAGCCAATACAGTTTCAAGTCAGGGCATGGTAAGGCAACAAAAATACAAGGGGCATGAACAAATTGACTAAGCTTAGCTAGGATCTGCCAGCAGGCTTCAACATGTAGCAACATATCCATTAGGACACCAGAACCTGAGTATACTATCCCTTAGGGCTTCGTTTACCATATGCGGTTTAGGATTTATGAAGGTGTTGGTGATCGTTATAAATATATGCACACAAGCACCACACAGTTGAATAAGACACAAAATAGACAAAGGTCATTGCGGAGAGCTTTGGCGTTGTAGGACAAATCATCATCCCCTGTGAAAGTGAATCTTGGAATTTCCACCTAATCACAGTGTTTGTAGTTATCTTGAATCTCTGTGTGTATTTTGTGTTCTATCATACGTCAGTAGCAAACTGGCCTTACTACAGCTTGGATCCATAACATCAACTGCAATAAATTCAGCCATCAAAATGTTATGAACAGTATCCAGGTCACTCTTTAATAAATATAGTAAGCTGTACCTTTGACCAAAAATTTCATATAAGAATCATGAGTCTGATGTAATCCACAGTTGTATAGTTGGCATGAGTTAAGCATTTGAAACAATTTTGCCCCCTCTTTTTTTTTTTACATATGAATGTTTCTAAATGATAACTAGAAATCATCTTCTCGAGACTAAGACGAACAACAAACCTATAGATTACAGATAGCAGCAACACGTTAGAACAATAAAAGGATGTCTTTTCTAATACAGCCGATGCCAAGTAACCAAAGAAGAGATTTGAGAAAGCAAGAAAAATTAACAAATCGGAATCGGTACGAAAACGAATCGTTTATAAGGTTAAAAGGTTTCTTCTACCGATTTTTATAAACAATAACTGCAAAAGGAATCCAGGAGATTCAACACAGCTAAACCCTCGAATCGGAAGCAGACAAGATTAGACAAAGGAAAGCATACCAATCGAAAAACTAGTTCAGTAAATCCCAAGGTCAAGGTCAAGGTCAAAGTCAAGGTTCAAATCCCTAACCTTAGAGGACGAGCCTCTGAAGCAGCACAACCACCCCATCAAAGTCCAAAACTTTCTCAGCCCGTCAATCTTCCCCGATCCGGCTCGCAAAAGCTTCCACTTTGACAAGATCGAACCTTGACAAAAGAGCCGATCGCGACGACGAGAGAATGAAGGAAGAGGCGATGTATTGGGCGAGATGGAAGCAATGAACAACGCCTCCGAAGGAGAATCCAACCTCGGAAGAAAAAGGAGAAGAAGACGCAACTACTGCTCGTCTCCGAACAATTAAATAATCAAATAAATTATAGCACGCAGCGAAATGATGACAATGGTTGAAAAAAAAAAAAAGAGAAAAAATTTAATTAATTATTTTCAGGTGGAAGCTTGTAAGACTTGATCATGACGCATGCTCGTGGACCTGACAAAACCACCGGAAACATTTGACTTATGGTTTCACGAACTCAACCAATCAGAGCATTTTGGGGTTTGACTGATAAATATTTTCTGGTTTAATATTTACCACATACATTAAATCGGTAATTTTATTTATATGGTAAGGATTAAACCAGTAAATGTATTTACATGGGAACTAGGGCGGTAAACAAGTCGAGTCGAGCCGAACTTAAAATGAATCAAACTTTTAATTATTTGATTAAGATTAAATCATTAAATTTATTTACATGGCAACGTGCTTGGATTAGTCAGGTCGGCTATTTAATTTTTTCATATAAATAAAATAAAATGATAATAAATATTTTAAAAATTAATAAATAGAAATAAAAAACCATAGAAATATTTTTATAAAATAAAAAATATTTTTATGATTCTTTATATATTTTTTAGATATTTTATTTTTATTTTTTTTTAATTTTAAATTAGAACAAGAGGGTGCTTGATTTACTTCTATTCATGATTTATGGTAATTTGATCTTAGACATGTAACATTAAAGTTTCCTCTCCATTAAATAATTTAAATTAAAATTTTCTCAATCCATTTAAAAATAGATTTAAATGGATCAGGGAGTCAACCGATGATGGACTTGGATTGATCTAGGGTTAAGGTAGAGAAAAAAAATTAAAATTAGATTATGAATTTATGATGATAAGTATTTGTTTGCGGTGAAAATTATGATTTTTTTTTGAAACATGTATGTGTGTTAAATTAAGAATTATGAATTTTATTGGAGATTTTTATAAAAATATTTAATTATAAAATGATCAAGTTTGATAAATTATAGAAATTTGATTGTATTAGATTGGAGATTTTTTAATCCGTCTTATTAGATGACAGACTTTTGACGGGTCAACTCATCACATCACGAGTCGATTGAGACAACTCTTCATGGCATGTCCCTAATAATATAGATTGAATATTTCTTCCTAATATTTATGGTCTTATATCTATATCATCAATCAAATATCTCATTCTTTAAATATCTCAAATTTCATGATCAAATATTTCAACAATCAAATATTTATAAGATCCACCTATTAAATATCCCGCTATCAAATATTCTAAATTTAACTATTAAATATATATTTTTAATTTTTTTATTAAAAAAATTAAGAGAAAAAAATCATCGGATATAATTGTATTTTCAAATCTCCTATCTCCTTCCTAATATCCCATTTTAATAAAAGATATTTGAGATTGAGAATATTTAAAGAAATATTTCTTCTAAATATCCCTATATGAGTGTTTTAATAAGATCTAGGTCATGTCATGTTGGATTAGATTTGTTTCGAAAATCAAGTTATGCATGGTCTAGTCCCAAGTTGTGCCCCATATGACCTATGTATATATTAAGCCTAATTGTATATTATTTTTCAAAAAAAATTTCTATAATTGTCATAATTTTATATAAAAAATAAAATATGTTTATTATTTTATTTTAAAAAATGGGCAGGTCCATGTACCAATAATAATTATTATTGTGAATGCGACACTAGTATCGTGGGTCGGGAGCAATAGTTAATGCGACAATAATACATACTAAATCAACACAAACAGTGAATGCGACAAATCGTTCGTACTATAATTCACGCATCCTGGCAACGGTGACAGCTGGCTGTATAACTATGATATAATCTTTAAAATTCTGCATTGTTTGATCGATCTTCAGTTTCTCACATTTACTCTTATTCAGTGACTGACTGGGAATGCATCAGAACTCAACTCAGTAGGGTACCGGCCATGGAGACGTAACTGGGATTTTTAAAGTGTAGCCGTTGGATCTCCTGTTGGGACATATTTGATACTATATTTAGTGATTTTTTTTTTGAATATGCACGGACAAACAAACTTCACGAATTTACTTTCACTACTGATTCGGTATTGCACGATCTTATAGGCAGGGACGATGGAGATCGCTGAGGTCAGCTGTCAAGAACTTGATGCTGTGTTTCTATGATTTATGGAAGTTTTATGTGAGGTCTGATCGGTCATCTTCATAATTTAATTGGTTTAGTAATTAAATATTTAAATTATTAAAAAAAAAGTAATTAGTCCATACCCCTGATCTATGATGCAATATTAAAGGATGAGATCGAGAGTTCAAATCTTATCTAGGACACATTATATCTTAGGAGATTGAAAAACTTATAATACTATATCATCCATCGACCATCATACACAGCATTATATGTCCGATACTGCTGGCACTTTGGCTTCCATGCGGTTAAATCATGGGGTGGACTGCAATTAAGATGCTGCAAGCAAAATGACACTATAAAAAATCAATCATTTAGAAACGAATTTCAAAAAAAAAAATTATTGTAAAATGCATTCGCAATGAAATTTACGACGAAAAGTTTTCATCGTAAATCAGTCGTCCCTAAATTTTGCGACAAAAATTGAAAATTCATTACAAATTTTATAATGAAATTTGTTGTTGATTTTGCGATGAAAAAAAATTTGGTAGCAAAACTTTTCTTCAACCGAAAATCTATTTTTTGTAATGAATATAAAAAATTGTCTCAATTTGCAACGAATAACAAAATTCATTGCAAATTGCGACGAATTTAGAATTCGTTGCAACGAATTTTGATATTCGTTGCAAATTGTGATGAATTCAGAATTTTGTTGTAAATCTTTAAAAAAAAAATCTGATTTTGTTACATATTCACAACAAATACAGATTCGTTACAGATTTACAACGAATTCATATTCGTTACAGATTTACAACGAATTCAGAATTCGTTACGAATTCGTTGTAAATCTGCAACGAATTCAGTTTTTTATTGCAGATCCGCAACGAATCTAAGTTCGTTGTAGATTACGACAAATATTAATTTTTGTTGCAAAATTTCGATAAAAATAATGTTTTACGATAAATTTATAACAAATCATTTTTTATTACAAAACTCATCGCAAAGTAATAAAAATTACTAATAATTTTTCTTTTTCGGTATTTACCATATATTCATAAAATGCAACAAACTGTATTATCACATAAATATAATAAAAATGAGTACAAATATAATAACATAAACGAAAGCATTCATCATCACAAATATATTCAAACATGTTCCATATCTCCAAATACAACTAACAAACAATATGTTTCATCAACCAAGTTTCGATACAGCATACAATTAACAACTAACCAAGTTACAATACAACTAATCAAGTTAGAATAGTCAACAATACAACAACAAAAATAAATACAACAAGTTATAACAAACATAATATCTAACAATCTCATATCATAATGTCTCAAAACTAGGGAAAGATAAAATAAAAAATAATCTGGTACTTAGGAGATCATTCTCATTCCAATCTTTTTCTACTGCCTGCATTAGAAAATAATCATTTTTAACAAAACAAAAAATCCTATAAATTAACACAAAAATAAATATATAAAGACCAGACTTACATATTTTTACATGGATTTCCAACTAGCCTCACCAACCCTGCTTGAAACAAGATAATAGTGTTAATCAAAAATATAAAAATCAAGATTTTTCAATCTCAATAAAATAAAAAAATAATAAAAAAATACTAATTACAAACATTCATGCAATATCGTCATTGTCATGTTCCATATCACCAAATATAACTAACAAACAATATGTTTCATCAACCAAGTTTCAATACAGCATACAACTAACAACTAACCAAGTTACAATACAACTAATCAAGTTAGAACCCATACCTAATATCCTTCCCCCTTTGACTCCTCAAGACGCCTCTAGCCATAACTCCAAATTATTAGTAACACCCGATTCAGATAGGGCATTGTTATCGCCATCACCTGAACTTCTTTGTGATAGCGATAGTTGATCATATCTCTCCTATAAAAAATTTAAATTTTAATTATAGGAGGTACAAAATTAAAAAAATCTAAATTATAAATTAAGATTAAAGACTAACTCAAACCTTAATGGTTCTAGCTCGTCTCCGCTCCAAATTTTATCTTTTTTTAGAAATGTTTGAACGAAAGTATCTATAAAATCTGTCTCTTTTCTCAATTCCATGGACTAAAAATAATACCGTTAGAAATAATGTAACAATTTGAAATAAATTAAAAAACTAGATGTAGAGTTAAAAAATTACTAATTTAATTTGCATGAATGTAACTCTAACAATAATTTCTAACTGGATGTTCCATTCTGAGCTCTATGACAATAATTTGTAACTCTAACAAGTTCAATTAATTTAATTTCCTTTCTAACTCTATTACTTTCACTTTATTTAAAATACATCTATTAACTTAGCCATGAAAAATATATATATTTGGTTAAAAAATTATTTGAGGACATTTACATAATTATGAGAACGAGACGAACACATAGGAACTTGTTTCATCTCATTCCGAGCCTAATGTCCGAATTAATTGCCGATCTACAATGAATCTAGATATTCATTTCAAATATTTGCAATTAATCCAGAAATTTGTTGCAAATCTGCAACAAATCCAGAAATTCATTGCAGATTTGCAACAAATTCTAAATTCGTTGCAAATTTTAATTCTATAAGTCCGAAGTCGGTTGATAGGCCCAGAGATGTCGGAATTGGATGAAATTAGTTTTTATGTGTTCATAAATTTGTCTTGATTATATAAATATTCTCAAATATTTTTTTAGTTAATATATTTTTTTCAATGATTTTTTGATCACCTATGTCCGAAAAATATATTTCGGGTTTAAAAATTCACAAATCCAAATCTATTAGATTAAATTGATTTATGAAGATATGCATATAATAAGGAGAACTATACGGATATATAGAAACTAATTTTGTTCGCGTCTCAGCTCGCTGACAATAATTTGTAACTCTAACAAGTTCAACTAATTCAATTTCCTTTCTAACTCTATTATGTTCAACTTCATTTAAAATACATCTATTTGACTTAGCTATGAAATATATATATATATTCAGTCAAAAAATTTATTTGAGGGCATTTACATAATTATGAGAATGAGACGAACACATAGGAACTTATTTCATCTCATTCCAAGCTCCCTAGGTCCATTAACCGACCTCAAAGTTTTTTTTTATTACCAAGGTTAGCAACAAATTTCAAAATTCGTTGTAGATTTGCAACGAATACAGATATTTGTTGCAAATGTTTGCAATGAATCTAGAAATTGTTGCAAATATGCAACGAATCCATAAATTCATTGCAGATTTGCAACGAATTCTAAATTCGTTGTATATTTGCAATAAATTCTAAATTCGTTGTAAATTTTAATTCTATATGTTCGAAGTCGGTTGATAGACCTAGAGAGGTTGGAATTGGATGAAATTAGTTTCTATGTGTTTGTATATTTGTCCTAATTATATAAATATCCTCCAATATTTTTTTTAGTTAATATATTTTTTCAGTGATTTTTTGATCACCAATGTGTCCGAAAAATATATTTCGGGTTTAAAAATTCACAAATCCAAATCTATTGGATTAAATTGATTTATGAAGACATGCATATAATAAGGAGAACTATACGGACACATAGAAATTAATTTTGTTCCATTATGAGCTCTCTGACAATAATTTGTAACTCTAACAAGTTCAACTAATTAAATTTCCTTTCTAACTCTATTACGTTCAACTTCATTTAAAATACATCTATTTGACTTAGCTATGGGAAAAATTTATATTCAGTAAAAAAAAATATTTGAGGACATTTATATAATTATGAAATGAGATGAATCGATAGGAATTTGTTTCATCTCATTCCGAGCTCCCTAAATCCATTAACCGACCTCAAAGTTTTTTTTTTCATTACCAAGGTTTGCAACGAATTTCAGAATTCATTGCAGATTTGCAATGAATCCAAATATTCATTGCAAATGTTTGCAACGAATCCAGATATTTGTTGCAAATGTTTGCAAAGAATCCAGAAATTCGTTGCAAATTTTAATTCTATATATCCGAAGTCGGTTGATAGACCTAGAGAGGTTGGAATGGGATGAAATTAGTTTTAATGTGTTCGTAAATTTATCCTTATTATATAAATGTTCTCAAATAGTTTTTTTAGTTAATATATTTTTTCAGTGATTTTTTTATCACTTATGTGTCTGAAAAATATATTTCGGGTTTAAAAATTCACAAATCCAAATCTATTAGGTCAAATTGATTTTTGAAGACATGCATATAATCAGGAGAACTATACAGACACGTAAAAACTAATTTTGTTCCGTTCTAAGCTCTCTAGCATAAATTTGTAACTCAAACAATTTCAACTAATTCAATTTCCTTTCTAACTCTAATACGTTAAACTTCATTTAAAATACATCTATTTGACTTAGCTATTAAAAATATATATATTAAGTCAAAAAAAGTATTTGAGGATATTTACATAGTTATGAGAATGAGACGGACACATGGGAACTTATTTCATCTCAGAACCATTAACCGGCCTCAATGTTTTTTTTTTTCATTACCAAGGTTTGCAACAAATTTTAGAATTCGTTGTAGATTTTAACGAATTAATCCATATATTCATTGTAAATGTTTACAGTGAATCTAGAAATTCGTTGCAAATGTTTGCAACGAATCTAGAAATTCATTGCAAATCTCCAACGAATTTTTGGATTCGTTGGAGATTTGCAATGAATACTAAATTCGTTGTAAATTTTAATTCTATATGTCCGAAGCCGGTTGATAGACCTAGAGAGGTTGGAATTGGATGAAATCAGTTTCTATGTGTTCATAAATTTGTTCTGATTATATAAATATCCTCAAATATTTTTTTAGTTAATATATTTTTTTCAATGATTTTTTGATCACCTATTTGTCCGAAAAATATATTTCAGGTTTAACAATTCACAAATTCAAATCTATTGGGTCAAATTGATTTATGAAGACATGTATATAATCAGAAAAACTATACAGACACATAGAAACTAATTTTGTTCCGTGCTCTTTAGCATTAATTTGTAAATCTAACAAGTTCAACTAATTCAATTTCCTTTTTAACTCTATTACGTTCAACTTCATTTAAAATACATCTATTTGACTTAGCTATGAAAAATATATATATTCAGTCAAAAAAATTATTTGAGGATATTTACATGATTATGAGAATAAGACGAACAAATAGGAGTTTGTTTCATCTCATTCGGAGTTCCCTAGGTCCATTAATCGATCTCGAAGTTTTTTTCTTCATTACCAAGGTTTGTAAATTTACAACGAATTTCAGAATTCATTGCAAATTTGCAACGAATTTAGATATTCGTTGCAAATGTTTGCAACAAATCCAGAAATTCACTGCAAATTCCAAATAAAAATTTATTTAAACAATATTTGCAACGAATTCCGAATTTGTTTCAAAATCTGCAACGAATTTGAGTTTCGTCGCGAAATCTGCAATGAATATTGTTTTCGTTGCTAAATCTGCAACGAATAGTTTTTTATCCCAAAAGTTGTGACGAATAATTTTTTTTGTCGCCGATTTTGCAACAAATATTTATTTGTCACCAAATTGGAATAAAATTTAGCGACATAATTTTTTTTGTTGCTGATTTGTGACAAAATATTTCGTTGCTAAATTAGTTGCTAATTAGCAATAAAATTTATTTTTGTCGTAAAATTCGTTGTAAATTTGGGACGAAAATTTTTGTCGCAAATGTTCATCCCTATATGACTGAATTTTTGTAGTGTGATATTAGTGTTGTCGGAGGTAGCTAGAAGTGAAATAATTTGGAGAAGAGATGTATTGATGTACTGCTATTTGTTGAAAAGAATTCGTTTTTAGCATCTAGCTAGAAAAAACAATGAGAAAATATGTACATCAAAACCTTGAAATATAGTTCTGCTATTCACATATGTGTAAGCTGTGTGTAAGTGTATAGTAGAGATAAAATCTTATATAGTTGGACCTTAATTTCACCACAAAAAGTTTAGATAGCCAAGAACCATCCTCAATGGCTAGGATAAATAAAAAATCTATGAAAACAAACATTGGTCTAACAGTCGATTTTCAAAAATCAACGCCGACTTTCAAAAGCATATATATTTTCCTTTCTTCAGTTTGCATATATAATAAATGGAGTAGCAATTAAAAAATATGGAACTGTCACATCAACGCCACAGAACTATGTACTCCTCATCTGTGCTACGCCTGGGGACAATGGAGTAGCAATTAAGATTGAATACTATGGATGATGAGAGAGATTCTTAAATGAGGTGTCATATCTTAATAATAGTCTTTTAATAGTTTACCACAATAGAAACCATCTATTTATACAGATGTAAACATGAGAAAAATCAAAGTAAATTATAGCGAGATGTATAAAATCATCGTCTTGGCACTATTCCTAAATTTTGAGATTTTTTCAAAGAAGATAGGATTTCAATGTCGTATCCTCACCGAATGGAAAAAGTTAAATTCATTGATAACTCTGTGGGTATCACACCCTATATATAGCATGATATTCACTAATTGTTATTAATCCATTAACGATAATGGATAGTAAATTTAAAGTAAACGAGTCGGCACATTTAATATCCACATCCAAAAGTAAACTCAATAATACATCAATTAGATCACTTTAATGAGTTTGGACTTAAGTGGTAAAATAGTGGATTATAAATTCACAGTAAACCCATTAATGGATTATCAGATATACTTATAAAATATTCAACAACCTTCCATTGATTTGAACTACATGTGAAGATAACGAAACACACAATAAATTCTTTAGTTACATGTAACAATATCAATTTTTATGGAGAAAAATACTCCTGTAAACAATCTAGCCCATTAGTTTCATTAGTAATCACTAAAAAGTTATAACTATTATAACTATAACAAGTCTCATAGTAATCACAATACGAACTTCATTAATGACATAAATTGGATGTGTATCTATAGTATGAAAATTGCATGAAAAGTAAAATACACGTGCACATTCTCAACTGATCCACATAATGACTCAAAGGGTCCATGTCATGTTTACAAATACCTTAAGTTGTAAACCATGACCTATCTTTTGTAACTCTATATATAGTCCATATCATATTTACCATACCAAATGCTAAATTACATTAGTGATATCTTTATTTTAGAGTGGTAATTAAATTCATTATTGTTGCAACAAATAAGAAATTGTATGTAAAAAATAAACATATATACGTAATAAAGTGTTCATTACATAGAACAACAAATGACAAACATAAATACATATTCTCATTAAATAAGTACTTCACCCAATAGAAGTCTCTTCATATATGCGACATGCTCATGAAACATCTTGAGTTACAAGCATTGAAAATTAATTAATTGATCTAATTCAAAATTTAAAATTAATTTTCAAAACTTTAAGTAAAATTTTAAATTTTAAATTAATTTTAAACCTTAAATTAATTTTCAAAACTTAAGTAAAATTTTAAAATTTTAATTAAACTTTCAGAACTTGAAATTAATTTTAAAACTTAAACTTTAATTTAATTTTTAAAATTTAAATTAGTTTTTAAAACTTAAATAAATTTTTAAAACTTTAATTAAATTTTCATAACTTAATTAATTTTTAAAACTTAACTTAATTTTTAAAACTTTAATTAAGTTTTCAAAACCTAATTAATTTTTTCAAATTACATTTATACTTTGACTTTAGGGCTATACTTGTACATAAACTTTTACCTAATCTTTAATTTTGAAAATTTTTCCCTTAAACAAAATATTTTTTTTCTCTTCAATAAATAAATTACTTAAGAGTTTTTCAATATAAGGCATTAATAGAAGGGAGCTGAAACATTAAAGTTTTTTTTTTTAAAAAAAATAAATATTTTCAAAGCTAAGAATTTTTTTTTGAAATAATTTTTTTCAAAAACTATGTATTTTCAAAACTAATTATTTTTTCAAAAAAATAAAATTTATATGTTTTCTTTCAAAGTTTTTCAAAGTGCTATGAAATGAGAGCTTTTTAAAATTTCAAAAACTAAGTAGTTTTTCAAGGGAAGTATGATAAAAGATGTTCATACTTTAAAAATCTTGAGAAATTCTCACTTTGAAAAAATATTTTTCTATACTTTGAAAATTCTTATGAAATTTTTTATTTGTTGTTAAACTTATTGAAATACAATCTATGCTTAACTTTGAACCATATTACTATAATCAAAAAAAGGAAAGATTATTGGTGCAAAGAGTACTAGATGATCGAACCTGAGTTTTGATATTGACAAATGGTTCAAAGTTAAGTCTTATTATTATATTGATGATGTTGACTAAGTGTGCAGGAAAGTTCTAAGTGAGCTTAGGCAAGGTCAAAGTCCTAGTGAATACTAAGCATGTAGAAATCCCTAGTTGCAGCTAGGTAAAGAAGTCCTGGTCCAAGGGACTGGATAAAAATTTTAACAAGTCAAAGACATCAGGCGGAAAATCCTACTAGTCGAGGACAGTAGGTGAAAATCCTGGAGGTCGCGGACATCAGGCGAAAGACTGGACGAATTAGGGATTGGACGTCCAACGGAAAGTCCTGAAGTTTCGGATGCTGAGCAAAAGTTCAAACTGTCTGGAGGGTCAGTTTGATATCAGATAAACTCTTCTGAGAGGAGTAGGTGAGGACGTGCTCTTTGTTGAGAGAACAGTAGTCGTAGTTTCAACCTAGGGTTTCTAGGAAATCTGAAAGTCAGAAATGGATAGTTCCGAGACTATCAAAATACTATGTTTTGCTTATTATTCTAAGTTTGTGTTGTAGGAAGACGAACATTTTACAGGTTGGGATTTTGACTTGTTCAGTCGATTGAAAGTTTGGATCAGTCGGCCGAGCCCTAGAGATCATATCAGAATTTTAGCTCATGGTGAAGATTCGACCGAGGGATCGGTCGACCGAACATGGAGATTCGGTTGACCGAATGGTGGATAATAATGGGATGATTGAACCAAATAAGTCGGGGAGGATCAAAGGAACGATCAATCGAACTGTGGAATTAGTCCACCGAACGAAGACTTTATCCAAAGTGACAACATCTAGATAGAAAGCTGGGCTAATTTAGAAGAATCAGTCGACTGATCAAGGAAGATCAGTCGACCGATAAAAGTCGATCCACGAACAGTGATCCTGAGATCAGTGGATTAGATCATGTTCAACTTGACTATAAAAAGAGGACTCGACCATCAGTTAAGAACAACACTTTAAGCTACAACTTCTACGCTCAAACACTTACCGCTTACCGCGCTACTCTAACTTCTGACTACAACACTGGTCCAACAACTAGATTCTACATCGGATTTTCATATTGTTTGTATAATTTATATTATAAAAACTTTATTAGTTCTTTGTAATCACTGGATTGTCAGTGAATTGCTCTACACCTCGGAGTGGAAATCATCATAAACTAAACCAAATAAAACGTTCCGTTAACTTTTTATTTTATTTTCATTACTTTTATTTTTCTAAGTATTTTTATTAAAAAAATATAAAATAACCACGATACTATTTACCCTTTCCTTAGCACTTTTACCATCCTACCAAATCTACCCATATAATATGCAAAATCCAAAAGCAAATCAATAACACAAGGATCACTTTAAAATGTTTGGACTAAAGTGGCAAAATAATGATTTATAAATTCACGATAAATCCATTAACAAATTATCAGATATATATACAATATAAGCATTATTGAATTCACAACCTTCATAAATCACTTCTACTGTTACTCGTTGCTTTTCACATACTTTTAAAATTCGATCAATTTCTTTTATTTAAAAGTTATCAATTCCCTTGCAAAATCCAATACGTTCACCGTATAAGCTAGAATCCAATACAAAGATGCAGAATAGCACTTAAATCTATGTAAAGTCAAGCAGATCTGATTCTATCAATTACAGAAGCCTGAGTTAGTGAAAGTCCCGATATTCCTTCTTGCAGAGGCTCCAATATTGCTTGCAAGAGTGGAAATTTAAAAGAGTTTTACCAAAAGAAATCCACACTAAACGATAGGGGATGATACAATTACCCCTTATATAGAAATATACACAATTTCCCCACTTTCTGGATCTATCGCGATGATGTGCGATACATGTAATGCATAGAAAGAAGATCGAGGAGTTCAGCATTTTCGTCTCATGGTTACCTTGGGCCAGATAATTCAACCGGACGAAGGTTATCGGTGGAGTCCAATATCCACTCACTGTTGAGATGTCGGGGGATCTCCTCCAGTCTTACCACTTCGACTTTTTGCCATTCCTCCCATCTCTCGGCAAGACCATCACCTTCAAGCATCCTCACTACTTCCGACATTTTTGGGCGTTCCATTGGGGAACCCTGAGTGCATAACAACGCTACCTGTATGAGAGACTCCACTTCAGCTTCGACGTAGTCCTTCTGCAAATCAGGATCAACCAGCATTTCCAGCTTTTTCTCTTTCAGCAATCCTTTTACCTGAAAGGAAAAACAGGGTGTGGGTTTAGTCACTTGAATAGGAACGATAATAAAATTACATGCACTTAATCCCTAGGGTAGCAGGAAGCTGGAAGGAAACTTTCTCTGCGTCATCAAGGTTCATCAAGGCTTGGGTTTAATGTGGCTAGCCCTCCTGGAACACACAGACCCAAACCTCAAAGAGGATCTCAATTGCTATAACCCACGCACAGATAATTACAAGATGGTTCTGGATTCCAAGCAACAAAGAACCAAACACAAAACCTGGTTCATTCTAGCATCCTAAAGTTTAATGCGATCAAAAGGAAATGATAGACGATGCTTACCCAGTCAAGCAACATAACATCATCATCATTTGCAAGTCGGGCAAGGTCAAATGCTCTTTGCCCTGTAATTAATTCCAAAAGCATGATTCCATAGCCAAAAACATCAGTCTTCTCTGAGGATTTTCCAGTCGAAAGGTATTCAGGGGCTATATGTCCTATAGTTCCACGGACAGCAGTGGTCACATGAGTATCCTTGTAGTCCATTAGCTTTGCCAAGCCAAAGTCTCCAACAACAGCTTCAAAGTCCTCATCTAACAAAATATTTGCAGCTTTAACATCACGATGAATAATTTTAGGATCACAATGATCATGCAAGTAGGAAAGCCCTCTTGCAGAACCCAATGCAATCTTTCGTCGAGTTGCCCATTCAAGAGGTGGCTCGGATGGAGGACGCTCTAGAAATAAACATAATGCATAAAATTAGAATCTATAAGAATTTAATTTCCCTTATGAAATTTCAGGATTTATGAGTGATCCAGCTGAACATTAAGATTCTATAAGCAAAAACAGAGATATTAAAGCATAACAGGTACCTCTTAAACGTGATGCAACACTTCCATTGGCCATATAGGGATAAACAAGTAGTCTCTCAGTTGGCGTCATACAAAATCCTCTCAGCCTGAGTAAGTTTCGATGCACAGCCATGCTGATCATCTCAACTTCTGTTTGGAACTGAAGCTCCCCACCTGGAGTCCGTTCTTCTTTTAGCCTCTTTACTGCTACAAGTGAACCATCTGCAAGTCGTCCTTTATATACTTTGCCAAATCCTCCTCTCCCCAGAATATTCTTGTTGCTGAAGTTGTCAGCTGCAACTTGCAATTCTCTTAAAGAAAATCTTTTAAGCTGACCCAAATGAACTTCTGGGTCCTCTTCGGCTGAAACAAAAAACAATACATTCATATAGGGGAGGAGATGACAATAGATTTATGGATTTATATATTTGATACTAACCAGGAACATCAAAAAAGTGTTCTTGTGGTTTACGACGCCGCCACCATGCAAACAGTATTGCAGGGGCTGCAAAAATCAAAGCAGCACCTGCAGCAACTCCCCCAGCAATTGCTCCAGTGCTAGAAGCACTACTTCCTATTCAATGATATTGAACAACCTTTAGATTTTAATCCAGAAGAGAGTTTTTAATCATACCCATATAAGAGCTAAGATGCATGGAACAAAGCAAGAAAAAGAGTGAAAAATGTCTCCTCAAGAAACAAGTATCCGAAAATTCCCAAACCATCATACATTATAGGCAAATAGGTGGCTGAGAAATTAACATCCAAACTATGAATCTGCTGAAATTCATGATATATTGACCTTCAAGCAGCAACTATTTGAAAGTCATCATCATCAAGACAAGTTTATCCCAACTATCAATTATTTGTTGTCCATATGGATCTTATCTCTCCATTGAAGACTATACAAGGCCAAATCAGTATATAATTTCAATCAATTAATTTTTTATCAATCATTAACTAAAATTTTCTTTAGTCTCCCTATGCTACTTGCATCATCCACACTAATTAATTTGACTCTTATAATCATAGAATCTAAGGTGACTTTTGAACATTTAAATGTCATCTCAAGCTCTTTTCTCTATTTTATCATTTCAACCATTGAAAAACAATCACACAAAAGATTCATTGAAACTCTCCATTTTGACCATTCACACAACATCGGCAAAGAGATGGTTGAAAACAAAGCATTCACCTTCAAACAACAAATATGTCACCCTATAAGTAGCATGAGTTAGATAAATTATCAAACAAAGCAACATGATGATATTATCCACATTATTCTAAGCAGGATAAATTCAACTTGAGCACATGGTTGACAATATCAGACAGTATTGATGTTCCAAAACCCTAGGTATTAACCATATCAGATTGATTGGACCATTGGCACCAGAATTAAAGAGGAAAAAAAAATTAAACAATAAAATAAATATGAAAAGAAGAAAATAAATGTAAGACATCTCTCTCAATCCCTCCATCATATTATCTGGATTGTTCTAAGTACATTTAATAGTAAGTTATTATTGATAGTTAAGTATTAACAATGATCATTAATACAGATATATTTGTCAATCAACATAAAAATGCAAATTAATATTATTGTAATTCCATCCATGAATAACCTTTTTTAATAAAAATAGATATCAACAAAAATGTATTAATTATTATCAATTATTTTAATTAAGTTCATCATCAATTTTGAAGTTAAAATAAATATTAAAATTTTATTTTAATTTCAAGTTATGATACTAAATTATGGATAATAATTTCAAAATATTAAATATTAGAAAAAATTTAGAAAGCAAGCACTATTTTTAAGTCATAATATTGAATTATATAATACTAATTAGGCAAAGTTAATAATAGAAATGTTAGTTAATTGTATTAATATGTATTTATTAAAACATTTTATATTTAGTATGCTTAAAAGCCCTAATATCTCTCAGTATCTCACTCCTTCACCTTTCCTCCAAGATATCATCATTATTCCCTTGCCTCACGTTTCAGATCCCTAACACACAATCACATAAGTAGGCAATCTTCCACCAACAACATCGACAACACTCAATTTTACCACCTTTGCTGCTTTATTGAATCGCCGACACATCAAGGTTGTCCTTGAAATTGTATGACCTTTGCGGATTTCAGATCAATTTTAGGTTTTTAAGGCTTTTGGTCTATTTTCTTCGTTCTTTTTCCTATCGTTAAGTGGAGATGCCTGAGAAATCTGATAAAATCAGATTGGACTCAGCAGATTGCAATTCAACTCAGCCAATCAGGACTGGGATTGGCTGAGTTTGCCTATCATGATGAATACTGCAACATAATTGTTGGAGAAAGAGAAAGGAAGAAGGAGAAGGAACTTTGAATGTAATTGCTAGACAATACAAATGCATTGAAACAATCACAGCTGAAAATATATATCAAGTTCACCTGAAATCCTGAATATGTAAAGCAAAATCACCATAAAAATTCAAAATGATCTCTCGTAAGAACCACCACATTCTACCTTGAGATGAAGGTGGAGTAGGAGGAACAAATGGGGGTGGTGGAGATAAAGGCGGAGCACCGGGACAAGCCTTTGTTGTACCAGGACCACATAAAAGAGGGTTGTTGGCAAAACTGAATAGCAAGTCATCAGTGAAAACATACAATTAGCAAATCTTATAGCCATTAATGAATCGACAATCTTTTTCATTGGAAAGACAAACACCTGATTGGAGTGAATAGAGAGAAAGATCCAGTTGATGGAACTTCTCCTGACAAGTTGTTATTTGATAAATCCCTGAGCGTTCAAAACATAGTCAAAATCATAAAATAGAAAATAGTTTACAGAGGTTAACATATTACATAGGCCCAGATTCCACAACTTACAGAACTTGGAGAGCAGTAATATTAGTCAAAGACTTGGGAATAGGACCAGACAAACTGTTATTGTTAAGCCGGCTATCCTTCACAGAAATTTTAAAAATAAGAATAATTCAAATATTTAAGAAGATGCTTAAAAATGTAAATAAATATGTCAATCATAGGGGAGAAACCACAACTCTTGACAGCAATTCCCTTCTACTGAAATAAACCTTTGTCCTTTTAGTTTTAGCTAATTCAACACAATGAGAAGTGCTAGAAGTCAAACACCCTCCAAATTGTTGTGATAAATGAGAAACAAAAATACACAAAGAAAATAAAGCACAAAAATAAATAAATTCGACAAAATACATATTTTATGTGGTCCAAAAGAATTTCAATGTCCACAACCACACTTAAAGAGCCCTATTATGTGGTCCATCAACACAAACATTACCTCACATCCAAAGATGATTTGTCCCTCCTCTAAAGCAAAGGGTCTAAGCATTTAGATATAACTCAGTCGAGGATCATGAGAAAAACCAGATTAATATTTATTGAAATTCAGACCTTCATGTTGAAAACACATATATAACTGAGACTGGATCAGTATAGCATCAGGTCAATTTGTGGAGCAACTGCTTGGGTCAAAGTCACCATGGGTTGCAAAATAAGAAATCAACTTCGGTAGGAAAAAATAGTCTGCTCAAAGGCTTTGGATGTAATCCTTTCTGATTCAGAGTAAGCTCCTATACTCTTAGCAGGGTCGTATTGCTGCTTGCACCTGGGTGACCTCACAGGTAAGATCACCCCTTGAATAACAGCATAATGCATCAATCAACCAGTTTCGATTCCGACAATAGGAAGACCATAAAGACACATTTATAAATGATCAGCTAAACTCTTAAGCAGATTAAATGAGGCAACTTAGTTTTTAGACTTGAAATGTGCTGAAGTGCACCAAAGTGAAACTAACCACTGAACAAGAAATTAAGAAAGGGTATGTCCCAATTTGCTAATATTAGCATTCCCTTGTACCATTAACAGGGAAGTGCTACAAAGTGCTACTCCTTGCACCCCAGTGAGCTCACAGGCAATATCACCCCCTCGAATAACAGAATAGTACATCAATCATGGGCATGGCTCTACTCCAACAAGAGGAAGAACTATAAAGACACATTTACAAATGATCAAGTAAATTTTTATCAATTCTTGATCAGCCAAATAAGGCAAGTTTCTAGAAGAAACGTACTGACGTGCACCAAGGTGACACCAACCACTAAAATAAGAAATCAAAACAAGATATGCTCCATCTTCCAATATTATATATTTCAAAGTCAATCTGAATGGCTGCAGACCCATCTATACTACTACGAACTGCATTCTTCTAGTCCCAAAACATACCACTCGATAAACAATTTCAAACCATCATGAAGTAACAATACTTTGTCACTGCTTTTTAGTTTAAGATGTTTCAACTTTTTAGCTATATTATCTAACTTTATATTCAAGTTCATGTACTAAAGTACACAGAAGATATTTGTCCTTTCTGTGTACTTAAGGTGCAGATAAAAGAAAAACAAGAATCAATGATTCCCAACTTGTAGCTAGGTACATGAACCTTATCCCATCATTGGATTCGAGGTAAGCAAGGACAGAACTGAGATTAAGTTGGTTTTTGGAAAAACCAAATCCATGCTGAAAAATTCAGGCTTCCAAATATATATATCCAGTTCAATTTGGGTTTGGGGCTTTTAAGGTGCGCGGTTCAATGCCATGCCAACATGCTTTTGAAGGATCTTGATTAGGTTTTTCAAGCTTTTCAATAAAAACCCCAAAACTCAAGACAATGTTCAGATTCAAAATAATTGAAAAAAATCAGAAAAGAGAATCCAGATCCAATGGGCCATTTCAGTTCAATTTCCAAGTTGAGTTGGGTAAGTCGGACATTTCTATAATGCTATTAATACCCATATCTTCTAAATCATTTTAAATTGTGTAATAAAATTTTCTTTGATCTTTAATCCTTTACACCTTTAGATGATTCAACTTTCAAGCAATAGAATATATTGGTCATCTTGGAACATATTGGTATTGTCTTATCATATTTTCTTTTACTTTATAATTTATTACAGCCACACCTAATTTACTCTTAATAGAAATACTTTTATTTTATCTTCTTTAAATAGTATACATTAAGGTTTAAAATTTCGACCCATGGCGAGGTTTCGGTTTTTGACTGGAACGATATAGTTTCGGTACTGTATCGTGCCATGCCGATATAGTTTCGGTATTTTCTAAATATAAAATATATTAATTAAAAAATAAAATATT
Source organism: Zingiber officinale (assembly GCF_018446385.1). Lineage (NCBI taxonomy): Eukaryota > Viridiplantae > Streptophyta > Magnoliopsida > Zingiberales > Zingiberaceae > Zingiber > Zingiber officinale. The sequence continues at coordinate 186,102,292 of NC_055987.1, read as the reverse complement.
TAACACAAATATTTAAAAAAAAACAAAATAAAAAAATCTTTAAAAAAAGGAAAATATATGAAATAGATAAATAAATAAATAAAAAATTTATTATAATTTTTAAATTAAAATAAATAAAATATAAAATTAATTAGATAATTTTATGAGAGTTTAATAAAGTCTTTTTAGATTATCTCCATCATAACTACGAGTTGATTAAAATAATTAACCTAAATTTAATTAAAAAAATCTGAAATTCGACACTACTCGCAAGCTCGTGCGACTTCGGCGCTGTCGCAGGATTGCACGACCCCTCAACCATGGCTATGAGGATCGCGTGACTCCTCTAGTGCTACCGCGGTGGTCCCTTTGCAACGGCCGCAGGGTCGCGCGATGTCTCTACGGAGGCAGCGGAAGGGTTATGCGACCCCTCCACTGCTGTTGCGGGGTCAAGCAACCCCTCTGCTACGACCACGGGGTCGCGCAACATGTCGCAGTTGTAGGTCTGGTGTCGAGGTCGTGCCGGTTGCCGAGTGAAACGAGATGTTTCGCCCGTTTCAACCGTCTCGACACGACACTTTAAACCATGGTATACACATCCATCTTAGCATTTTGTTCTATTTTCACCAACTTTTTGTTTATGTCATTCAATATCCTGACCAATAAGGTATGATTTATCAGCCTATGATTGATCATCCCACAATTGTACTACACCACCCAACACACTACATCAAGGTGCACATAGCTTGCTGTTTTCGTCCTTTAAAACTAGAAAATGCTAGGCAAATTCAATCAATGTTTAACTAACATATAGTATAACTGTATAATACAAATGCCCAACTTAGTTTGGTTGAGAATTTTGACCAGTTAATTAAGTAACCTCTAGTAGATAGACCTACAAGATTATCCTCCATTAGCAATATTGTGTTGCAATGATGCCCACGAAAACCATTGTTAAGAAGGGATCACCAGTTCTCAAATTTTATAAAGCTTTCAAAAAGTAGCCTGACAAACCAATATAGCAATGCGACATAATATAAACTATAGCAAAGCATTCCATACAGCACTATTCAAAAACTAAATGATCATAGTCAAGGAAGAATATAGTCATACAGGAAACGCAGCTTTGTTAGCTTCCCTAATGAATCTGGAATTTCACCAGCGAAGCTGTTCAGGTAGAGATCCAAACTGACCAAGTTTGTCAGATTGCCAAGGTCACTAGGAATAATCCCACTAATGTTGTTACTATAAAGTTCTCTGCCATTCAAAGAATAAATAATTTTAATGATAACAATATATAAAGGTACAATTCTAATTTCTGCAATTAGAGTCATAATTCATTGTTGAAACACATTTCAATATCCAATAAGACTCTATCTAATATTAATGACAACAAAATATAATTACAGTTCTAATTTCAGCAATTATAATCACAGTTCATAGTATGACAACAACATATAAAGGAACAGTTCTAATTTCAGCAATTATAGTCACAATTCATAGTTGGCACAGATTTAAATATCCAATAAAACTCTATTTGAAAGGAAAGGAAAAGTGTGACAGATAACTATTTGAGCAAGCTGGGGATAAAATAAGTATAACATTAGAATTTGGTAATTCAGGTTCAAAATTTCATGGAATAAAAAAATATAAAGGTAGAATTCTAATTTCTGCAATAGTCATGATTCATAGTTGAAACACAGTAATAACCAATAAGATTCTATTTAAACACAAACTATATGCACAACAGAAAACTATTTGAACAGGCCAGTGATAAGACAAGTATAACAAAGATTTCAGTAGTTCAGGTCATAAAATTTGTGAAAGCATCAGAACTGTATATCAAAGTTGAGACTTGTCAATTATCAAGTTTGATGTCTCAAAAAAAAAAAATCATGTAATCCAGAACATATAGCACAGAACTTACAAATATTGCAGATTTTTCAATTGACCAAGCTGGGGAACCAAGGTACCAGATAGCTGTGCATTTCCAAGATCACTACAAACAACTAAAGATGGTAAATCAATCGATTTCCATAACAATACATTTAGAGTATAGAGAGATGAGTTCACTTACACTCTGATAACACTATTGTCATTATTGCATGTAACATGAAACCATGTGCACGGATTAACCAGGGTTGGGTCCCAGCTCTGTAGCACATTATTAGGGTCAATTAAGTTTGCCTTCAAGTAGTGCAAAGCATCACCTGTGCACATTATACAAGCATGAGACACATGAAGGATATATAAGTGGTCCAGGTCGAAAAGAAATTCCAGAAACGAAGAGAACTGGCACTGAATTTGACGAAGGATTTAACTACAGTCATTTGAAACCACCCAACCATGCTATATGATTGACGCATTTATAATATCCTCATCAAGAACTTTAACCTTACAGTAACTTTAACATAAAAATTCTTGTAATACAAAATAACACGTATAATTGATGAAAATCACTAAAAAAAATGGAACTTTCTCTCAAAACAACCACAATTTTATCTCTTTAGCTTCGCTGATAATTGACTGTATCATCTAGGATAACAGATCACTCTCAAATCATACGTTATCGGAAAATTTGACACTCGATTCACCAATTTGGGAAGTAACAAAAGATATCATAATGTCCAACTTTCTCTAGAAGGCGACGTTACAATATAAAATTAATAGAAAATTTGACCGAATTGCAAAGAATAGATAAATTCTTTCGCAATACCATTCCATATTTGACCAAAAATAACTCGATCGAAATTAACTTACAAATCTCAGTCTCGATATCCTAGTAATTGGTTGAATAATCTTACAAAATGGTTGTGCCAGAATTAGAGTGCCAAATAAGTCAACCAAATCCAAAATTAGGAAAGTCAATGATCCACATGGGTAAGAAGAGCAGCCATGTTTGGATCCGACCTACGATTTGCGTCCCTTTCCAAATCCAGCAGACCATGCCGAGCAACTAAACCTTCTAGCATGTTCCGACCGTGAAGACTCGGCGAGAAAAAGAAGTGAGGGGAAAAAAACAAAGCTTGGAATTTTATAACAATAATGCCCACATCCCAATCACTCGACTCAGATCAAGCGAACCGCAAAAACTATGGTACAACTAAGGAAGCTGTGTATTTCAGAGCACCAGCATCGGCACCAGAACACAAGGAAAGATCGTTCCGTACCTTCCATATTGGAGAGAACCCTAGAGAAGGGATAGAACACGAGGACGAGCCAGATGAACCCCCGGAGCCATATCACCCATTCCACCCGCGCCATTTCACTCAGAGGAAGATTCGGCGCCCTCCTACAGAAACCGGCTCTGGAAATCCATCCCCAGCTCCAGCGAAAACAGCCCTAGATAGAAGGATCTGAACCGGTACTCACCACCATTCCTCGCGAGAAGCGCGTCCGGAGAGTGGAGACGGAACCGGCAGTTGGCGGAAGCAGTCAGCTCCGAGATCGGAGTGCCACAGGGAGCGAGGAGGAGCCAGGGAAGCTGAGATCCAGACGGCGAGCGTTTAGCTGTACCCCTGCTTCGCCGCTTCGCTTTTATTTTCTTTAACGCAGCACGCTTGAAACAAGCCGAAAGAATATGCTGTATCTTGTAATACAGGAACCACGACCGAACTAGACTCGTTAAGTGATAGATGACGTCATGTACAACACCCGGACGCCATCCACATTTCACAACCGTCTGATTTGGCGTTTCCTGCACCAATACTCTCACAGTGGGGGGACGTTGGGAATCGCCAAACCAGCTCAGGTCAAACATATTCGGAGCGGATAAAGCAGTGGAGGGCGTGGGTGTTGTGCGGGTAGACGTGGGAGAGTTGACGAAGCCACGAGCGAGTGGAGCATATCTAAGGTTGCTGTGGGGCCCGCCATACAAATCTGGGGGCACCCGTTGGGTCATTCTCAGAATTATCCGTTAAGTCATACGTACGCTCACTAAGATCTTGATTTAAATTTTTTGATAAAATATAATTAAAAAAAATACTGATTTACTAAAATTGAAGAACAGATGTGTGCGTACAAGATAATGTATAAATAAATAAATAAATTGAGAAAAAAAATTAGTTCTATTCATTTATGGATAAAAAGTGAATAGTGTACCTTGCAATATAGATCTTGATCACCTTAGTCGTTTCTAATTTTGATTCCTTTTAATTTTCTCGTCAATTATTATTTTTTTATATGCTAATTTTAGAAAAAGAAAAATCTTATAACACGTTTTAGTAATCCACTGTCACCTCTTTCTCATCCCATTAGATGACGTTTCGTTTCCGGAGTCGCTGCCTAAGTCGTGACTTGAGATCGTGCCCCTGTCGTTGCGAGATCAGCGTCTCACCAATCACCATTCACCAACGCCTAGTTCTCATCCGCTCCAGCTCGGATCCCTATCCATCAATCCGTTCTTCCTCGGCCGTTACGGTTCTCCGCCGGTGCGAATGGCCCACCCCTCCGCCGCCGCCGCCGCCGTGGGTGATCTGATCCCTGGCATCCCAGACGACGTTGCGGTGCGTTGCATCGCCCAGGTGCCCCGCTCCCATCACCCGTTTCTCGCTGTAGTATCGCGATCCTGGCGTTCCCTACTCGGCTCCCCGATCTTCTGCGCCGCCCGCTCCCAACTTTCCCTCCCCGACCCTCCCGCCCTCGCCCTCGCCCTCAACCTCCGCTCACCCACCGACCAGTCCTGGTTTCTCCTCGATCCCTTCCTCCGATTCAGCGGCTCGCGGAAGAAGTCGCCGCCCCCTCTCCGCCTCCCCTCCCCGCCCCTCCCCGCCATCGGTTCCGCTTGCGCCTCCCTCGGCGGCTCCCTCTTCCTCCTCGGCGGATCCGTCGCTGACGTTCCCTCCCTCGCTGTTCAGATCTTCGACGCCCGCCTTCGCAGGTGGTCCTCCGGCCCCCGCATGTCCGCCGCTCGCGAGTTCGCCGCAGCAGCCGCCGTCGGCGGCCGCATCTACGCCATCGGCGGATGCCTACCCCGGGCCGACGCCTGGGCCGAGTCCCTTGACCCCTCTGCTGGAGGGAAATGGGCCGTTGTTCCCAGCCCGATGGTCATCAGGGAGAAGTGGATGCACGGGTGCGCTGTCCTCGCGGGCAGGATCCTCGCGGTGGCGGATCGGGGCGGCCTGGTGTACGACCCGGCGGCCCCGTCGAATGATGCCAGGTGGGGTCCGGTGCCTCCGGTTCTGGACAACGGGTGGAGGGGGAGGGCGACGGTGGTGGGAGGGATACTCTACTCCTATGATTTTCTCGGCAAAATCAAGGGGTACGACCCGGAATCCGACGAGTGGAAGAAAGTGGAGGGGGTAGAGAATGAACTCCCCACCTTCTTGTGCGGCGCGACGCTGACAAACCTGGGCGGTTTGCTCTGCCTTCTGTGGACAGGCAAGGACTTGGCGAGCAGGAGAAAAGAAATGGTGATCGAGTGGGCTGGGATCGAGATATCGAAGACGACAGATGGAAGGTTGCAGGGATCGCTTCTGTGGCAGGAACCTGTTGTCCTAGACGCTCCCAAGGGATCATACATTGCCCACTGCGTGCCCTTGGATTTGTGAAACTGCAAAAAAGATTCAACCTTTGCGATGTGAGTACCATCCCTTACACCTCCTGAGTTCTGCAACAGCATTTTCTCATTGTCTTTCTTTTTCTTCTTTTCTTCCAGTTGCGCTTGATTCGAATTTCATGGCCAAAACCCCACTAATTTGCATCTAGTTAGCTACTCGATTCTGGATTGCTGTTAACTTTTTTACAATAACGAGAGTATCCACAGTTGCTTACAACTCTGCCTTAGACACCAATAGGTAGCATGATAAGGAGGAGTTGCTTGAAACATTACTAGGTTTCTTGCGCCCCAAATTAAGAGAAACATCAAATTGATGAGTGCCCCTTTAAAAAAAAAAAAATCAAATGGATGCCCCGTCAGTGTTTGAAAATACCCCTTGACCTAGCGCTATTGTAGCATCTACTAGTAGCTGCTATAACGTGTAAAGTTACTCAGTAGCTGCTACAACGTGTTCAAGGTGAGTTTAAGATTTAAGGTTTATGGTTTACACCATGAAGAAGATACCGAGTTACTACGTGTTTGGGATGAGTTTATGGTTGTTACAACTACATGATAACTTTTACAACTATTTTAAAGTGATTTTGATGAAATTTAAATAATTTTAACCAAGTTGGTAAATAGTATTTTGATATAATAATGTTACCCTAAATGTTAAACATGAAAGCCTAATTCCTAAATTCGAAACTCACCCTAAACACGTTGTAGTTACTGGGTAACTTTTACATGTTGTAGCAGCTATTGGATAACTTTTACACGTTGTAACATCTACTCAGTAGTTTATATACGATGTAAACCCTAAATTCACCATAACCATGTTGTAGTAGATATTTGGTAGCTTCTGCAGATTGTAGCAGCTATCGGTAATTGTTACAACAATGTCGGGTCAAAGGGTATTTTAACCTTACAGTGGCCTTGTTTCTTTTCAGAATGGAGAGTTGCTTCTTGAGGGAACATGTGGATATGCAATGCTGCAATAAAGATACATTAGGAGTAGCTTGGTCGGTTTAGGTTGTGGACCTAACACCATAAAGTCTTGATGATGATGATTTTGTGTTTCTTCATTTCCTTGTCTTTTAATTGTTGCATTGATCGTTGCTAGTATCAGTTTGTTTCTGCAATATTCTTCTCTCTATTCTAGATGTTTACATGTAGTCAAATAGAAGGCATCAAACTTTAACTGCTCACAAGAATTTACTTTGTGTTTACAGGTTCTTGATACTCATGCTGGCTGCAGATTGTATAATCCATAAAAGCTAAAAACTTGTCTAGCCAATGCTATTGCAATCTGGAAAGCTACAAAAAGTGATGCAAGTTTGATGCTGCGATGTGTTTGGCCAGTAGTTTCAATGAAGAAACTTATTGCTGCGTGTTTTTCCAAATGATTCTTAGCGTAGATTCTATTGGAACCATGCAAATTCGAAATAGTTGGTTCATGCTGAATTGAAAGCATTTATCAGGCCAAGAAAGTGCAGTGCGAAGAAATAATTTGTTTGGTTCAAGTATCATGTGTATTTATTTGCTGGAAGGAAACAATTCGAATATGCCTAATAAACTTGCATTATTTTCCCTACTTACATAATAGGGATCTATCTTCAGAGAAAGATTTGGCTTAAAAATAAAAAAAATCTAGATTCGCTATATTAACGACCCTCCAGTGTCGATTTCAAGAATATAGAAATGTATATGCAGGTAGCGTCAAATGTATGGTAGGATAAATTTCAGATGTATATGCAGGTGGCGTCAAATGTATGGTAGGATAAATTTCAGGTTGTCAGTTTCTAAGAATCGATCTTTGATCATTATGTTAGAGGTATTATGTATCCATCATCTATGTTATTATGTCAGAGATATCATACATTTATCGTCTATGTTATGTCTTGAGAATCGACCCTGACTTTCAATTGTCATGGGATTGTTGACCTCAGATTGAATGTAGACTAGTATTTTATCCAGATAGAAATAAGCTAGTCACATAAGAAACTGAAGAACACGGCTAAGAAACATGCACGAGGATATAAGAATTAATGTGGATATTAGAATTAATAGTTTAGTAGCAAGTTAGGTATATGATGATTGAGTATTACATAGAATGTATGAATAAGTAATATATGGTTAGTTATGATCAAAATTATTATATTTTTATTTTTTTTAAAAAAAAATTATTCAAAACATCATAGAATTTATCACTTTATTTTTTAATTTATGATATTTTTTATTCTTTATATTTTTAAATACTTTTAAAATTTATATCTCTTTCTAAAAATTTATATCATTTTATTCTAAAAAAATATATAATTTCTTGATATTTAAAAAATAATAATTCTTGTAAGTTAAACACATGACCTTATTATTTGCGTGAAATAATATTTTTTATAAGTTCGAGTTGCTTGAAATAATATGTTTGTTCCATTAGATTGATGCAATGATTGAGAAAGATATTATCATATGAAATTTCGGAGTAAATTGTCTTTTTACTCCATGAGTTGCAAAAACCGACTCCCAATGTTTTCCCGAGATCCGCACTAATCAGAGTTTCGTGACTGCTATTTTTTTAAAAAGAATTTAACAGAATTACAAGAATAAATTTAACAGACTACAGAGAGTGGAACGTTTTTCTTTTAATGATAAATTAAAAGAAACGCAAGATTCAGTAAAAAAATAATCAATAAACAAAAAAATTGTTTTAAATTTTCAATAAAAAGTTCATTTGCTCCATCACACCCTCTACGGTGATCTCATTTCACATGAAAAGGTTAATACAAACACCTATAATATAAACATTTGAGGGGAAAATTGAATTTACTCTGCTACAAAACACCTTTGGGATAACTCGCAAAGCTTTCAGATAAGCAATCTATCAGAATATAAATTAAATTTGCAGTAGAAACAAATTCAATACAACTGACTTGAAATGATGAAGCGCTATCACACTGAATAGGCCATTAGTTCATATAAGAAAATAAATTCTTAATAAATGGAAATAAACAACATCGCCGACAGTTCATACATATTTTTGGTCTTTATAAGTTTGTCTCTCCACCAAATCCTGCGACGGGAGCAAATTATTTGGCACGAAACAAAAAACTTTTCGGCTGTGAACTATGATGACGCTGAGCACCAATTGGTGAAGTATACAAGGTTGTGACCTATACTGAAAACCTCCCACGCCCCATCGCAGCAGAGAGAGATCTATGTAATCAAGAATAATGTGTAAATAAAGAGAAAAAGAAAAAGAGAATCTCGCATCCATAGCCATATATGCACATTTTAAACTCAAGATATCATATGCTGAGTATGATAGTATCGAACAGGAAGGCTAGCAAGGTCCATACACACCAGAGCCAAGAAAAATTCAAAAATGCAGGCAGGCAACTCAATGTCTCTTGCAAGTAGCTTTCAGACACAGTTTGTTTCTTCGTTCCTCATAGGATGCTGGAGTTGACAACAGATGCATTTTAGAATGTTAAAATAAGAGCAAGTGTTCCAGGGAGACATCAAATCTTGCAACTATTGGATTAATACCTATGTTTCCAAACAGAAAGTAATTATGTTACAAATATGAGTTTATCTCAAATCCTTACTCTTGTCACATGTGGTTTGATGATACATCAGCATTATAATTTTAGGAGATGTGATCAACACCATGATCAATATACAGAGTTAGAGATGTTCAGCAAATGCATTTATAATTTAATTGGCATTGCTTAGTATTAGAGATCAAATAAGCAAGTTGTCATTGTATTCAGCAGTGATCAAATCTATGGGTTGAGCAACAACAAATTTTGCATGTGCAGACATTACTTGTCAGTGATCAAATGAGCAAGTTGTCACTTTATATATTGAGGAACAAAGTATTTTCCATACACATTCGTGAACCTAAATGACCACATTAGGAGTACAACTTAAACCAGTTTGACTTACGTTCAGTTACTCGAAGCAGTAGCGGTATGTGACCTTTACCCTTCCTCAAGGATCCTGAAGATTCTCCTGTAGAGTCCATGATCCGTGAGGATGCAAAATACACACCAAACTGTAAAGACTCATGCGTACCAGGGGTCAATAAGCAATTTAGTGCTTCATCAAATATAGCTGCTTGGAGAATGTATCTTTGGACTTCACTCTTCAAGTGTTCATGCAAAGCTCGGCTGGCATCTAGCAAAATTCATTTCAATCTGTATGTTAATTTTATGCAATCACCAAATTAAAAATAACAATGACAACTAGTTTTTTCCTGATCACTTTCAACGAGCTAAATATATTCAGGTATGATGTTCATAAAGTTGTTATGCTAAATTGCACAGAATTTAACATTTTAGAACTATATGGTTGTGAACTACCTGGTGAACAAATAAATTCAAGATTTTCAAATTCACAAAACCGTAGGATTAAGGGGGCCTCTGGAGCCATATTGTATTGAGGTTTTCTAGGGGTCTTAATGGTGTCCAGTAGTGCATTGATAACCTGTATGAAAATTCACTTCTTGAATGAGGTTACAAAGAGATTCAAATTCTGAAATCGAAAAAAATGAAGTAGAATATCAGATAAAATGTCAAACCAACATAATAGCTTAGTTGCATTGCATGGAGATTATTTTACTATATCCAAATTATGGTCTTAAAAAGGCCTTCTTAGGTGCATATCCAGCTGCCTAGGTAAATTTTGAAGGCCACATAACGATAGCATATGGCATATGTGGTCTACATGTGTAGTTAAGAAGCTTATCCAAACTATAAAAAAATTAGTACGATTGGATAAGCACCATACAAGATATGACTACAACAATACTTGCCATTGGCACAAACTAAAATGTGATCACTAAAACCAAGGTAAAATAATCAGTATGCAGGAATAAGAGTGGGAGAAGAAGGGAGAATGAGGGAAGAGAAAGCTGAACAGAAGGAAAGAAGAGGTGCAAATAAATTCAAGTGGAATTATTAGTTGTTCTTGTTGTTGTCCAAATTCAAGATCCATGGATTTTTAGGTCCTGATCAATTGAATGTGATAATATCCAAGACAACCTATATGTTTGATAAGATACCTATCATGTACCAAGGCTAACTTTCCAATTCCAAAATATGACTTTGAGATTATTCTGTAAACAAGGCCTAGAAAGTAGAAACTATGCCAAATCTTTCGCGAATTGGAACAACCTCAATGAATCACAAGGCATAAACAATTAGCGGAGCTAATAGGTGCATATTCATACACCTATTAGCGGTGAATTCTATAAATTGAACAAAATTTTCTGGAGCTAATATGTGCATTTCTTTCTATTAGTTATTTAATTTCAGTACCCGTGTAGCATGAAAGGAGATATATGAAGACAAAAAGCCCTTGGAGAGTGAATTACCTATTCATGGTCAGCAAATGTGGGTTTATACGAAACTGAATTACTTATTCATCACAATTTCTTAACTCCTTATGCCAAGAGATATTACCATAATGTAAGAGAGCTCAGAAGGGGATTATGTAGAGGTTAGACTGGCCAACAGCAATCTGACCAAGGTATTGAAGCAATCACAAATTTTATTTTATGTATCTCTTTCTTTTGCTCTAAAATCTCTTTACACTGCTGCTTTCTCTCTGTATGTCTTTTCCACTGTCCTTTTACTATTTGATTCCTTTTAATTGAAGCAGAAAGCACAGAAAACACAGAAACAGTGAGCTATCTCCCTCTTTTAACTTTTCATCAGGCAAAATAAAGAAACTTCGAACCTCTGCTTCTCTCCCCTTTTTCTTATCTTCCCTCGTACGACTCTCCCATACTCCTCACCTTTCCTTCACCTACTCCTTCAACCTCCTCTCCCGTCCTCCTCTTCTCTCCTCTTCTTGATCTCTCCCTACCTTCCCTTTGCTGCTGACTCATACCAATCTACCAACATATGGTATTTTAAAGAAAGGTTGCCCAACCTAAATTTGAGCCAACCAGTCCTAATTTTGACTCACCTACATATCTTCCATAACACAGTTCTATGCAATGAACAATCTAAGTAAATTTCAAGTATAGTATACCACAAAACAAATCATCAAAATCAATATTAGTATATCTATTCACATGTCTCACAGATCAATTCCGGCACATTACACTGACAAACAGCAAGTCCATTGAATTCAGTGAAAAACAACAAAAAAATATATGGCATTGGCAGTTTGCCTCACAGTTCAGCATATAGACAGAGTTCCCAGCTAAAGTGCATCTACTAATTAATAAACCAGCAGCCATTATTCTCCATGTCGTAATGAGCCCGTGAGTCATTAATGCACATATAAAACAATTTATCTAAAATCACAGCTTATTAAAAGAAACTAAACCTGATGAATATTCCTAGGGTAAATAAGCATCAAATGTTGGTGTTGTAAGTACCAGCTAATCAAACTTAGTTTTAATAATGGCAAAGGGTTCAAAGTTAAAATGTGTTGTGATTTAACAAGTTTCCCTAAGTGTGCAAGCAAGTTCTAGTTGAGGCTAAGCAACAAAGTTCTAGTCAAGGGAATGGGTATGAAGTCCTAGTCAAGGAACTGGGCACTCGTGCCCAGTCAAGGGATTGGACACTTTGCAGATCAAGACATCGAGCGGAGGCCCTGGGGGTTACGAACACTAGGCGAAAGCCTAGGCGGGTCGAGAATCAGACGTTTAGCGGAAGTCCCGAAGCTCAAGGTCGGATGCTAAGCAAAAGTCCAAACGAGTGTTTGGCAAAAGGTCACTCTCCTGAGAGAAGTAGGTGAGTACGCGTTCCCTCTTGAGGGAGCAATAGGTGTCGGTTCGACCTAGGGTTTCACTAAAAATCTAAAAATCAGAACCGGACAATCCTAAGACTATTAAAATACTATATTTTTATTATTGTGTTAACTTTGTCTTGCAAGGTATCTTTTTGTATTTAGACTAACATGTTTTGTAGGAGTAAAAATGCATAAGTTAGTCTCGGATGAACAATGCCCGAGGCGCCTTGGAGCTGCATGAAGGTGTTTCGAAGCTACACAGAGGGGCCTTGGAGCTGCGCGAAGGAGCCCTGAATAGGGGCGGCGGAGGCGCCCCCCAACGGATGAACATTAAGGATAAAGTTCTTGCCGCGGGAAGGCGCCCTGGAGCGCATGGAAGGCGCCTTGGAGCGGAGGCACCTCAGAGCGCTTGGAAGGCACCCTCAGACAGATAAAGGTCGTAGTCCGCTAAACTTATCGCGATCGAAGCTTAAAGGATCAGATTTACACCTAGAGGCACCTCGGACAAGACTGGAGGTGCCTTCAACGTTTCATAAAAGCCATGTTCGACCAGCCCTTTGGATAAAACTTCAATACAAGCGACAACAACTTTCTACATCTTCCATCCTTGAGCGCTGCTCTGAAAAGCTCTCCATGATGCCTGAACGCTGCCCCGACGACGACTACGCACGAGCTTCCATTTCAAAGTCGTCAGTGTAATTAATTTTAGTTTACTTGTACTTTCATTTCAAACTAATTGTGTAAATGTTCGAAATTTTAGTGGATTGCGTAAACACGAGTGTGGGCCTTGGAGTAGGAGTCGTTAAAGTTCAAAACCCAATAAAAACGTGTTAGCTTGGTTTTTGTTGTTCTGTTTTTATTTCTTTTTTCCACTATATTTTCTCTATTGCTTTACGAAAAACGTAGTGCTTTTCGATCCTACATTAAAGATAAAAAATAACACCATTTTACGAGCTTCCATTTCAAAGTCGTCAGTAAAATTAATTTTAGTTTACTTGTACTTTCATTTCAAACTAATTGTGTAAACGCTCAAAATTTTAGTGGATTGCGTAAACACGAGTGTGGGCCTTGGAGTAGGAGTTGTTGCAGCTCAAAACCCAGTAAAAACATGTGAGCTTGGTTTTTGTTGTTCTGTTTTTATTTTTTTATTTCCAGTGTATTTTCTCTATTGCTTTACGAAAAACATAGTGCTTTTCAATCCTACATCAAAGATAAAAAATAACACGATTTTGCTCAAATGCAGATAGAGACTAAGACATTGATTGCCAGAAATATATGCACACTCACATCAGGTGATTCAAGACCTTGACCGATCATAAACAATACTGCAACCATGCAGCGGACTTGGTGCCACAAGAATGCACTACCCCTGACAGTCATTGCCCATAGTTCATCATCAGCATACCTATGCAAAATAGTGACAAGAGACTTTAGAAAAATATACTAAAATTGGAGATTTTAGGAAATTGAGTAAAAGCATTTTGAAACAAGATGTAAAGAAAAACAAAGTCTCTGATCTGTATGATAAATGTGCACACCAAACTGGAATATTTCCATGTAAGATGAGAATAACCAGTGTTTTATACCTACAAAGGAAGTTGTATATTTGTGCTACTATAATTTCGTTACTTATTTACATGATTGTTTGATCTAATGAGTTGCAAGTTACTCCTGACTGAGAGAAAAAAATGGAAGCATAGTCAAAAAATAAAAAAGATTCAAAAATATAATTTGAGTTTATTTGAGCTGACTTCCATAATAATAACTTCATGGAACCTAAATAGTGGTTATGAGAAAATTTATATTGGCAACATAATTAACATTTTAGAGGAAGCACACAAAATGGTATTGCATATGGTATTCATAACAGGTGACCACCAACTTTGTGATATATTATCCTTGGTAACCATCTCAAACATGCCCAGCCAAAACAAGTCATCCAACTTCCAAACACAGGAACACGTAAATTTTAATTAAGTGCAGCTCTGTAGATAGAGAGAATACAATTAGAAACATGTTAAAAGGTAGGTCAACTACTAGTGCATCTCTTATGACACAAGGAGCAAAGTTTTCTATTACTCCATTCTCTAAAGTTTTGTTCAGTATGAGCTTTGGTTGCTCAAAATTTTATTTTTCCATAGAGAAGTGTTAACCATACCTTTTCTTTGAAAGAGATATATCAAAGAATGTAATTTTTCGCCTGTAGTTATTCACATTTGCAGCATCCATCTTACAAAAATTTCTGAAGTCATATTCCCCAATGAACTTTCCAGCAGCTTGCTTCATTGCCTGATTAAAACCAGATAGAATATTTGCCTCTCTCTTTGAATAGATATATGTGTTAATTAGTAGAAATATAGGAACAAGAATAGTATACCAATATGTCCAAATTTCCTTTCCAGAAAAGGTACCGATATTCTCTGCTCAAACAGCTAAACCTGAAATATCAAGTAGTAGGTTGACAGAAAACAAACTAAATTATTTAGAATATATCACCTTTCAGAATAAGCTAGCAAAAAAATCAGGCTATGTATGATGATAATAGAGAACTATGAAATTGCGATATCAAACTTTCAGTCTTTTAATGTGTGTGTGTGTGTGTGTGTGTGTGGTTGTCAAACTGACATACAATTAGACATACAATCAATGAAGATCCACAAACCGATAGACATGCGTCTGTAGTTTGTAGAACATCCTATCAATGCCAAGTATATCATTCTCAAAACGACATCTATTGCGACATTCCCACAAAAGATAAATCATAAAACCGACTAGTATCGCGCCTTCATAATGCACTGGTTGCCTCTGTAATGCTGCTGGAAAATCTGCATCAGTCTTCCAGTTGTTCATATTGAATATTAAGCCATCTTCTCACCTTGTTCCATAGAGCTCGGGTAATGGAACACTCAAAGAAACGTAAATGCATTGTTGCAGTCTTTTAAGCATTTATATGTTGTGGGATGTAGAATCATAAATAATGTAAATGCATTCAATATTTATCCTATTTATGAAATTAATATATTCTATAAACATTGTGCCACACAACTGATTAAATCAGTAAAAGTTATACAATAGCATCCCGTCAAACTTCGGAAACTATTATTAATCACTGATTATGTCTCCAATATATATTGTAACTTAAATCTTATTTGAAACTAGGATTTTGGTTACATTGAATGCACTAGCTGCCTATCTAACACCTTTATGATCATCAGATTATGCACTAGAAGCTCAAATAATGTACTTCTTTAAGAGGTGCATACAATCTAGCAAACAACCAGTCAATTAACCATAAAATTTGAAATCAAATACGCACAAAAACCTTGAATGGAAATCCGTAGGAACAGGACACCAGCCTACCACTCTTATATCTCCTGGAAGAACTCTATTCAGCACTCTCACATAATCAATTTCTGCAGATGAAGCAAAAGAACAATGAACAAATCACATGAGGCTAACTACTAAATCAAGTGAATGATGGACCAAAAGCAAATTATCTTTATGAATTAATCAACAGATTTTGGTTCAACAAGTGTTGCCAGGTTAGCTTGCACATTAACAATTAGAAACATACCACATTTCTGTTCCAAAGTACTCATCTGGTTCACTGTATTCCCTCCAGCATCCTTAAGGTTTGATCTTAGATACAAAGAAATTACCTGCCACAAAGATTTCAACTATCAAATTTGATTAAACGCCCACACAAATTAAGCAAGCTTCTTGCAGCATATGGCACCATCATAGTCTTAAACATACAATTTAGGTATTAGATAAGACAAACGGTAACATACACATTATTTGGAAATAAACCTCCTAAACATTGTGTTACGCATGTTAAAACAGTGGAAATAAAAATCAAAACTGTACTTGACCAGACGAAGAAACTCCCTTGTCAGTTCTACCACATCTTGAATATCCCGAACTCTCTTTCGTTCCAACCATAAGTTTTGTCCTCTCAAGTGCTTTAAAAATTTCAGACTGCAAAAGCAGGAGATGAGATCATTTTAATTGAATATTTTTTTACTTTCTACATCCTTCAAAAAATAGAGCGGAGGTTTATAAATGGAAACCTCAATAGTTGGATCCATCTGAGCCTCCGAGGCAAACCCATAAAACCTATAGAGAAATAATGAATTCGTGAAACCAACTTCATTTGTTATCCATTGTTATGTATTAAGAATTAATTATAGTATACTACAGAAAATTAAATTAAAAATTGCACATGTAATTATAGTAAGAGATAAACACTAATTGTTCTATTAGTTTTCATGGTTATAACTATATAATTTTAATTTTTTTATTTATTTAGTAGTAGAATTATATTAAAAAAAACAATTTTAGTCAATAAAAAGAAAAAACAAATTATACCATACATACATATAGCATTTGAAATGTTGCGCACCTTATGGTGCACACGCCGTGCTCATCGAGTGTAATTTTTTTATTTTAGGACTTAGGATTTAGGGTATAGTATTTACGTTAAAGGAAATTTTAAAAAAAAATTTACACTAGGTGATATATATATATATACACAATGGGTGTGCACAATGGTATTTAGGGTAACAAACCCGTGTGCGTATGTGTGTGTGTGTGACTGTGTGTATATATATTTGATATGCTGCGAACGAAGTGCTACGGACTTCGTCTGCGACAATGGTCAAGGCGCTTGGATTGAATTCAAGCGCCTCGATTCATATGATACCTTTTTTATTTTTTATTTTTAGCTCCGGGATTAAGTCAATTAATTGTCTTTAGGGTTTAGGGATTGGGTTGAAATGTTTAAGCTAAAAAAAAATTAAAACTTAAAAAAAAAAAATTAGGTGCTCATGAGGTTATATTTAGGGTGCCTAATAGCATTTTTTATTTTTTTGTTTATTTTTTTAGCTCCGGGATTAAGCCAATTAAATTTGTCTTTAGGGTTTAGGGGTTGGGTTATAATGTTCAAACTAAAAAAAAAATTAAAACTAAAAGAATTTTAGGTTTAGATCTAATATATGTATTTTGGGTGTTTAGGGATTAAATTTAAGGAATTTTTTATTTAAAAAAAAATCGAGCTGCCCGGATCAATTCCAGGCAACTCGACCAAGGAAACGCGGACTGTTCCGCAGCGAACAGTCCATAGCATAACACAACTGTGTGTGTGTGTATGTGTGTGTATTCAAGAATATGCTAATGAAATAGTTTTTGTTTACAACTAAATGACATTTCATAGTTTCCAATGTTATAAAAAAATTGATATGATCTCTCAAACATATGTTATTTTTTAAAAATATGAAAACGAATTCCATTTTTATTTCTCATCTGTTTTTCAATCTAATTTTTATTTTAAAAAAAAACTCCCAGATAGGCCCTAGTACTCTCATGCATTCCAAATATAGAATGGTGTACTCCACAACAGCAGCTTATTGGCATTAATAGTCACATTCATTTGGTTTAGAATAGATTTAGCAGGGAAAATGCATTTGGTCATAATTAAAAGGTAGGTTACCTCTGGCCAAAGTACATGATTTTCAGAGCAACATATCTCCTTGCAGGATGATGAATCTTCTGAAGACCTGTATACCATGCCATCCGAGTCAGCAGTCTTAAACTATAGCTTTGTCTTTACTGCTACAATATTCATCGACCATTTTTTTTTCCTTTTGAATGCAATGCAGGGGAGAAAAAAGTAACAAAAAAATAGTCATTCTAAAAGAAAGTAAATATATGGCACAACCAATGAAATTTCAAGCCCAGGAAAAAGAAACTATTGATGAATTAAATAGCTTAGTTTTATCACAAAATTTGATTGGTTGACTATTTATCCCGACGCTTAACCTGTTTAGGACTTGGGAAAAAGACCACTCCATTGTTTTTCTTTCCTATACAATTGCACTCACATGGCTAGAGGTGGATTAACTGCTCTGGTTCAGGCACAACACATGGAATAACTGTGAGTGTACATTTTCTACAGAAAGTAGTACAATTCAAACACAATTTTTCTTTCGGATCATGTTAAAATTATCCTAAAAGCCTAAGCAATTACAAAGGATCTAATCTGTATATTTATTTTATAAACATACCCAACTTCAACGAGGAAGCAAATATCTAAACATCTTTATCTTTCGAATTGGATGACACCTTAATCTAGAAAGCAAGTGATGAAGGCAAAATCTCAAATAAATGGGACCAATGACAGAAAATCACATATTACTATGTTAGATGAGTTCTTTTTAGTCAATAACGGTGATAACGTATGCTATTGGTGCATTTGATAATTATGGATAAAGTAAATGTCACTCCAAAAGAAGGTGGGTCAAAACAAGGAAATGGTTGCTTATATTCTTTAATTTAACTTTTTGTAATTTGGATGTTTGTGTTCTATGATCATTGAGTATTCAGTTAAATTGGAGTATGTGAAATTCAACTACAAGATAACCATAAAACACAAAGGTTATGCTTGGCATTTTCATGTTGATATGCTGTGTGGGCTACTTGAATTTTGTGAATAGAACAGAACTCTTATTGCATACTACAATATAAGAAACAGTGTATTTTATCTTATAAACACAAAACGGTTATTAGCATATGATAGGAAAAACATAGTTAACCTGGTTCCTCTCCTGTCTCACTGTTCATCAACATGAGTTTCTCCCCAAATCCTGTGATTGCCATATGTCCATTCTGTAGGCAACTTATGTTGTATATTTAAACTTGCATGTACTAAAGGAAAATGTTAACAATACTGTAATGTGTAGTTGAAAGTTTACCCTGACCGAATTATTTGAAGAAGCCGTGAAATTATCAGAAAGACAACCCAATACAGCTTCTAAATTTTCAATATTCCTAATTTCATCTCCTTTTGATTCTTTAAATCCTCCTTGGAAGCCTATGCATGCATCGGTAGGAGACTGAACATCTACCTAAAAAAATAACGAGAACTAGATGACTTACAAATTCTAATGCTGTTAGCAGGTTAATAACTTTTGGTATCTTATCCATATGATGGGAATAATAAATATTTTAATTAATCTCTGTGATTTCATTATGAAACCACTTTCTTGAAATAAATAAATAAAAAATCAAAGCATTGAGTAATTACATTTCTAAGCCATTTGATAACTTACAAATCTTAGGTTCCTAAGAAATATTAGTATGGCCTATAGCGCAATAGGCCCCATGGTGCAATAAGGTCTGATTACCACAAACATAAATGAAAAAACAACGAAATTGCAAAACAAACCAACAACAATAACAAAATAAAACACTGTTGAGGAAGATTTATATAGTACTCCCGATCCACAGATCCATTTATAGCCAAATATAAGAGCCTACAAACAGCAATCATTCAGGAATTTAAATTCACTTTGTAAAAGCAATGTCGTCCGCAGCAAACAAAATAAACCTCAAATTTTATAAAACTGCTTCATGCTAAGAAAAAACTAAGACGCGACCTATTAGAAGCAAACCTCGGAGCATTGGCATTTTGATAACCGAAACAGCAACCTCTTGTTCTCCCGCTCCAGTTCCTTAAGTTTTCAACCATAAATTGAAGGTCGAGTGAGGCCACAGAAAGACTGTGAAATTCATATCAACAAAACACGAGATGCTCGATGGAAGCGGGACGTACGCAAGGTCTTACTAGGTTTTTACCTCTACACGGTCGCGGAAGTAGTCCAACTGAGCTTGGAGCCCTGTCACGAGATCTAGACCGCCAAAACCTGCCATCCGAGGGACTCAATCAGTCCCTGCTTCCGCGTTCCTCTCGTCGACGGCGTTCCGTTGCCCACGGTGCGCGAGAGGGTTCTCTCCGATGTTCCTGCCGTGAAATTTCAGATAGCTCCCATAGTTTATCAATCACATTTTTCAAAATAACCCCCAAAAGTTTTAAATGTCCATGTGCACCCTTAATTTGTTCATTAGAGATGAAACATTAAAAATGATACCCTCCAAAACAAAAACAAAAGGTCAAGAACATCTTGTATATATCCAACAACATAATTTTAACATAATACAATATTATATAAGTATTTGGATGAATGCTTAAAGTATTTTTTTATGACATGCCTCTGGAGATTTGCCAATTCAAATTTTCCCAAATGTTGTCTTCTTTTTCTAAAATAATTTTTTTTAAAAAAAAAATTAAGCTCACTGTTCTTTCAATATCATGATAAAAGTCTTGTGACTCCTGTTTTCTTCGGTTTACCCCTCGTCTGATTTTCAGCACGTGCTTTGGGTAGCGTAAAACGATCCAATTGGACAGGTTGATGGGCCGGATCGTACGGAGCGAACCAATTAATTAGGCGCATCGAATGAGGTCAGTGGAGTACTGGACCAATTGAACTAACATGCATCGAGCAGACCAGACCAATTAAATAGGCTAAAAGAGACTAGACAGACCAAAAACATTAAATTAATTAATATAGTAAATTATTTATTTTTTTCGTGCGCGAATAATTTTATCGTTTGCATAATAAAATTCACCGTATCTATTAAATTCCATTGATTTCTCGTTAGGTCTGAAACGGTGAAATCCTGACCGTACGACGCGGGCACTGTTCGGCCACCTGCCTCCCCCTCTCCCCCTGTTCTCGCAGTCGCCGCAGCACCATCAATGCTCCTCCTCATTCACCGCATCGACAAAGGCACGCAAGCTGTCGCTCGCGGCACGAATTTGAGAGCCGGAATTCCGCAGCTCAGTCTGCTCCCCGTGGGCCCGGCGCCCACGAGTCACGCGGCCGCGTCGCCCGCCAATCGCGACACACCAGGCGACGCTGCGGCAGATCCTGACGCCGGCAGCAGCGCCCTCCCTCCTCGGAGCGCCGATGTCGCGCGGAGTCGACAAGGGGCCCACCCGATTTTACCGTTTGATTACCGCGCGCACCTCCTCAGGCCATTGATGGCGGCAGGTAAATACGTTGGGATCCTGGCGCATGCAGTGTGGTCGCGATGGGGTTTTGTTCCAGCAGAGCGGGAAACCTGCACCAGCTCCTTTTAATGGCGAGGTCCCCCCTCGTCTGCTCCTCCGGGGACACAGATTTCAAGACCCGTCGTTTCAAGGAAAGAGCTAGGCGTTGGAGATGCTAAGTTTAGGCATACCGACTGATAACGATGCTTTTTACTCTGTCTGATCAACACGATACCCTCTAGCTACGTAGGCCTACAAATACAGCCTCCTCCCATTTCCCCTTCACTCTTCCTCCCTTTCCACAAACACATACTTAGACAATGTCGAGCCAGAGAGGAAGGATTACCGACAAGGAAATCAACGAGCTCGTCTCCTCGCTGCAGTCTCTTCTCCCGGAGTCTCGCCGCAGGAGCACGAGTAGGGTACGAATTGAAGAAGTAGCTAGCATCCGATCTCTGTGATCTTAATTTTGAATTTTGATGTCAACTGATCTTGCATGCATGCAGGCATCATCATCCAAGTTGCTGAAGGAGACGTGCAGCTACATCAGGAGCTTGCAACGGGAGGTGGACGACCTCAGCGGCCGGCTCGCCGAGTTGATGTCGACGATGGACTCCGACAGCCCTCAGGCTGAGATCATTAGGAGCATCTTCCGGTCCTAATTAATAACGGAGTCGATATATATATATTTATATAGTCATCTCTGTACCATTTCATCAGCCTATTAGTGTTATATATTAGCATGCAGAAATTAATACTGCTGCTGCTGCTGCTTGATGCCATTGATGAACAAAATTTGCCAACATGATGAAAAAAAAATGCAGGCAAGGGGATGAATTAATTAGCATTTTACCGAACAAACAAGACAAAATTAACAAAAACGAAAAAGAAAAAGAAAAACAGAGCCCGGGAGAAGTACGCATGCATGTAGTTTTCAGATATAACTGATCAAATGTGGAAGAAAATGGCTTGGACAAGGAACAGAAAATAGTTGGCTGTGGAGCAAAGACAAAGAAACAATTCAAGTGATGAGTGTTCGAGAAGATGACTGATGGAGGTGGACCTGATTGAGGGATGTCACCTGCCGTTTACGTGGGTCAGTGTCCATGGAGGCAGGTGCATTAACAGTAGCGCAGGCAGAGGCTCCTGCTGTCGGGTCTTCGTCAACATCACCACTGGCTACGATTGGGAACCAATATTGAGATTTTATATATATCTAACACTCGGTTAGAATCTTTGACTGATCTTTGGGGCACGTTGGCATTTCGGCGAGCCAACTCTCATGTTTTGGAAATTAGGCCTTCGTTGTCTCTGCGACCGGAGAGAAGCTATAAATCAACGCCAGTTGGCCGGCCAATCGAGTTGTTGCCGTCGTTGCATGCCTTCCTTACGATAAAGACAATTGGATCGTTGTCAAACACTTCGTCACGTCTATTCCACCGTTTTCTTTTATAGTGGAGAAGAAGCGGAGATGGTTATGAAGAGGATCGAGAACGACGGCGGATTCATTGATGCAGGGGGAGCTACAGACCGTTCTTGCTAGTGTTGGATTCGCGGAGGGGAAGGAGTTGGATGCGTGCAAAAGGAAGATTCTTCCTGGGTTATTTGGGCTGAGTTATTTGGGTTTTCTTAGGTTGGGCTTTTTCAGAGAAGAAAGGCACCTGAATTATTTTTTAAAAAAACATTTAATTAAGATTCTATTTTTAAAACATTAATTGATAAATAAATTTTTTTTTTGGTCTTACATTAGCTAATGAGGGAGCACAGATCTTATGATTTTTTTTATGGTTCAAGGGATATGTCATTCGTATTTACGATCGGATCACGATCTTAATCCAACTACAAATTGTTGTGATCCCTTCTTGGATTTACTGTCCCATCATGTTATAATTTTTGTTCGAAGCTAGCGGTCGAAGACCGCCTGAAGATCTCCAGTGGTGGATAAGTAGCCAGGTTACTGGACATCAAGCGAGGATGTCCTCTGGACGATCTCCGGTCGTCCACTCTGAACAAAAACTATAACCTAATAGGGACGATGAACCCAAAAAAAAATCACAACTATTTACTTTTGGATCATAAT
Organism: Zingiber officinale; assembly: GCF_018446385.1. Lineage (NCBI taxonomy): Eukaryota > Viridiplantae > Streptophyta > Magnoliopsida > Zingiberales > Zingiberaceae > Zingiber > Zingiber officinale. The sequence goes on along the minus strand of NC_055987.1, from coordinate 186,079,069 downwards.
TATAATCCAACCATAAATAAGGATAATACATCCCCTTATCAGGAAAAAAAATAGTCTAGGAGATCTGCCTCTTAATGAGGGAGTCAAAGGTAAAAGGTAAAAGGTAAAAGGTTAAAAGATATCAATAAATCACTCAAATTTTTTTCATAAAAAATAAAAACACATAGTGGTCCACTATAACTCATGTGTATTATGTAAGTCTTATTTGTCGTGAATTTGAGCACAGAGTGCACCAAAAAGTCTTATGTTTTATCGTCATATTATAGTAAAAAAATAATTATATTTATTTAAAACGTTTTTTACCATTCATCCTTAGATTATATAAAAAAATATAAATCATGAAATCAATTTATAACCCGTTAAAATTATGTCATATGATATACATGATCAAAATTTGTCTCCACTCTAATTAATTGGTTAAAAAACATTATAATGGTAAACCTGTGTCATGTGCATTATCTAACTAATTAATTAATTGTATTATAATTGTCCAGTAATAATAAAAAAAATTCTCAACAAAGACATCACGATCACTGCAAATTGAGACAAGATATCTTGAATCTAGAATAAGATATGAACTATTCATATTTATAATTGGATCTTGATCATGATTCAATCGTAATTAGTTGCAATCCTTTTATGGGGTCATCGTTCCCATCAGATTATAGTTTGATTCAAAACGAGCGACTGGAGACCACCCAGAGGAGATCCTCATTTGGCGCTCAGCAACTTGGCCACCAAATTATAACCTGATGAGGACGATAAACCCAAGAAGAAATCACAATTAATTATGATTAGATCACGATCATGTTCCAACTGTAAATATGAGTGGTCCAAGAAATCTGCTCTCCTACAAATTCCCCCACCTACATGTGATTTTCACATTTCTAAACAATTCGAACCTAATTAAACTTCTCCAAAATAGATAAGAAACACTCACAATATTAACAAAAATACATATGCTAATATGTATGCACAATTTGAATATGCACAATTTGTTACCAAAGTAATGGCTAAATCGATTTAATTAATAAATTTACATTTATTATAATAATAATAATTTTATTAACGAAATTAGCTTTCCTTTCCTGTATAAAAGTGTTCTGAGGACTTAGTGCATGATACATCACATCTCTAACGTAATTATTTGAATTGTATAATATTCAATTATTGATTTTAGTAATCGACCCAATGTAATATTTGATTACAATTTGTAAAGAATGAACATGAATCGAGTTTTTCGAGAAACTTATAGAGAGAATTTGATTTGATTAAATAATATAAGGTTATATTGGTTTTTTTTTTAAGTAAAGAATGGAATGGATTGTATTCAATATCATTTGATCAAGATCTATTTTTTGTTGGGATTCGATTAAAATTTAATATTGAAAATTTTTAATAAAGATCCTAGATTTAAAAGGATGTAGAATATTTTAATTGGTATAAGACCTCTATCAAGAGTAATGTCATAAAGGTCTAAGTCTAAAATAGATAATATTATATTATTATGGAAATATATAAATATTCTTTTGAATGTAACAAAGATGTTTGCAGGAGACTTTTGTTTTGTATAAGTTTAGTTAAGTACTTATAAAACGAAGGTTATCCTCAAGAACCGATGATTTAATTAAGATTTACCCCATCATCCACATACAGCTATGTATGTGTAATCTGTATTAACCTCCGTCTATAAAAGTGCTTCCCAATACGCCTGCCTCCACGCCGCTCTCCCTACACGGTTTGCATCTCAAACTAAGCAAATTCATGGCCGGAAAGCTCCACAGGATCAAGTCCATGCTCAAGCGGTGGCACTCCAGCAGCCGCCTCATCGCAGCCGACGAACGGCAGTACCCACCGTCACGGCAGCACCCCTGCCGTTCTCCACCCCGTCTACGTCGGCAAGTCCCGCAGACGGTACCTCATCAGCACCCACCTTGTCGAGCACCGCCTCTTCCAAGTCCTCGCCCGTCGCTCCGCCGCCGACCCTTGCGCCGCCGTCGTCGTAGGCTGCGAGGTGGTGCTGTTCGAGCACCTCCTTTGGATGCTCGAGAACGGCGACCCCCCGCCGGAGTCCGTCGACGAGCTCGTCCAACTGTATGCCTGCTGATGAGCTGACAGATCTTCAGATTTCATTACAGTGACTGAGTTCTGGGACGTTGTGCCTCGATCTCCAGTGTAACGGTTTCTGTCATTAATGGATTTATATATATGCTCGATCATCCATTTGATGAAATATTTATCATTAATGCAAATAAAATAAGCATCTAAAACCCCAAACAAGCAAAGAGACAGAAAACGTCTTCATGATAGAGATGGCGCACATGGTTTTTAGCGGTTCCGTGTATCAGGGAGCCAAATGCTCTGTTCCCAGCTGACACTGATTAAATCTTCTTCTTCATTCAGTTAAATCTAATCAGCAGGAGATTACGTGCACAAGATTGTGCAAATCCGATCTTTGTTGGTTCTTTCTGCAATGGGGGAAGAACCAACGAGAGGAAAGTTGGATCGGATATGGATACAGCAACAGAATCGATCGGTAGGAGAAGCATTGACTGCCAGACAACATTTGTCTGCATATATCTGCCAGGTTTATATGTGCTGGCAGCGAACAGGTTGTCCTGTTCTTAGATTTGCATGGTCCAGCGGATTGGATCGGATATCATCAGATCTAGACGGATCCTCAGCGAATAATGGTTTGATATCTATCTCAATGGTTGCAAACCGAACAAGGGATGTGATACAGTGTATTTGGAAAGTCTCCAGGTGTCCTTAAGAGTCAACTAGCAGGTCTAGATGGAGATGAAGGTCACGATAAGTCAACAGACAGATCCACTCGGGTAGCTCTCTTGAATCCTGATCGTTCAAGTTTTGCCTCTTAGCCCCGGTGAGTTTCTCCCCGTCAGTCCCACCGATCGGACATGTTGTGTTTCTCCCCCTGTTGATGTCGGTCCCATTGATCGAATGTGCTATGTTTCTCCCCTAGTCGGTCCCATCAACCGGTAGTGCTCCGTTTCTCCTCTGATCTGTCTCGCCAATCAGACTGTTACGTTTTTTCCCAGGTATGTCCCATCAACCGGTAGTGCTCTGTTTCTCCTTCAGTCGATCTTGCCAACCGGTAGTGCTCTGTTTCCCCTTTGGTCGATCTTGCCAATCGGGCGTGCTACGTGTTTAAAATTAAACTTAATTTTATTAATAAAGATAAAATATTATAGAGTTAATGGATAAAGATATAAATAATATCATGAAGTTAGTGGATAAAGATACAATAGATGAGATAATAATTATTGATAAAATAATATGGATAAAGATAGAATAAATGAGGTGATAATTGTTGATAAGAATGAATGTTCGTGATTAAAAAAAATGTTCTAGATTCAATGTATTTGAGATTAGCGGTTATGCAATAAACCTATAAATATATAACCTTTTCAATTAATGAAAGCAAATTGAGTTAACATTTTTTCTTATTTTCTTCTTCCACGTAGAGTGCATTTCTTCTCCCATAATTCTTTTTCTAACAAAGTAGTATGAGAGTTATGACAAATGGAGGTATGACTTACTTTCAAGATCTAGTACCTAAAGCGAGTAATTATGATAATTGGAGTATCAAGATGAAGACACTTCTTGGAGCTCATGATGTTTGTGAGGTTATAGAAAAAAAAGTTACGTTGAGCCGCGTGATGACTCGATGCTATCTTCGACTAAAAAAGACAATCTAGAGATTTAAGAAAGAGAAACAAGAAGACTCTCTTCCTCATTTATCAAGCTTTGATAAGGATGGTTTTGAGAAAATCTCAAGTGCTACTTCAGCTAAGCAAGGATAGGAAAAACTCCAAATCTTATATCAAGGAGAAGACAAAGTAAAAAAGGTATGACTTCAAACATTAAGAAATCAATTTGATGCTCTTCGTATGAAGAAAGGTAAGTTGATATCTGATTATTTTTCTAAAATCTCTACAATTTCCAATCAACTAAAGAGAAATGGTGAGAAATTAGAAGAAGTAACTATAATTGAGAAAATTCTTCGATCATTGGATTCAAAATTTGATAGTATTACAACTATCATCGAAGAGACCAAGGATTTACAAGTCATGACAATAGAGCAACTCTTGGGTTCATTACAAGCTCATGAATAAAAGAAGAAAATTAATGCAGAGATTACTCAACAACTCATTAAGACTTCTTTTCAACAAACTAAGAAGGATGAAAACTTCTTTAGCAATAGAAGTCAACATGGAAGAGGTTGTGGATATGAACGAGGCCGCGCTAGTGAACAAGAATGGATTTCCAATAACAACAATGAAAGGAAAATTCAACAAGAGGGTATGGAAGAGGGCACACAAACTCAAGGTACGATAAATCTCAAGTTAAGTTTTACAATTGTGATAAATTTGGACATTATGCTAAAAAATATAGATCACCCAAAAATAAAGTGCATAAAAGAGCAAACTATATGGAAGAAAGGAAAGAAGAATATGATACCCTACTGCTACATATAAAGATAATGAAAGAGTTGAAGATGTAATGTGATATCTCGACACTGGTGCAAGCAATTATATGTGTGAAAAAGAACCATGTTTATAGATCTTGATGAATCAGTTGGCGGTAATGCATCTTTTGGAGATGAATCAAAGATCGAAAGACAAAGGTAACATTCTCATATGTTCAAAGAATGGAAAACATGAATATATTGCAAATGTTTTCTTTGTGCTAAATATGAAGAGCAATATTTTAAGCGTAGAACAACTCTTGGTAAAATGATATGATATTCATCTGAAAGATAATATCATTACTAGAAAACTAGCTAGGCTTTTAAGATAAAAAATTTAAGACAGTGATGTAATTCATCTCAAATATTAAGTAATTAAAACTGTAATAATATATGTCTCAAAATTTTATATGGAGATATTAAATTTAAGACATCATTTAAAATTTTGTCTCAAATTCAACTAAATAAGACATTAATAAAGACGATTAAAAATATAATTATATAAGAAATTCAAATAAGACGGTAAAAAATAGTATTTGTCTCAAATTATCTTGAATACTGTTCGTCGGAACAGTCGCGACACGGATATATATATATAATAGAAAAATACATTTACAAATTTAACTTAATAAAATTTTTTAATTTATAATTTGTATTTAGACTATTGATAATTTAAGAATTATGAAAATGAAATATATTTGATCCTGTCGGGAAGCTGAGAAGACGAACCTGCCGATGTGACGTGTCTGGAAGGTTGACCGCATCCCCATGACCCGGTTGACGATCTGTTCTCTATGTTGACCAAGTCGTCCGATATCTTCTGGTCAACAACACCTGCAACCAGTGATCGAGTTACCCCGATCCCTGGTACCTCGATGCTCGAGGTAGGTCCCGCGAACATATAACCATCCACATAATAATAGGACAACAAAATAAGTACAAAAGGAATACAAAGACGTACCCTGGCCCCGGGGGAGCGCCCTCGGATAGGTAGATGAGCTGATCGGGATACTGATCGAGTCGTCGCGGCTCTGAATAGTAGATAAATGCCCGCTCGGTGAGTAGCTGACTCCAGTGGCTCGGAGCCGGACGCGATTTGGATCCGTAGGATGATGCACTGTTCGACTACAACCTTGGCTCGTAGGCCGGAATACAACCGTGACACGAAGGCCGAGATACAACAGCGGCACGAAGGTCGCGATACGACAGCGGCACGAAGGCCGAACACACTCTCGGCTCGTAGGCCGGATTATGGCCATAGTGTGATACCTGAGCCCTCGGACAGCGGCTGCTCGGAGGGTGACGATGTGACTCCAGAGGCACCGGCTGGCGGTAGACGCCGGGGCGCTGGACGCCAGAGGTGCTGGCCGCTGGAGGTGGCTGTGAGTGGTCGCCCGAGACGGCGACACTAGTTGCCGAAGACGGCCGCTGTGGGCGGTGTCCGGAGAACAACGGCCGGTGAAGATGACGCCGCCGCCAGCATACAGGGTGAAGGGGAGATACCAGCGGCCCACCGGAGGCACCGGCGGCCGTTGGAGGAGGTGTTGGCGCTCGCCGGAGACGTAGGCAACGTCGAGACGCGCCGGTGGCCGCTGTAGGAGGAGTCACGGCCTGTCGGGAGCATCGACAACGCCATCCGCAAACGCTGGAGGCGGCGGTGACGACGTGAGGCGCTGGCAGCCATGGCGAGAGCCGTCGGGGTCGAAGGAGAAGGGAGGAGGTGGCTCTAAGGGCGTTTGTCGCCAGTAGATATGTCCGGCAACAGCGGTGAAGGACTAAGGAGAAGTCCATCTTCTTCTTGTCCTTATGGCGGCCAGTCCAAAACCCCCCTTGTAGGCGGTGGGTGAACAGTGCTTATAAGCACTGTTAACCCTAAAGTCCTCCTCCTTCCCAATGACCAAAATGACCCCCTCTTTCTTCTTAATTCTTTCCAAGCCCCCAAGATTATATCCACATCACAAGCCTCCCCTTCAAATCTAGTCGAAGGAGGCGCTAGTCTGACTGACTGGACAGTCTATCGCAAAGGCCTGAACCACTCTCGATATTAAAATCAAATAGCTAAACTCGTTGTATACTGGTACACGTGCGATTGCCGAGCACGCAACCGCAAAGAGGCCGATCAGGCGATCGGAAGGATGTCGATCGACTGAAAAGATGTCGGGCGGAAGAGGCCGAGTGGACGCATCACCAGTGAACTGAACGGAAGCGTAGCCCGAGAAATAGAGGCGCACGGGCGCGAAAGTCTTTAGCCAAGCGGGCATAGAGCCCGTGAGATATCCTGGTCCGAAACCATTGGACCTACTTTCATCCGCGATCATTAAAGATGTTCGACCCCGAGCGGGTGAGATAAAAGATCTGATAAGTTGACCCGAGCCCAGTGATGACCACTCGACCCGCATGGGGGAGATACAATATCCGAAGCTGGTCCGAGACCAGTGAAGGTTGCTCAACCCCGAACGGGGGAGATAGAATATATCTGAAGCTGGTCTGAGACCAGTGAAGAACACTCGACCCCGAACGGGGGAGATAAAATATCCGACGACCGCTCGACCCCGACTGGGGAAGATAGAATATCTGAAGCTGGTCTGAGACCAGTGAAGAACGCTCCACCCCAAACGGGGGAGATAAAATATCCGACAACCGCTCGACCCCGACTGGGGGAGATAGAATATCTGAAGCTGGTCCGAGACCAGTGAAGAACACTCGACCCCGAACGGGGGAGATAAAATATCCGACGACCGGTCGACCCCGATTGGGGGAGATAGAATATCTGAAGCTGGTCCGAGACCAGTAAAGAACGCTCGACCCCGAACAGGAGAGATAAAATATCCAACGATCGCTCGACCCCGACTGGGGGAGATAGAATATCTGAAGCTGGTCCGAGACCAGTGAAGAACACTCGACCCCGAACAGGGGAGATAAGATATCCGACGACCGCTCGACCCCGACTGGGGGAGATAGAATATCTGAAGCTGGTCCGAGACCAGTGAAGAACACTCGACTCCGAACGAGGGAGATAAGATATCCGACGGCCGCTCGACCCCGACTGGGGGAGATAGAATATTTGAAGCTGGTCCGAGACCAGTGAAGAACACTCGACCCCGAACGGGAGAGATAAGATATCCGACGATCGCTCAACCCCGACAGGGGGAGATAGAATATCTGAAGCTAGTCCGAGACCAGTGAAACACACTCGATCCCGAACGGGGGAGATAAAATATTTGAAACTGGTCTGAGACCAATGAATTACTCTCGACCTCGAACGGGGGAGATAATAATATCCGATATGCTGTCGAAGACTGCTCGACCCCGAACGGGAGAGATATATGCTCACGAAAACTACTCAACCCGAACGGGGGAGATAGATGCTCGCCAAGACTGCTCGACCCCGAACGGGGAGATGGAATATATGATAGTGACAATCGCTCGACCCCGAACGGGGGAGATAGAATATATGATAAGCTGGTCTGAGATCAGCGAAGACCACTCGACCCCGAACGGGGGAGATAGATGCTCTGATAAGCCGATCCGAGACTAGTAATAATCGCTCAACCCCGAACGAGGGAGATGGAATAACTGATAAGCTAGCCCGAGAAGACGGGGGTTTAACGTCGCCGCTGAACGGTTTTCAAGCCGGGGTTTTTATAGTCGCCGGTTCGACTCTAGAGTTTAACGTCGCCGCTCGACGGTCTTCAAGCCGGGGTTTTTATAGTCGCCGGTTCGACTCTAGAGTTTAACGTCGCCGCTCGACGGTCTTTAAGCCGGAGTTTTATAGTCGCCAGTTCGACTCTAGAGTTTAACGTCGCCGCTCGACGGTCTTCAAGCCGGGGTTTTTATAGTCACCGGTTCGACTCTAGAGTTTAACGTCGCCGCTCGACGGTCTTCAAGCCGGGGTTTTTATAGTCGCCGGTTCGACTCTAGAGTTTAACGTCGCCGCTCGACGGTCTTCAAGCCGGGGTTTTTATAGTCGCCGGTTCGACTCTAGAGTTTAACGTCGCCGCTCGACGGTCTTCAAGCCGGGGTTTTTGTAGTCGTCGGTTCGACTCTAGAGTTTAACGTCGCCGCTCGACGGTCTTCAAACCGGGGTTTTTATAGTCGCCGATTTGACTCTAGAGTTTAACGTCGTCGCTCGACGGTCTTCAAGCTGGGGTTTTTATAGTTGTCGGTTCGACTCTAGAGTTTAACGTCACCGCTCGACGGTCTTCAAGCCGGGATTTTTATAGTCGCCGGTTCGAATCTAGAGTTTAACGTCGCCACTCGACGTTCTTCAACAATGAGCTCGCAGCTCGGATAATATACCCCCAGTCGATCGGCACGGGGTCTTCGACATCGAGCCGGTGGCTCGGATAATATACGCCCGGCCAATCGGCTCGGGAGCCTTCGACATCGAGCCGGTGGCTCAGACAATATACGCCCGACCGATCGGCACGGGGTCTTCGACATCGAGCCAGGGGCTCGGAAAAGACACGTCCGGCCAATCGGCTCGGGAGCCTTTGGCATCGAGCAGGTGGCTCGGATGTGATGGAAACCCGGCCGATCGGCACGGGAGTCCTCGTCGAGAAACTATGATAAATTCTATGACCGAAAGAGAATATAGCTGAAAAACTAACCTGCCGACCAGCAAAGGTTCTGACTCAATTTCTCGACTCCCGAATATCCGTGGAGTGAGGAGGATACGATATACTCGTCGAAACTCCTCAAGGCCATGAGGATGTCGAAACTTTTCGGGTCGTCCGTCTTCTCGTTCCAGACCAGGTGCGTTCCCACAGACGGCACTAATTTGATCATGTCGGGAAGCTGAGAAGACGAACCTGCCGATGTGACGTGTCTGGAAGGTTGACCGCATCCCCATGACCCGGTTGACGATCTGTCCTCTATGTTGACCAAGTCGTCCGATATCTTCTGGTCAACAACACCTGCAACCAGTGATCGGGTTGCCCCGATCCCTGGTACCTCGATGCTCGAGGTAGGTCCCGCGAACATATAAGCATCCACATAATATAATAGGACAACAAAATAAGTACAAAATGAATACAAAGACGTACCCTGGCCCCGGGGGGCACCCTCAGATAAGTGGATGAGCTTATCAGGATATTGGCCGAGTTGTCGCGACTCTGAATAGTAGATAAATGTCCGCTCGGTGAGTAGCTGACTCCAGTGGCTCGGAGCCAGACGCGATATGGATCCGTAGGATGATGCACTGTCCGACTACAACCTCGGCTCGCAGGCCGGAATACAACCATGACACGAAGGCCGAGATACAACAGCGGCACGAAGGTCGCGATACGACAACGGCACGAAGGCCGAACACACTCTCGGCTCGCAGGCCGGATTATGGGCATAGTGTGATACCTGAGCCCTCGGATGGCGGCTGCTCGGAGGGTGACGACGTGACTCCAGAGGCACCGGCTGGCGGTGGATGCCGGGGCGCGGCTGGCGCCTCAGCCGGTGGATGCCGGGGCGCTGGACGCCGGAGGCGCCGGCCGCCGGAGGCGCCGGTCGCCGGAGGTGCTGGCCACTGGAGGCGGCTATGGCAGTGGTCGCCCGAGACGGCGGCGCTAGTTGCCGGAGATGGCCGCTGTGGGCGGTGTCCGGAGAACAACGGCCGGTGAAGATGACATCGCCGCCAACATACAGGGTGAAGGGGAGATACCAGCAGCCCACCGGAGGCACCGGGGGTCGTTGGAGGAGGTGTTGGCGCTCGCCGGAGGCGTGGGCAACGTCGAGACGCGCCGACGACCGCTGTAGGAGGAGTCACGGCCTGTCGGGAGCATCGGCAACACCATTCGCAGCCGCTGGAGGCGCCGGTGACGGCGTGAGGCGCTAGCAGCCATGGCGGGAGGCGTCGGGGTCGAAGGAGAAGGGAGGAGGTGGCTCTAAGGGCGGTCGTCGCCGGTAGATGTGTCCGGCAACAGCGGTGAAGGACTAAGGAGAAGTCCATCTTCTTCTTCTCCTCACGGCGGCCGGTCCAAAACCCCCCTGGTAGGCGGTGGGTGAACAGTGCTTATAAGCACTGGTAATCCTAAAGTCCTCCTCCTTCCCAATGACCAAAATGACCCCTCTTTCTTTTTAATTCCTTCCAAGCCCCCAAGATTATATCCACGTCAATATTAATATTTAATTATGTACTATCTCTTTGATATGCCTTAAAAACTAAATAACATAATAATAAGAATAAATAATAAATTTATTATATATATATATATATCTATAGAGGATGATATTAACTAAAAATAATTAAAATTTAATTTAATTAAAATTATTTAGGGAAATAATAATAATATAATTAATAGTTAATAAGAAAATAAATTTATATGATTATATAGATTTTTTAAAAATTTAAAATAAAATTTTATTATATTAAATTTTTGAATGATTATATTTTAGAAAATAAATTTTATTTATCAAAACTAAGTTTTTCTAAATTTATATTAACGTCTTCTCATCTTCTCACATTCTTTAAACCCTAAACCACCGCCACTATTGTTGTCACTGCCACCTCTATTGTCTTCCACCACCTCTGTTATCGCCGCTTCCATCATCTTCGATATCGTTGTTTTCTTCTTCTTCTTCTCGCCCTATCGTGCCCACCCCGTGGGTTGCCCCGATCAGGCCACGCAGAAGCGCCTCCGACATTGTTGTCTGATTCATCCGGAGATAATCATGGCACTATTTTTATATAGGATATATGCCCCCGACCTCGAATTATGCCTCAAATATCTTTTTTTTTTTCTGGATTTTGATATAGGATATTGGAGTAAAACTTGGAACAATATTTGGAGATGAACCAGTAAATCAATTTACATGGTATATCTCTTATTGTTTTTGATTTGATTTTAATAGTTTGACTAGATGTGAGGAAGAGACAAGAAATTTGGTTCCCCATCCTATTACAATTAAGATGTTCAATAAAAGGTCAATATGATTAATTTTGAGAATCCAGTAATTTTAAGATTACTACTAATTATATATCTACAATGCTATTCTTATGTCATTCTGCTTGATACTACAAGATCAGTGTGAATAATCCAACAATTGAACATGTTTATACTACATACCTTGGACCTGAACCAGGCTTCCAGCATTTTTTGTGCTACTGGTTGCTGATTCCAATATCCGATTAATTGTTTCTTTGAGTGTTTTATTTGGAAGGAGAGCATCCACCAATATATTAGTAGCTCCACAGATGCACATCAACTTTGTCATATTATAATCTCTGATGCCTGATTACAAACCAAATAAACTCGACTTAATGAAATACTTACAGGCTAAAATATCTCAACTAAAAATTATAATACAAGAAAATGGACATGCAATAAGACTTACATTTATCATAGAAACTCTTGAAACAGCATTTGCTAGTTAGCACTGCATCTTTCATTACCTCTACATAATTGACACCACAATTCAGGAGGAAGGCCACCAACAGGACGAGTAGTCGGCAAACCCTCAATCCCTTTCTCAAATGCAGCTCTAGATAATAATAATAAAAAAAAAGAAACAAAAATCATGAGTTCTGAAGTATATTCTGTCAGACCAGAAACATTATAAAAGGAATTCCTTACTCATTTGGATTTAGAACAACAACTGCACCACTTGGCAAAGAATATGATCCATCAGGAGTAGCCATTAACATTGATTTTGGAATCCCTATTGGAGGTTTCACCCTCTTGATATCATAGTTAGGGTCTCCATTTATGGGGAAATGCTGAATAAAATGGCCTACAGAAAAGTGCCATTGGCTTAATTTCAGCACGTACTTTAAGTGTCAAAAAAATTAGATACTAGGAGATCGTATTGTACCTGGCACTTTGCATCTATGACAGACATACCCAACTGGAGGTGTCCTCCGTTCAAACATACTACATCCTTCATTTTTCAAAGAAACAAATCTTCAGCAGACATCTTAATCAGCTATTTAAACCAATAATCTAACATACATGAAAAATTGAAATGCTTCTCTGTTACAAGAAGGCATGATGAAATAGACTAGTGATAATTTTTTGCATTACAATTGAAGATGAGTGGCCAATTCTTTGATGTTATGATGCACTTTTAATTTTTTACAATTTTATTGTTTGTAGGACAATTTTGAAGTTAGAACTTTATCATATTGGAGAGAACTTCTAGAAAAGGTGTTATTCTTTCATTAGTTAAAATTTAATTGTACTTGCAAGTATTATTCGTGTAATAAATATTTAGTTGTGATTTAAAAACTTTTATTCGGTCATATAATGATACAATTGTCAAACCAGATTATTTTTCATAAATGTATAGATCTGATAAACTACTTTTTCTTTTATAAATGATTTTTTTTGTCAGTAAAATGTTCCTTGATGAAGATTAGTGATATGGAAAAAAGTTGGATTCATTTAAAGAATAGGAATTAAGAACCATAAACCACCATTTCTTATTACGAGATGAATCTATTTTACAAGTGTAACAACTTGAAAGGCACAAAGGTGTTGATAAACACATGAACCATCATTTCTTATTACGAGATGAAAATGCTTGTTTAACTTGGGGTTGTTTGTATTGTATATATACATAGTGTAAGAAAGAGAATAATGTGTTAGATGATGAGATTTCTTATTGAAAAATTTTGTTTATTGATTTTTCTGAACAATATATATTATAAATCATATTTACCTCTAATAAGAGTTTGTTTTAATGTTCAGGATTCTGATGAAGAAGGATTATATAAGTTATCTCCAAATTATAAGGAGTTATTCTTTAAACTTTCTCTTGTGTAACTTTCATAGAAATAATAATTTTTTTCTTATCAAATTAATGATGGATATGTAGATTGATCATGTCCGAACGCTGAATCAACGAACGCTGGGCACGTGGCCCTCTTCGCGTTGCTGACGTAGATCCCCGACTGGACGTATGGGCCTCCGGCGAACCTGCAAAGAAATCGGGCCGGGAAGGGGTTCTCGGCGACGATCCTCCAACGCTCAAGTCAGGCAAGTGGACAACAAAGAGGTGGCTCCGAATATCAAAGAACGCGTACCTTCGGCGAAGGGTGAGGACCCTTTATATAGAGCTGTGAAGAGGCTCGGACACACATACCGAAGTGCATACGTGTCCTCTGTCCATACCTCGGTATGGGCTTGCCAGAAGAGCTTACCTGACACCATACTGCTACAGTCCGAGCACATCTATGATGGGACAGTGGGATCCTCTGTTGTAAGATCTTGCGTATGGCCTGGTCGTTGAACATACCCGCTGTCAGGAGATGTTCCCCCGATGTTTCCTTTGTCCTTTTATCTCTTCTGTTCCTGCACCGAGCGGCCAGCCGCTCGGCAGGCATAGGTCCCACCGGGCGTAGGTATCGGTCCGACCGGGTGCTCGGCTGAGAGTGTTCCACAGCAACGATGCTTTATGCTTCGGCCGAGCGGGCTATCCGCTCGGCCAGGTGACCCTTTTCACTATGAGCGTCGGAAACTCGCCCATAGTCGGGTTGTCTTCTGTCTGGCCCGGGAAGCTCCTGGCCGAATGTCAGGTCGGCTCAGCATCCTTCTGTTCGGCCCTGCATCCTTCCGTTCGGCCCGGCATCCTTTGTTCGGCGCGAACTTGGGGTTGACCTCCACGTGTCTTTGACCCTCCGCCCATGAGGGTCCCCCGTCCTTACCACCGGATCACATGCCTCCCCTTCAAGTCTAGTCGAAGGAGGCGCATATTCCGACTGACTGGACGCCCGTAGTGCCGAGCGGCGCATCCAAGAAACCATCCTCCGCTTCTCCTCGTTAATCGCCTCTCATCCCACCTTTCTTGTGTTCGAAAGGGGTTTTTACGAAGTATTTCGCGTGACTAGTTTGCTCGGCTGAAGGTATACTTTTTCGCAAATGGAATTTTTCGCAAGCTGTTCGCCAAGTACCTTTGGTTACTTGGCCGCTCGGCAAAACGATTCCTCAGTCGACTTTATTGTCTTAGTCAACGCGACTTGATATTTAACGTCGGAGCTCGACGGTCTTCCGCTCGGAAGATTTATAGACGCCGGTTCGTCTCTCGATTTTTAACGTCGGAGCTCGACGGTCTTCCGCTTGGAAGATTTATAGACGCCGGCTCGTCTCTCGATTTTTAACGTCGGAGCTCAACGGTCTTCCGCTCGGAAGATTTATAGACGCCGGCTCGTCTCTCGATTTTTAACGTCGGAGCTCAACGGTCTTTCGCTCGGATGATTTATAGTCGTCGGCTCGACTCTCGATTTTTAACGTCGAAGCTCGACGGTCTTCCGGCCAGAGGGTTTATAGAAGTCGGTTCGTCTCTCGTCGCAATCGAGCATTTGGCTCGGATAATTTATATTCCCGGCCAAACGGCGCGGGGTCTTCATAATGCATGATTGTAGCTACCCACTCGGTCCACCAAAATCATGCCTTTGTTTTGTTCTAATAGCTTTTATTCCTGCATTTCCAGTATACAGCCGAACGGAAAGAATATATCATATATTACATTTGACACACCTTTCGCCCCGCCCGGTGCGCTTCCCCTTGAATGCCGATCGGATCGTTATCTCGGCCCCTTGGTGAGATGTTCTCCGGTCGAAACTCGGCTTCCGCTCGGCCTCCTGACTCTGACGTCGCTTTTTCCTCCATCCGCTCGGCTTGCACCTTCTGTTTCTGTTGCTCCACAAGCTTAGCTGCTCTTGTCTCGATCAGAGCGTCGAGCTCCTCTGTGGAGAGCATCACCGAGTGCTGTCGTCCAGCTTCGTCCATTGCTTCCGTTCGGATGCAGGAGCGTTCCCACATACGGCGCCAAATTGATCCTGTCCGAACGCTGAATCAACGGACGCTGGGCACGTGGCGCTTTCCGCGTTGTTGACGTAGATCCCCGACTGGACGTACGGGCCTCCGGCGAACCTGCAAAGAAATCGGGCCGGGAAGGGGTTCCCGGCGACGATCCTCCGACGCTCAAGTCAGGCAAGTGGACAGCAAAGAGGTGGCTCCGAATATCAAAGAACGCGTACCTCCGGCGAAGGGTGAGGACCATTTATATAGAGCTGTGAAGAGGCTCGGGCACACATACCGAAGTGCATACGTGTCATCTGTCCATACCTCGGTATGGACTTGTCAGAAGAGCTTACCTGACACCATACTACTACAGTCTGAGCACATCTATGATGGGACAGCGGGATCCTCTGTTGTAAGATCTTGCGTATGGCCTGGTCGTTGAACATACTCGCTGTCAGGAGATGTTCCCCCGATGTTTCCTTTGTCCTTTTGTCTCTTCTGTTCCCGCACCGAGCGGCCAGCCGCTCGGCAGGCATAGGTCCCACCGGGCGTAGGTATCGGTCCAACCGGGTGCTCGGCTGAGAGTGTTCCACAGCAACGATGCTTTATGCTTCGACCGAGCGGGCTATCCGCTCGGCCAGGTGACCCTTTTCACTATGAGCGTCGGAAACCCGCCCATGGTCGGGTTGTCTTCTGTCCGACCCGGGAAGCTCCTGGCCGAATGTCAGGCCGGCTCGGCATCCTTCCGTTCGGCCCTGCATCGTTCCGTTCGGCCCGGCATGCTTCCGTTTGGCCCTGCATCCTTCCGTTCAGCCCGCCATGCTTCCGTTCGACAGGGCATCCTTCCGTTCGGCCCGGCATCCTTCCGTTCGGCAGAGCATCCTTCCGTTCGGCCCGGCATGCTTCCGTTCGGTCCGGCATCCTTCCGTTCGGCCCGGCATCCTTCCGTTCGGCCCGGCGTCCTTCCGTTCGGCATCCTTCGTTCGGCAGGGCATCCTTCCGTTCGACATCCTTCGTTCGGCAGGGCATCCTTCCGTTTGGCAGGGCATCCTTTCGTTCGACCCGACATGCTTCCGTTCGGTCCGGCATCCTTCCGTTCGGCCCGACATCCTTCCGTTCGGCCCGGCATCCTTCGTTCGGCGCGAACTTGGGGTTGACCTCCACGTGTCTTTGACCCTCCGCCCATGAGGGTCCCCCGTCCTTACCACCGGATCATAGATATTTCTATTATTGGATAAATGTTGACATGAAACATACTTGTGAGTTAAAAAATATTATAATTTTATATTATGTATATCACTTTTTAATTTATAAAGAGAAAGTTTTTTTTTTGTTTTGAAATGACAATTCAATAAATCTGATATGAATTAATTTATATAGTAAATATTCTTTTAAGATTATTTATTTTCATCACAAATGGTGCATCTAACAAGTCAAAGCATTAGGGACAGTAATTTACTGTCTTTATTTCTATTTGAGATAGTACATTACCATCTCAATTTAGTGTCTCTAATTTTCACATGATAAGACATAATATTTGAGATAAAAAAAATAACTGTCTTAAATACTTTTAAGACAATTGAACAACCGTCTCATCACCATCTTAAATAGCATTTGAGACAGTACAATTGTCCCAATATTTTTTTTAGATCCTTGTATTGGGGACGGCTACATTATCGTCTCATCACCGTCTCAAAAATATTTTGAGACACCAAATTTATAATTTAATACATATTTTGTTGTGTCTCAAAAAGTATTTTTCTAGTAGTGTATGTTCATCTTGAAAGATGATATTGGTTGCTTAATTGCTAAGATATCTTTGTCAAGAAATAGAATGTTCTTGCTTAATATTCAAAATGTTGTTGTCAATTGTCTCAAAGCTTGTTATAAAGACACCACTTAACTATGACATCTTTGATTTGACATTTCAATTTTGGAGGACTAGAATTGCTTTCAAAGAAGGAGATGGTAAAAGGGCTCCCTTACATCAAACATCTTGACTAATTATGTGAAGCATGTCTACATGGGAAGTAATTTAGAAGAGATTTTCCAAAGGAGTCAAGTTCAAGAGCCTAAAAGCCACTTGGACTTATACATATAGATGTTTGTGGTCCAATAAAACCAAGTTCACTTAGTAAGAGTAATTATTTCATTCTTTTCATAGATGACTTTTCTCAAAAAACTTGGGTATATTTCTTGAAGTAATAAATCGAAGGTCTTCGACATATTCAAGAAATTTAAAGCTACTGTAAAAAAGGAGAGTGGTCTCAAGATCAAAGTTATACATTTTAATCGAGGAGGAGAATTTATCTCAAAGGAATTTCTAGATTTTTGTGAAGCCAATGAAATACGATGACCCTTGACTGCTCAAAGATCCCCTCAATAAAATGGAGTGGCAGAAGAAAAAAAATCGAACCATCCTTGACATGGCAAGGAGTATTCTCAAAAGCAAGAGGCTACCAAAGGAACTTTGGGCAGAAGCAATTACATGTGCAGTATACTTATCCAATCGATCACCAATAAGGAGTGTATGGGGTCGGGCAAGACACTATAAGAAGCATGGAGTAGAAGGAAGCCTAAGATTTTTCATCTAAGAGTTTTTGGGAGTATAACCCATGTTCATGTGTCTAATGAAGCAAAAAGTAAATTGGATGATAAAAGTAAGAAGTTTATTTTTATTGACCATAATACTAACTCAAAAGGGTATAAGCTATACAATCCAAATACTAGGAAGACAATCATTAGTTGAGATGTCGTATTTAATGAAGAATAAGAATGAAATTGAGAATCTCAAAATGAAGATTACAACTTCTTTCCATACTTTTAAGAAGAAAATGTGAAGCAACCAAGGGTGGAACAAACAAGAGAGGAGCCTATTATTCCACTAGTAATACTAATATCAAGTACTCAAAGAAATTCATCTGCATCAACTTCAAGTGAAAATTCAAGTGAAAGAGTTACGTTTTAGAAGCTTACGTGACCTTTATAAGGTAACTGAAAATCAAGATAATATTATTCTATTTTATCTCTTTACCTATTGTGAACCTATAGATTTCCAAGAAGCTACAAAGAGTAAAAAGTGAAAAGATGTGATGGATGAAGATATCAAGGCGATCGAGAAGAATGATGCATGGTAGTTAACTTCACTTCCTGAAGACATAAGGTGATTGTTGTGACATGAGTGTACAAAATAAAGAAGAATGCCAAAGGAGAAGTTGAAAGATACAAAGTAAGATTGGTGGTAAAAGGCTACAATCAAAGATCTGGCATTGACTATGATGAGGTATTCGCTCCCATTACTCGATTAGAAACTATCAAACTAATCATTGCTTTAGTAGCCCAAATAAGCAGAGCATGCATCAAATGGATGTAAAATCTGTGTTTTTTAAAATGAAGTTCTTGAAAAAGAAGTCTATATTCAGCAACCATCAGGTTATGAACTCAAATGATAAGAAGATAGAGTTCTAAAATTGAAAAATACTCTCTACGGGCTAAAGCAAACACTAAGGGCATGGAATAACCGGCTAGATAAGTACTTTTAAGAGAAATGCTTCATCAAATATTTTTATGAACATACACTATACATTCAAAATAAGGATAAAGATGTTTTGATTGTATGCCTATATGTCCATGACTTGATCTTCATAGGAAGCAATTCAAGTATATTTAGAGAATTCAAAGAAGTGATGACTAAGGAGTTTGAGATTACTGATATTGGACTCATGACATACTATTTGGGCATCGAAGTGAACCAAAGGGAAGATGGAATCTTCATTTCACAAGAAAGTTATGCAAGAGAGATATTAAAGGAGTTCAAAATGGATAACAGTAAGTCATAAATACCCCAGTAAAATGTGAAGTCAAGCTATTAAAGCATGATGAAGAAGAAAAAGTTGATCCAACATTCTTTAAGAGCTTGGTTGGAAGTTTACGATACTTGACATGCATAAGGCCTGATATCCTTTATGCTGTTGGACTTGTTAGTCACTACATGGAAGCTCCAATTGTCACCCACCTTAAGATTGCTAAGAGAATTTTACATTATATCAAAGGCATTGCATATTTTGGATTGCTTTATTCAACATATAACCATTTCAAACTTGAAGGATATAACGATAGTAATTGGGGTGGAGATATGATGCTAGAAAGAGCACTACAGGATTTGTGTTCTTTATGAGAGATACAGTTTGCACTTGGATGCCGAAGAAACAACCTATTGTCATACTTTCCACTTGTGAAACGGAGTACATGGTTGCGACCTCATGTGTTTGTCATGCTATTTGGCTCAGAAATTTATTAAATGAATTAAGTTTACTATAAGAAGAAGCAACCAAGATTCGAATTGATAACAAGTCTGCAATAGTACTAATAAAGAATTAGTTTTCCATGATAAAAATAAGCACATCGATATGTGCTATCACTATATCAGATAGTGCATTACAAGAAAAGAGGTGCAAGTCGAATACATCAAATCTCAAGATCAAGTTGCTGATATTTTTACCAAGTTACTCAAATTTAAAGACTTCATCAAGATGCAATGTTTGTTTGGAGTCACAAAATAAAGTTTAAAAGAGGTATTGAAAGTTAAACTTAATTTGATTGATAGAGATAAAAAAAATTATAGAATTAATGTATAAAAATATAATATCATGGGTTAGTGGATAGAAATAGAATAGTTGAGGTGACAAAATTGTTGATAGAATATTATGAATATAGATAAAATAGATGAGATGATAATTGTTGATAAGAATGAATTGTTAATAAGAATGAGTGTTCGTGATAAAAAAAATAAAATGGTCTAGATAATGTATTTGAGAATTATAGTTATCCCATAAACCTATAAATATATAATTTTTTCAATGAATAAATGCAAGTTGAATTCACAGTTTTTCTTATTCTCCTCTTCCACTTCAAATGCATTTTTTCTCCCATGATGCTTTTTCCAACACTACGGTTCTCCCCCGATTGATCCCATCAATAGTTGGGGCTTCGTTTCTACTGACCGAACATGTTGTGTTTCTCCCCTGGTTTGTCTCATCAACTGTCGTGCTCGGTTTCTCCCCGATCAATCTTGTTGATCAGACGTGCACTGTGTTTCTCTTTTGATCATGTCACACTGATCGGACTTGCTCCATTTCTCTCTGATTAATCCTACCGAGAGAAGCACATCACTTGCACCGATGGGATTCGCCATGCTTATCTTCACTTAGTCCTAATGATCCGATGCTCTTCCACTTAGCATACCATCAACCTCTGGGTTACTTATCTCATGGCCCAAAGGCCTTGTTAGTAACATAACATGTGAATTGTTAGAGCACATAAGAGTCATCCTTATATCTGGATCCTTATGATACTAACATATATGATGATATGATACATGTTCCATCAGTAATTAATAGAGGAAGGAGATATTAGGTGGAGGTATCCGTATGATACTAACATATAAGAGTCATCCTCCACACTTGCAGATGGAGGTATGCTACTAATGTTCATCTTCTTTGTTTTTCTTCATACTTTCTATCGAAACTTACTTGACGTGAACGTCAGAATGACAACGCCAAAATACCCAGCCACCATTCTAACCGGTAGCTCATCCGTTGGAGCATGAACAGGATGAATGGAAAATCAAGTAAAATGGGGGCAAAAACAACAATTAAAAAACAGTTTGAGCTGCACAAAATCAGTCCAAGTTTCACTGATCATTGTTGCAATATTCATATGAAATTAGTGTTACAGTAGATTATGGAACGTAGCTTTGCTATTGTCGTCCTTCGCCTTCATTTACAGTGGCATTCCGCACAAGAAGAAGATTTTTGGATGCTATTGCTTTTCTCTTCTTCATCTTCTCACAACAAACAACATCTTAATTAGCTTCTTCCATGGTAAAGGAAATAAAACTGTAATCATCTTCAAGGAATAGCACTTAATTAGCATGAAACAGCTCAACTGCGTCCCTTGTTACGCTCCCACCATGTTAATCCTACCAATCAAGAAGGTTGATGAAGTGGCATCCGTCGATCCTACGACTGCTCCACCTCGCCGGCGACGGCGCTAACGATCTCCTCGATGAGCTCTGCCACCTCCAACATTTCAGGCCTCTGTTCTGGGTTCGAGTTGGCACAAGCGGCGCCCACCCTGAGGAGGCGCACCATTCCTTCGGGCGCGCCTGGGCCGGCGGCGTCCGTGTCCACCAGCTCCTCTTCCCGCTTTTCGGCGATGGCCGACGCCGCCCATTGCACCACGTCCGTCCCGCCCTTGGTGTTGTTCATGTACTGCGACGGGAACTTCCCGGTGGCCAGCTCGAGGATGATGACGCCGAGGCAGAAGACGTCGGACTTGGGGGACACGGTGCGGTGCTGCGCGCCCTCCGGCGTCCGGTACGCGAACATGACCTGCGACGACTGCGCCACGCTCACCAGCGACGCGAGGCCGTGGTCGGCGATCAGCGGCTCGAAGTCGTCGCCGAGGAGGATGTTGGCGGACTTCAGGTTCCCGTGCGGCACGTCGAGAGCGGCGAGCTCGGCGTGGAGGTACGCCATGCCGCGCGCGATCCCCAGCGCTACCTTGAGCCGCGTGGGACAATCCAATGCACGGTGCGCTGCTCCCCGATCGCCTGCCATGATCACGTAATGATTGGTTGATCGAAGATCAAATATGAAGGATGATTTCGATCGCCATGGCGTTTGATTGATTACCATGGAGAATGTAGCGCAGGCTTCCCTTGGGGACGTACTGGGAGACGATGAGCTTCTCCTCCTTGCGGTAATGGTAGGCCAGGGGAGTGAGGACGTTGGGGTGCCGGAGCATCCCGAGGCGCCGCATCTCGACTTCGAAGGCCTCCTTGCTCACCCGGTTCATGTCGCGCATGCGCTTGACGGCGACGCTCAAGCCGTTGGTCATGGTGGCCCTGTAGGCGGAGCCTAAGCTGCCGTTGCCGAGCACTTCTGCCGTGGCCTTCATCAGGTCCGTGAGGCCGAACGTTCCCCTGTCTTCGTTAACCATGACCAAGTCGGTGGCCGCCGCCGTCGCCGCCGCCGGGCTACGGGTCGAGCCGGCAGACCGCTTGCGGCTCGACTTCGACCCTGACTCCTTGTCTTGCGGCTTTTGGACGAATCCGGCCGTCGCGGTGGCGGTAGGGATCGCAGTACTGGGCACTTCCGCCGACTCCATGGCTTCTGCGGACGCCGTAAAGCCGACCGTTTCGTTCTTTTCCTCCCCCGATCGACGGCGGCAGAGCATCACAAGTACGGCGATGAGGATGAGAACCGCAGCTACAATCCCGAACAAGGCGCCAATGACTGTCCCGAGGCGACTCTGTTTCTCTGGAGGCTCTCGATTCGCCGACGGTTGTGAGGTCGGTGGCGGTGTTTCACAGGAGGTGGAGTCGAGAGGAGGTCCGCACAGACCTGGATTCCCGACGAAAGAGGCGGCGCTGAATCGAGCCAAGGTAGCGGGAATAGGACCGGTGAGGCGGTTGTTCGACACGTCGAACGACTTGAGTGAGGAGATGTCAATAGAAGGAATGGCGCCTTCGAAGGCGTTGCCCTCCAACCGAATCTCGATGAGCTTGGAGACGTTGGAGATGGCCGGGATGCGCCCCGTGAATTGGTTGTTGTTGAGCCAGAGCTTCTTGAGGGAGCGCATGGAAGCGAAGGCTCCGTCAGGGATCTCGCCGGAGAAGGCATTGTGAGAGAGAAAAACAGACTTGAGGCTTTGGAGGCTGTCGAAGCCCGGCGGTAGTTGACCGTTAAAGTTGTTATTATTGAAGCTGATGGAATGGAGGCCCTTGAAGTGGGAGAGAGCCGTCACGTTGATGGTCCCCGCGAGGCCAAGCCCGGCGAGGCGGAGGCCGGTGACGACGCCGCTGTCGCAGATGACGCCGGACCAGCTGCAAGGGGAGAAGGTGGAGGAAGAGGACCAGGAGTTGAGGGCGTCGCCAGCACCGGTGAAGGAGTCCTTGAGGAAGAGGAGGGCGGTGGCGTCGGTCATCGGCCCCGCCGTCTCTTGGGCGGCGGATGGCCCCATGAAGAAGGCCAGGCCAATGAGGAGCAAGAAGAAGAAAACAAAGGCCGTTCGTTCCATTAACGCCGAACTTTCTTCTCGTCTTCGTCTTTTACCGATGATCCTCTCCTCTTCACCTTCTACGATCTTCGGCGTTGCCTTTTCCTCCTCCTTTTTTGTTTAATTTTGCATGGCGTCGGGCGAGAGATGCCAAATTCAGATGGAAAAAAGAAGGGAGGATGAACTAGATTTCGTAGGTCGACAGCAAGGACAAACGACGAAGTCAACGCCCAAATTTAAACACGTCTCATTTGGTTAGAGGTAACACTGACCTTGACCAGATATAGCGTGATCAATGAACAAAAATAGATTAAACACTAATTTAACTTTGCATTCCTTTAAATGACAATTAAAATTTTATTAGTCATAAGTATGCCAAGAGAATAACACAAATACACAATCAGAATAAATTTGACATATTGAAGAACAAAACTTGTTTACTCGTCATCCTCGTCGTCATCATCCTCGCCTCCCGCACCGGCAGAGGCATTAAGGGTATTCAGCCGTTCAAGCAGTCTTCCTTGCTTTCCTCGTAGGTACGCTTCTTTGGGTTGTACCTGTAGACAGAAGTTTCACACATCAGAAAATCTTAAGCTTGGAAGATTTATGATTCTGGCAGTTGAACCTTAATTGTAATGTATAAACCTCTTGTCAAAAAAAAATAAATAATAATAATAAATAAAAATATAAAAAATAACAAATAGCGACCGACATATTCCGTTGCTAGAGATATATTACGACGGAATACCGACATTATCATCTAAATATTCGTCACTGACACTGTAGCGACAACTATTAAATATACATTGCTAAATCTAACGACGAATATTTAAATATTAGTAGTTACATTTAGCAATGAAAATTAAAATATTCGTAGCTAATAGTCGAACAGAATCAAATTTCCGTTGAGGTATTAGGTATTAGCGACAAATATTTTAATTTTCATCGCTAAAAGCAGCAACGGATATATAAATGTCTATCATTAATTGCTAATCCTACAGTATCGAAGAGGGTATCGACATTCAGCCATGAAGGATATTTCAATAATCCGTCATTAATGGTGACAAATATTTGAAATATCCATCGCTAATTGTGATGGAAAAATAAATTCCCGTCGCTAAATTTGCTACAGTGATGTGTTACCTGTTCATTTTTCCTATTTTCCCTATTTACATATAAATCTAATTCACTTCAACCATAACAAGCGATACTTTTCACAATAAATTCATAATACATAACAACAAAACTCATAACAAACTCACTACACATCAATAATTACAATATAACTGATCCTATCTGAAAGTTGAGAGGATGACTAGATGGACAACTCTGCTTTGATGTTCACTGGATAGAGAATGCTCACTGCCCTGCGTGTCATAAAAAGCGTTAGTGTCAGGTTAGGGAAGGGGTCCCAAGCGTTGGCCCTCCGATGCTCAAGTCAGTGATCAAATTTTGGAGAGGAATAGTGAAAAGATTGTAGCAATATGCCCTCATAAAATGAGTCCGCAAATTCTTGTGATTGGATAAGCTAGAAATTTTTAAAGTACAGTTTGCTTGCAGAATATCCCTGTCCTTTGTGGCACAAAAGGCCAAAAAAGGGTACTAGTTTGTTGGGCTAGAAGGCCCACCGTAGACTACTTTGACCCCACCGATCACATCATCAATACAGTTCGATCGACCCTTCTTCAAAAATGATACTCGGTAGGTAATTATACACGTAGTGGGTGATTCAGTTCTCATTCAACTTCGTAATTTGAACCGTAAGCAATTAAGCTACTAGTGTATCCGATGGAACTATGTGTCTGATCTACTAGAACACTTGACTAGGGTAACTTATACGGGGCTTCACATTGGCATTGTTTAGTACATCCGTCTCTGAGGCTTGGTCGGCCGGAGGGTCCGATCGGATGAGCCCCTGGCTTACTAATGAGGCTGGAAATCAAGGCCCGGTCGAAGAAAATGTCCGATCAATCCAATTAGATATTCTCTTGTTCCGAATGATGTCAAGCGCCCCTTGACTTTCACATCAATCGGTTTTCTAGACTTTGACCCCTCTCAAAACGGCCCACCTTAAACACCGTATCAATAACAAACTCACAATACATAACAAATGCACAGCACATCACAAATAACACAACAATCCATATGAACTAAAATGAATAATAAATACATAATCGTAAATCCAAATACAGGTCCAAATATAATACAAGATAAAGGGTGTCATCCTAATCAAAATAAGGAACAAGACAAAATCATCCAATACAATACATTCTAATCAAAATAATCTCTGGATCCTATATGAATTTCATTGCGATTATTTGTGAATTAAAAATATGATGTTAAACTACAAAAGATATAACTATTTATCTTAAATTGATAAGTAGTTTAGCTAGCAGATATTCTTTAAAAATACATATATGCGTCCCTAGGATAAAAATCTATAAAATCTGAAAATGTTCATGGAAATGCATAATACAATTAGAGATGCATATAATTATAAAAAAATAGCATTACTTTTGATTGGAATTATAAGTTAAGATAAATGATGGCATACCTCAAAAAAAATCTACTCTGTAAGGGAATGGTCAAGATCCGGGGTCTCTTGGGACTCCAAATGATGCAGGCGGTACATCTGTGAATCCGAAGACAACATCGCTGCAAATGCCTGCATATAACGAACTATATCTTTAGTCTAAGTCTATCGTTGCCGCATCTCCCATATCTATGCATCCCTCCCGGTCATCGTCTCCTTCAATGATGATAGTCAAGTCCGCAAGTCCTCATTTTCCTCCCGCAATTCTCGTACCTCACTAGATGAGAAGGAAGAACTAGGGCGATCCTTGATCCTTGGAACCCTTATTCGCTCATAGATAACTTTGGTCTGAGAGCCAAACTCGTAGAGGGAGGTCTTCTTCATATCGGTGGAAAGAGGTTGTGACCTAGGGCTGAGACGCCTCAACAACTATAGTGGATATTGCTTCCTGTATAAAAATAATAATTTTATTAATTTCCATATAAAGTCTACAAATATATTCATGAAATATAATATTCTTACATTAATTGCTAAAGAAGGTCGATTGACAAATGACTCATCTTTCCTCTTATGAGTTTTGCTAAATATCTCCCAACAAGTAGATCTTTGTAATTCAGCAGTCTATGTATAGAAAATGCAAATACATTAACATTAATAACAAAACTGATCCGACGGTAAGGATCGGGGGCCCACGTAGGAAGGGGTCAACGACACGGGAGAGTCAAAGTCAAGATCAAATTGGGGACCCGGCTGATCGGGGGGGTCACCTGGCCGGCCGACCGGAGTGAATCCCGGGTCGGCACGGAGATAGCTCGACCGGGGGTTGAGCTTCCGACGCTCACAAGCTCCCTTATAGAGGAACCGTCGTGCCGAGCGACCGATCCGCTCGGCCGAACCGTGGATCAATCAGATCGTACTCCCGTCCGAGTATTTGACCGAATGGCCTTCTCACCCGGTCCAATGTGCATACACACCCAAGCACCCTGGAGGCCGAGCGTGCATCCCGTCCGACCCAGTAAGAGACAAAAGACTTAGAAGAGGACAAAAAGGGCAGCTAGTGATATCATTCTCGAGACACCTGCCGTCGACAAACAGCATGGTCGGCGGTCGGGCCGTACCGAGGATCGTACGATGGAAGTTTCCACTGTCGTGGCAGAGATATGCTTGGATAGTTGCGGTATGACGTCAGACACACTTTTCTGACACAACCATTCTGAGGTATGCTTTGAGGAACGTGCATGCCTCGGGAAGCGTGCACACACCTCTCCAGGGTCCTATATAAAGACCTCCGGACTTCGACGGAGGTATGTTTTTCTCATCTACCGTAGCCACAGTCTCGTTATTTTATCTCCGCTTCATCTCGCCGTTGCCTGACTTGAGCGTTGGAGGGCCGTCGCCGGGAACCCCTTTCCGACCCGACTTTGTTGCAGGTTCACCGGAGGTCCACGTCATTACGAAGATCACCCGATGGCAGCAGAGAGCACCACGTCCCCAGTTTTCATCGACTCAGCGCTCGGACAAGATTAAAAACATTGGTAAGAAATATTTATATAACTTAATTTTAAACTTACCAAGTCAGAGACATGCTCCACAATTGAACAAGATTCAGCAATATGCTTTGTGGATCCAGTGCTCGGCCCAACATGCTTTGATAAATCAATATGAACAAATATTATTAATAATCTAAATTTGATAAATTAACTAACAAATGAATCATGGGAGGTAATGTCGACCGCACCCGATCAATGTCGGTAGCACCCGATTAGTGCCGGTGCAGCCGACCAGTGTCGGGCACGCCTGATCAGTGCCAGTCGCAGCCGAACAATGTTAGGCGTGCCCAATCAGTGTTGACCGCACCCGATCATTGCAGGGCACGCTTGATCAGCGTCGGTCGCATCCAATCAGTGTTGGCCTCACCCGATCAGTGCCGACCTCACCTGATCAGTGCCAACCATGACCGAGCAGTGTTGGCCACTCCCGATCAGTGTTGGATGAGGTCGAGCAATGTCGGCAACAGCCGAGCAAAGCCCGATCAATGTCGGCCGTGACCGAGGAATGTCGGTCATGCCCGATCAGTGCCAGACGAGGCTGAGCAATGCCTGTGGCAGTCAAGCAGTGTCACCGATTGCTGAGCAGTGTCGGTGGTGCTCGAGAAGTGCCAGGCACCCCCAATCAGTGCCGGCCACACTCGATCAGTGTCGGTTGCGACCCTGCTTTGCCAGCCATGGTCGAGCAGTGGCAGCCGCGACCCTACTCTGCTGGCCAAGACTGAGCAGTGGCGATCGCGACCTAACTCTGTTGGCTGCGTTCGAGCAGTGGCAGTCGCGGTCTTGCTCTATCGATCGCAGCCAGAGCAGGCTGCAATGAGCATTGCTCAGCCAATGCAGTGCCGAAGGAGGAGAACAAGGAAAAGGAGACGAGGAGAACCTGAAAGTCGGAGGAGGAGAAGTCGATCGCCAGAGCAAGGAAGAAATGACCAGAGTAGGGAGGAGCAATTCGCGTAGGGAACAGATCGGGCGCACGAGCCCTAATATCCTAAATATAGCAATGAAATATAATCGAACGTAAATCCAACGTAAACCGCTAGGTTTAGAGTTTGAAGTTGGCAACATGAAAGAACTAGCGACGGAAATAAATAATCAGTCACTATTGGTGATGAATTATTAAATAATACGTCGCTATCAACGACATGTTAATGTATATTCCATCGCTAATAGCGGCGGATTCTAAAATAATCTGCCACTAATAGCAACAACTGCCTATGCCTCGCTAAACCGACGCCAAAAATTGAGGTTTAGCGCCCCGACGGCTACATGCACATGAAGTAGCGATGGATCATTTTAGTCCGTCGCTAATTGTGATAGCTATTAATATTTTTGTTGCTACTTAGCGACGAAATTTTAATGGCCATTGTCAATTCTAGCGCTATTAACTATTTTTTTTTTGGTAGTGTGTGCTCCTTAGTAGTTTCTTTGCTGATTTCACAGTTATAGATAGGGTTAGTTTCTTTGCTGATTTCACAGTTATAGATAGGGTCAGCTCGAATGCATGGCAGCATGAACTTTCTGGTACAATTCTTCTATGTTATCGGATTCAATCCCTCACTTGATGTATTCGCTGAAGTGAGCTTGGTACTTCTCTCGTCCATCCTCACTTAGAGTCTGAAAAAGAACACAAATCACAAGGTATAAAAACATTCCTACAAACAAAGAAAATATAAGAGTACTTATTATGCAATGTCTAGTTCTTCCTATGAATCACGGTACAAAACTAAAAGAATATTTATTCTTATTCTATATTATGTTCCGCAAGAGTAACTAAATTACAAAAATTAAAAAGAGAAGTTTAGAGTAACTAAATTATGAGACAACTAATGTTAATCATAATAAATTTTTGGTAATGATGCCAAAAATTTAATATGGTAAATCGTAGGTGCATGATTTCATCGTCAAGTAATAAAATATCTATCCACAAGTGATTAAATACTAATTAAGTTCACAAAATTATTTATATAGATAATTGAAAGTTAGTTAGAGTCATGAACAAGCTAGGGAGAACGAAAGAGAAAAAGAGACTGTGTGTGTGAGCAAGAGAGAAAGATCATTGAGAGAGGGTTGAGAGTATAGAAGGTCAATGAAAAGCAAGTGGTCAAGGGAGAAATTGAAATTGTGGGGAACAATTCTAGGATTTCGATTTCACTATGATATTTGTAAACACCCAATTTATATTTGGCTTCCTATCCTCAATGGTTGTTTATGTATGTAGACTATCCTAGCCTATCCAATGTGGACTTTTAGAACTACACTGGTATATCCATTCTAATTCATCGTCTACTTTTAGTGCGATAAAGCTAAGGGATTGCTTTCTTAAGGGATCCTTGTGACATATCTCATAATCCCTGAGTTGTCTTCTGCTACTGTGTGGTGACGAATTGGAGCCGATCCATTAAGATCTATGATAGCCTATTGCTCCTTGTGTCATACCAACCTACTCTTGTAGTCAATTCTCCATGTCTCGAGTTTCCATGGGTCAGAGGATTGGATTCTCCTTTCGATTCATCCCTAAATTCTCATGGGATACAAATCTTGTACTTTTGCATGGCATGAAGATTGTGTACATAGTAGGTTCGGATCACAAATAAACATATCATAGAACATAGAAATGATCAAATAAGTAGTTCATGGATCAACAATCACATCATAGTTACTCCCTACTCCTAGAATCCGAAGATCTACTCCATGGAGAAGGAAATACAACTAAGAGATTACAAAAAATAACAATCTACAACTCAATACACAAGATATAGAAAAGAGAATGTTTATCAATATGTTGTCAATTTTCTCAGATGAAATCCTTGCTCTAGAGGTGGGCGGTGTTGGAGATCTAGTGGTCGACTAGAAGAGGGGTTGAATAGCTTAGACACTCCCAAGCCAATTACTTTTCTACAAGAAGGTTAGTGTGTAGCGGAATATAATAAACAAAAACAATGAGAGCAAACAAGAAAGAACACAAACGCTAACATAATTCCTTTACGTGGTTTGGAGATTGCTTGCTCCTATTCTACGACTTGTCCTTGAGGTGGACGAACCCTTAATCCTTCAATGGATTAGTCCCTGACAATCTCCGGCTAGATCTTAATCCTTCTCGGTGGAGTACAACCTCTCACAAGGCACTCTTCTTCTTTACAAGATTGAGAATAGGAATTGGAAGAAGAGTGTTAGACTTTGGAAGCTTCGAGGCAAAGACTAGGAGTGTATCAACAAGATCAGTAACCTCCTTCAATGTCCCAAGCTTCCAATATATAGAGAGGAAAGAGTTGATCACAAGATTGTAGGACTGTTGCGGCCGGCTGGAAGGGGGGTTGATGGATATCCTGCAAAATCAAAAACGAACAACCCTTCCTCGAACTCTTTGAGCTAACACTTGTAAAATAAACAAAACAGATAAATAAAACATTAAAAAGACGAGGCACAAGATTTACTTGGTTACAACCGATGTGGTTGTTAATCCAAGGAAGGATAAGCGCACTAGAATACTCCTTCAGGCGGAGAAGCCTCTTACAACGTTGAAGCGCAGAAAACAGAAGCTTAAATACAACTCTAAAGCACACAAGCGTTGGAAATGAAATACTGGAGTTCGTTAAAAAGCTTCTGGACTAAGGCTATATTTATGCCTTGGTCGGGGCGTCCCGAAGGGTCCCGGGAGCCCTGAGGGGGATAAAACTTTATCCCCCAATATTCAAATGAGCGATAGACTCGATCTGGTCAAAATGGAACTCCGGGCACCCGGAATGGTTCCGGGCGCCCGGACCCAAAGTCTACTTCTGGTTGACTTTTGGTCCGGGCTCTCTGCTCCGGTTCAACTCGCCTTTGGTCCAGGTCTTCTGCTCCGGATTCGCTCGCTTGGGTGATCTCTGGCATCCGGAAAAGGGCTCACCCGAACCCAACTTCTGGTCTTCTCGAGCAGCCTTCAACTCCGGCTTCTCGTCCCTCAGAATCGCCGCGTGTGTCCTCATCCACCAGCGTACTCATCCGCAGTCTTCGTCCCTCAGTCGCACCCCGTGCCGACCTTCTCGCTAGCTGCTTCTCTTGCTCCCCGAGCAATCTTCTGCTCCGGCTTTCGTCCCTTGGAACCACCGTACACTTCCTTCTCGTCCACTGGGGTACTCTTCCGCAGCACCTCGTCCCTCGGATGCACCGCGTGTCGTCCTTCTCGCTAGCTGTGTCTTGGCTCGAGTACCTGTGCTCCTAAGTTCCTGCACACTTAGATACAATGTTAGAAATACACAGGACCTAACTTAACTTGTTGATCATACCAAAACAAACTTGGGGTTTCAACAATCTCCCCCTTTTTGATGTGATCAACCCAAGTTAAGCTAGGGTCATAAATAGACATGAATAATGAAATAATATATTTTGCAATAACATGCAACAAGATAGAAAAAATTAAATTTAAAAAAATTCTAATTTTCTACCTCCCCTAAACTTATACTTGTTCTTCTCCCCCTTTGATCACATAAAAAAATTGGGGTTGCAAGAAAAATCTAAGGGTTGACACTTAGAGAATTTATAAAGATCTATTTCAATGATTTTCTGGAAAATATTTCTAAGTCAAGGAAAATTTCTAAGTCAAGAAAAATTTCTAAGTCATTAAGAACTTTTAGAAAATTTTGCAATAATTTTTACAAAAAGCAATCTCAAAATATCAAAGAAAATTTCTAAATTTAAAAATAACTTTTGGAAAATTTCTAAGTTTTTGTCATGAAAATTAAGAGTTTTCTAGTAGAAAACTTTATGCATAAAACATTTTTGGAACATGTAGAAATAAAAAATTTCTATGCATTTATTTTTAATTTTATTTTATTTTATTTTTTGCTTTTATCAGAAAATTTTAAATTTTCATTTTAACTTATTATAATTTCTCAAATTTGAAGTAAGAAAATTTGAACATGCGAAGAATTGTATCATGTTAATATTTGTTAATAGTTTGTCGAGATACTTTAATTGATAGGCTATTTCTTTCAACTTTAAAGCAACAAATATTAAACATGCAAGAAATTGTATTGACAAAATAATTGGTAAAAATTCATTTGACAATTTTTCTAATTTGCAAGATTCATTCGACAAAATATTTTGTAACTTGCAAGAATCTTTTGGCAATATTTCTGATTTGCAAAATTCTTTTGACAAAATAATTTGTAACTCGTAAGAATCTTTCGTCAAAACTTTTTGCAATTCGAGAAACTCTTTCGATAATATTTCTAGTTTGCAAGGATCTTTCGTCAAAACATTTTGTAATTCAAAAAATTCTTTCGATAATATTTCTAATTTGCAAGAAGTGTTCGACAGTTGATTTTCTAATACGAAAAATTCTTTCGATGATTCAATTTTTAATTCGCAAAAATCTTCAGGTAATTTTTCGATTAATTGAACAAATTGTTCAGAGGGTAGAGGTCATACCTTACTTACCTCGTCGGTCGTTGGTTCTCCCCCTGTTGAATTACTTTTTTCAGAAGTCTCTTCCCCTTCATTGATGCTCATCTAGGATGAGCTTTCTGTGGCTTTGGGATGGAGTTCGGCTGTCTCGATGGTTTCCTCGTTCTCGGACTGTTCTGTCGACGGCTTGGTGTCCATTGAGTTGTCGGCTTCAAAAGGTTCTTCGTAGAGCTTCAAGAACTTTTCCCAAAGTTCTTTTGCACTTTTATATTCGCCAACTCTACCGAGATCTTCATTTGGAATTACGGTCAGAATGTGAAATTCTGCCCGACCGTTTGCCATTGACTCGTTACGTTGCTTCTTGTTCTAGAGGCGTAGATCGAGTTCTTCTCCATTCGTTGTCTTTGGTGCTTCATAACTATATTTCAATATTAAAGAAATACCAAAATCTGAATTCAAATATACCTCCATTTTTTATTTCCAAACAGCAAACTCCCCCTCGAATGTTGGTAGGTAGTCGCTATCTCCGACCATCATTTTGTTGCTTCAGACGGCGGCTAGTCCTTCTGAGGCGTCTCGGTTCTGATACCACTTGTAGGATCGTTGCAGCCGGCTGGAAGGGGGGGGGTTGATGGATATCCTGCAAAATAAAAAATGAACAACCCTTCCTCGAACTCTTTAAGGTAACACTTGTAAAATAAACAAAGCAGATAAATAAAACATTAAAAAGACGAGGCACAAGATTTACTTGGTTACAACCGATGTGGTTGTTAATCTAAGGAAGGTTAAGCGCACTAGAATACTTTTTCAGGCGGAGAAGCCTCTTACAACGTTGAAGCGCAGAAAACAGAAGCTTAAATACAACTCTAAAGCACACAAGCGTTGGAAATGAAATACTGGAGTTCGTTAAAAAGCTTTTGGACCAAGGCTATATTTATAGCCTTGGTCGGGGCACCCCGAAGGGTCCTGGGCGCCCTGGGGGGGATAAAACTTTATCCCCCAACGTTCAAACGAGCGAAAGACTCAATCTGGTCAAAATGGAACTCCGGGCACCCGGACCCAAAGTTAACTTTTGGTCCGGGCTCTCTGCTCCGGTTCAGCTCGCCTTTGGTCTGGGTCTTCCGCTCCGGAGCTGCTCGCTTGGGTGATCTCTGCCATTCGGAAAAGGGCTCACCCGAACCCAACTTCCGGTCTTCTCGAGCAGCCTTCCGCTCTGGCTTCTCGTCCCTCGGAATCGCCACGTGTTTCCTTCTCGTCCACCAGCGTACTCATCTGCAGTCTTCCTCTCTCAGTCGCACCCCGTTCCGACCTTCTCGCTAGCTGCGTCTCTTGCTCACTGAGCAATCTTCCGCTCTGGCTTTCGTCCCTCGGAACCACCGTACGCTTCCTTCTCGTCCACCGGGGTACTCTTCCGCAGCACCTCGTCCCTCGGATGCACCGCGTGCCGTCCTTCTCGCTAGTTGTGTCTTCCGCTCGAGTACCTGTACTCCTAAGCTCCTGCACACTTAGACACAAGGTTAGAAATACACAGGACCTAACTTAACTTATTGATCACGCTAAAACAACCTTGGGGTTTCAACAAAGACAACTCATTTCCTACGCACCAGTAGACTGACACTTCCATCAGTCGACTGGTGCAATCGTTGGATACAGCCAATGGCTACTTGGCAGAATCAGGGTTTCTGCCAATAGTCGCCAACGGTCACTTACCAGTCGACTGGTCACTGCTAGCTGAGCGAACAGAATGTTTCTATTCGCTCCCAGTCAACTGAGTAGTCGACTGGACCAGTCGACCAGAACTTCCATCAGTCGGTTGGTCCCGATTACACACACTCATCCTCTCCAGAGTCGCCCTTGAAGCCCTCTTCCTCGACCTTCATCCCTCATATGCACCCGAGCCCGCAGGCTCCTCTCCATGTCATCCTTCACGTTGCCTTGAAGTCCGCTTCCCTAGGCTCAACTCTATTGCTCCTTGTCTAGCGGTCCCTCGGATGTCCTCCACATCATCCTTCACCGACTCAAGGATCTGAGCCTTTAGATGAGCTTCCCAAACTTGGACGCACCAAGCTCCACATGTGTGTTTCACCAAGTCCTGCATGACTTAAACATGCATAACAAACCAATATAAAATCATAACTTAAACTCTTTAACACGCATATTAAAACCATGATAGTACCGATCAAACTTAGGTCGATTGCATCAACAATCTCCCTCTTTTTTATATGTGACAATATGTTTAGTTAGGCACAAATAATAACAACTTGAAAATTATAAGCATAATATAAACATGAAATATAAAACCCAAACTCCCTCTTAACATATGCTCTATCACTCAATTTTCAAGTTTTGCATAAAATAGAGAAATACAAGTTTCTAACTTAAACCTTCCCATTTCTTCCCCTTTGACACTATCAAAAAGATTGCGTCTATCTTCCAAGTACAATATGGTATCATGTTGACTTAAAAATATCCAAAACTAGCTTCTAAAAGTATTGAAAAACAGCTACCAATCGACTGATAACTGTTTCAATTGACTAGCACAAGGCCAATCCGAATTTCAGCCTTCTGAAATCAACTTCAGAAATGCATAAAAAATTCTAAAAAATTTAAAAAATCATAAAATTTTGAACACATATTTCTTATAATGTCCTTTAACTAAGAAAAATATGTATTTATGAAAATTCATTAAATTTTTAAAGTTTTGATAAAAACTCAAAAACCTTAAAAATAGCAATCATATGTTTCAAAATAGTTATATCACAGTAAATAAAACATAGAATTATTATCAAAATATTTAAAATATCTAACTATGATCTATGGACAAGATGTCCATTAATTAAATATTTTCTTTCCCCATAGTTGACTTATGATCACTAAAAATTGATATATTTCATAATTCATCAAAATGTCATAAGCACATATGAATTATGAGTATCATCCTATCATCTCATATTTATGTTTTGAAATAGAATGCAATTCATTGTGAGATGTAATAAGGTAACCTCTACTTAGCCTACATGAGATTATCCCCTTAAGATCTCAAGTGAACCACATAGGAAAAAAAATTAGAATTATGACTTCTATGTTTGACTTATCCCTAAAATCCTTTAATCTTCGAGGATTGATTTTGGTACCCAATAAAGGTTCTTCTTAATTGGGTTAACCAAGTATTACTTAGGGATCCATTTCCTATCTATGGTTTTTGTCTTTGATCGCCCCTAGTAATTAGGCAATGATAGAATTTTTCATTGTTTGATTCCTTATACCCTAGCTCCTTTTTGTTAAAGCTTGCCCTTTGGCTCCCAATAATCATGCTTAGGGTATTTGAGTCAATTTTAAATTTTCTAAGGGCTTTGCTAAGGTATTCTACCTTTTCCCTTAATTTTCTATTTTATTTTTCTAGACATGAATCATTTGAATTTGTAGAAGAAGCATGCTTATCATTATCCTTAATAGACATTGATTCTAATTTTTCCTTATGCATGCAAATATCATTTTTCAAAGATTTGTTCTTTCTTTTTGCCTTAAACAAATCATCATTTGTACTTGAAATAATTTTAATTAAAACACGAGAAGGAAGATTGTATACCTCACTTACCAAGACGTCCAAATCCGATGTTTGACCTCCCCCTTCACTTGAGCTCCCTTCTTCATCTTCACTTGAGCTCTTTCCCTCTTCATTTTCGGATGAGGTGCAGGCAACATCATCAATTCCTATTAAAGCAAAATGGGAGACAAGGTATTCTTCTTCCTCCGATGATGATGATGGATCATCCCATGTTGCGAATAAACTTTTGACCTTCTTCCCTTTTTCCTTTGTCTTCTTCTCTTCTTCCTTCTTCTTTTCTTCCTTCTTCTTCAAGAGGGGGCATTCATCCCTTATGTGTCCTTCTCCTTGGCAATTGTAGCACTTTACCTTCCTTCTTCTACTCTTGCCCCTTGAACATCTCCTAGTATATGATTTGTTAGAACTAAAATTCTTAAATGCTTTTCTCATATTCCTTACCATATATGTCTCTTAATCGCTATCCATTGAGGTACTTAAATCTTTGGAGTCGGAGGATGATGGGGATGAAGACTTCTTCTTCTTACCCTTTCCCTTGTTTACCACAAGGGCTACTCCTCTTGATCTATGAGCTTCTCCATCTAGCCCTTCCACTCTATTTTCGTGGAGCTCCATTATTGAGAAGAATTCATCTAGAGAAGATTTCTCTAGATCCTTTGAAATGTAGAACGAGTCTACAATTGAGCTCCATATCGAGGTTCTTGGGAAAATATTGATGGCTTTCATCATAATGTTCCGGTTGGAGAGTTTATCACCTACACTTGTTAATCCACTTAAAATCTCTTTAATTTTATCATGAAGTGAAGATATCTTTTCTCTTTTTTCAAGTTTGATGTTGTTGAGTTGAGTTCTGAGAAGGTCTCTTCTTGCTAACTTTGCCTCCGATGTGCCTTCATGAAGCTCTATGAGCTTTTCCCACAAATCATTAGCACTTGTGTAGTTCCCAATCCGAGTAACTTCTTGTTGGGGAAGAACACTTAAGAGATGATGCATTGCTCTTGAGTTTGCTATGTGCTCTTCCCTTTGCTTCTTGCTCCATCTTACTTTCTCAATTAACTCATTATTTTGATCCCTAGGCATCTCAAAATCATTTTCTATAATTAGCATAATATCAAAATTGATTTTGAAAAATACCTCCATTCTTTTTTCCACCAAGAAAAATCTCCTTCGAATTTTGGTGGTTGAATGTGTGAGCCGACCATTTGATGATGTTGCTCTTTTTGGCGATTAGTCCGTCGAAGGGCGTCCTCGCTCTGATGTCACTTGTTGGAGATCTAGTCGCCGACTAGAAGAAGGGTTGAATAGCTTGGACACCCCCAAGTCGATTACTTCTCTACAAGAAGGTTAGTGCATAGCGAAATATACTAAACAAAAACAAAGAGAGCAAACAAGAAAGAACAAAAATGCTAACACGATTCCTTTACGTGGTTCGGAGATTGCTTCCTCCTACTCCACGACTTGTGTTTGAGGTGGTCGAATCCTTAATCCTTCAGTGGATTAGTCCTTGGCAATCTCCGGCTAGATCTTACTGTTGGTTGCTACTCGGAACACCGTTCTATTTCCCCTGTATAAAAATTTGTACAAGAACAGAACTTAACCTAACTACCCATGTACTCTACTGAAGTTAGACTTGGATTGCAAATGATGCTTAACATTATTAATCCAAGTTGCTCTTCAGAAGTTAAACTTGGATTGAAAATGATACCTAACATTTTTACTCTAAGTTTAACCGATGTGATCTTATTAAGTTAAACCATATTACAGAAGTTGATTAAATATCTATTTCAAAGATTGACTTCCAGGTTAAACATAGCGAGGCACTAGGCCTTCTTGATTATGGGATCATCCACCACTTCCTAGACAATGTCTTTCAAAGAAATTGGATATTTAACTTCTTACAGTAACCCTAGGTTTAATTACAGATACCATAATAGAAACACAAGATCGAAACACAAAATCGAAATACAAAATCGATAGCACGAAATCGAAACATAAAATCGCTGGCCTCTTGTGTTGGTGTTTCAGAATCCATGCAAAGAAAATTAACTAATTAATTCGAAGCGGAAACCATTAATTAGTTATACCTTTCTTTGTAGCTAAAGACCTCTTGATCTTCTGTTGTATTCCTCTCATTCTCTTGGATGTCGTGTGGGTGGCAATCTACCAAGATAACTCCACCCAAACCACTTCTTTGCCTCCAAGAAACTCGAGCCACCAAGGGATGCCAAAATAGGAAATTTCCTTCTCTTCTTCTTCCTCTCCAAGCAACCGACCACAAGAAGATGCCAACTTGATGTGCCGCCGACCCTTAGGAAGCAAAAGAGAAAGGAAGAAAAGAGAGAAAATCCGGCCACCAACCACCAAGGGATGCTAGGATACAACGCCTCCTTCTCTTCCTCTTCTTCTCTATACAATCGGCCACTAAGGATGAGGTTCTCTCCTTAATGTCGTCGGCCACAAAGAAGGCGGAAGGGAGAAGAGGATGGTCGGCCACACCAAGGAAAAGAGAGGAGCTAAGAGAGATCAATTCAATAACCATAAGGCAACCTCTACCTCTCTTTTATAATTCTTGGTCATGACAAAAAAGGAAATTTTAATAACAATTAAAATCTCTCTCTTTTAAATTTCCTATTATACATGGCAACAAAAAAGAAAGTTTTAAAATTAATCTCTCTCTTTTAAAACATGTAGACAACTACAAAAAAAGGAAAGATTAATTAAAACTTCTCTTTTTAAATCATGGTTGCAAAAAAGGAAAGTTTTATCAAAAATTAAAATCTCTCTTTTAAACATTATAGATAACTACAAATAAGGAAAGATTTTAACTAAATTAAAATCTCTCTTTAATCTTTTGTAGATAGCTATAAAAGGAAAGATTTTAAAATTTTAAAACTCTCTTTTAAAATCATGAGGATGGCTATAAAAGGAAAGTTTTTAACACAAAATTAAACTCCCTTTTATTCTTATGTGGTCGACCCCTAGCTTGGACACCAAGCTTGGCCAGCCACTTCTTGGCTCCAAAATAATGCTTGGTCAGCCCTCCTTGCTCCAAGCAAGGATGTGTCAGGCCCATTACTTGGGTAAGAAGAGAACTTTGTGGATACAAGGTTTTATAGAGGCTACAATAGGGGCCGAGAGAAGAAATTAGTTTTGGTCTCCCGATGAGCTTGAGTTTCCTGTGTTCGCTCTGAACACCCAACTCAAGTTCATCAATAATAACTCATACCACTAAAGGGTTATTATTGAACTACCGCACCAATCCCAAATTACATTATGAGCTCTTACTTATTATGAGTGCATTAATCTCCCTGTGTTTAAGATATCGAATGCCCACTAATTAAATGAGTTACTGACAACTCACTTAATTAATATCTAGCTCCAAAAGTAGTACCACTCAACTTTATTATCATGCCGGACTAAATCCACCTACAGGGTTTACATGATAATCCTTATGAGCTCCTCAAGGGGACATTATCAACCTAGATTACTATGACACAGTTTCCTTCTATAATTAACAACACACCATATAAATAATATCATTTCCAATTTATCGGGCCTATTGATTTAACGAACTAAATATCACCCATTGATAAATTAAAGAAATAAATACTAAGTATACGTGTTTGTTATTATATCGGGATTAAGAGTACGCACATCCATAATAACAGAGGTTTTGTTCTTTTATGTAGTCAGTATAAAAAGAAACAATCTCAAATGGTCCTGCTCAATACACACATAGTGTACTAGTGTAATTTTATAGTTAAGATAAACTAATACCAAATTACACTACAACCACTCCAATGGTTTGTCCCATTCCATCTTGGTTGTGAGCTACTATTTATAATTTATAAGGAACTGATAACATGATCTTCTGTGTCACACCAAACACCATGTTATCTACAATATAAATTAAATGTACAACTACATCTAACATAAATGTAGATATTTAACCAATGTGATTATTATTTCAAAATAAATGTTTACAAAAAACTAGACTTTTAGTATACATCTTAACACTTACTCCTTCTCGGTAGAGTACAACCTCTCACAAGACACTCTTCTTCTTTACAAGATTGAGAATAGGAATTGGAAGAAAAGTGTTAGGCTTTGGAAGCTTGGAGGCAAAGACTAGGAGTGTATCACCTCCTTCAATGCCCCAAGCTTCCAATATATAGAGAGGAAAGAGTTGATGACAAGAAAACTCATTTCCTGTGCACCAGTCGACTGACACTTCAATCAGTCGACTAGTACAACCGTTGGACACAACCAACGACTACATGAAAAAATCAGGGTTTCTGCCAATGGTCGCCAACAGTCACTTACCAGTCGACTGGTCACTGCTAGTTGAGCGAAAGGACTAGTCGATTGGTCTCGATTACACACTTATCCTCTCTGGAGTCTACCTTAAAGCCCTCTTCCTTGGCCTTCGTCCCTCAGATGCACCCGAGCCCGCGGCTCCTCTCCATGCCATCCTTCACGTTGCCTTGAAGTCCACTTCCCTCGGATCAACTCCATTGCTTCTCGTCCGGCAGGCTCTTGGATGTCTTCCACATCATCCTTCACCGACTCAAGGATCTGCGCCTTTGGATGAGCTTCCTAAACTTGGCCGCACCAAGCTCCTCATGTGTGTTTCACCAAGTCTTGCATGACTCAAACACACATATCAAACCAATATAAAAGTCTAACTTAAACTTTTTGACACACATATCAAAACCATGATCATACCGATCAAACTTAGGTCGATTACACCAACAGGTGGATCGTCGAGATGAATAAAGATGGTTGCTCTAGGATTTCCCCTAGATGGGAAAACCCTCTCCCAAGGAAGGGGGTGGTCCAAGATAACTCAAAGAAGGGTCTTTTCACCCTTTTATATCTTCCCTAAACTACCCAGATTTGTCAGATTTACATGGCTTCGTCAAAACACATTTTTTGCACACCTGGTTTTCTCAGGTTGGACCCTGAAGAAAAGTTATAGATCTTAAAATTATCTAACTTTTGATATGTGGAACGACCATGACTCGAACTAAGTAGAAAGTTATGACTATTTTACTTTTGATCCACAGTGTTGTCAGAATTTGACATAGGCCTTGGCCACCACCACGGTCGCCAGTGGTAGGCTCTGGAAAATGACCATTTTCTACACAGGCTATGGTTGCCAATATGGCCAGGCCATGGTGGAAGCTGTTGGCTCAATTTTAATACTATTTTATGCCCGATTTCTTCCGTACGAATACCTCGTGTCCTGGGACACGACCAAAGCATGTTCTTGATTAAAACTTCATTTTGAAAGTCTTTTGAAAGACTTTGTCTTCATGTATGTTTTGTGTGTTCGACTCAATGATGAAATATGTATAACCCATGTTAAGCCTTTTTCCATGTCATTCTTCATCTTTCTTGGCCATAGGAGCACACTCGTGCCATAGGATATGTCCAGAATGTGCTCCTTGCTCTAACTTAACATTCCAAGGAATTCATGCTCCAACTTCATATATTTTCACAATATCATGATATTGTCTACTTTAGATCTAAGCTCTCATGATTTTATTCTTTTGGTTTTACCCAAAAGGTCTCATGGTAATAGAGATATCTTATATCCTTTTAAACTTATGATCTTTTTCATATCTTTTCAATGTGGGATTTTGATCGTATCCCAACAATCCTCCCCTCAAATAAAGGATAACTATTACTCTCATGGTCTGAGTCTCCCCATAAGTATTCGGTCATTTTTAATCTACTCTGGGCCTTCCCGAGAGCATCCGGTCACTCTTGACCTATTTTGGGCTTCTTCATGAGCATCCGGTCACCCTGACATGCTCCGAGCCTCCCTACAAGCATCCGATCACCTTGATCTACTCTAGGCCTCTCCGCGGGCATCTGGTCACCTTGACTGGCTCTTGACTTCCTGCCAAGCATCCGGTCATCCTGACTTGCTCTGAGCCTCCCCACGAGCATACGATCACTCTTACCTACTCCGGGTCTCCCTGCAAGCATCCAGTCATCCTAGCCTACTTTAGGTCTTCTTGCAAGCATCCACATCTGGTCACTCTTGACCTGCTCCAGGCCTCTTAGCAAGCATCTAGTTACCCTAACATTCTCCGAGTCTCCCCATAAACATCTAATCACCTTGATATACTTTAGACCTCCCCACAAGCATCTGCATCTTGTCACCCTTGACCTACTCCGGGTCTCTCCACGAGCATCTGGTCACCCTAACCTTCTCTGGGTCTTTCCTATAAGTATCCAGTCACCCTTGACCTGCTCCCGGCCTCCCCGCTGCTACTCGGAAAACCTAGAGGTTCCACTGTACAAAAATTTTGTACAAAGGTCTGAACCTTTTCCTAGCTACCATGTGTTCTTTTAAATTAAATTTTGGATCGCCTGCGGAACTTAACACGTTTGATCCAAAACTTAATCTATTCGTTCTTTTAGGTTTTGACTTGGGTCTCCTGCGTAACTTAACACGTTCGACCTAAATCACCTTAAGTTATTAATTCCATTAAATATTAATTTCCATAATCGGTTCCCAGTACTGACGTGGCGAGGCACATGGCCTTCTTGGATATGGGAGCAACCACCACCGACTAGACAAAACATTTTATAGAAAGCTAATATTTAATTTCCTAAAATAACTTTAGGTTAACCGAAAAGAACAATCAAATCACAAGGAAAATAAAAAACAAAAGAACACAACATCGAAAAACATATTCGAAATTCTAGAATCATAAGCCTCTTGTATTTAGTATTTTTCCAAAAATAACTAGTATGATGCGGAAAGAAAAATTACTAGTTATACCTTTTAGAAAGACCTCTTGATCTTCTACCGTATTCCTCTTCTAACCTCGGACGTTGTGTGGGCAACGATCTTCCGAGATGAGAAACCACCAACCACCTTCTTCTCCTCCTAGCTAGGTTCGGCCACAAAGAAGCTTTACCAAGGATGAAGAACAAAACACCAACCAAGCTCCAAGAGATGCAAGCTTTCTCTCCTTCTTCTTCTTCTTCTCCAAGTAGTATCCGGCCTTCACAAGAGCTCCAAGCAATAGAGAGTTTCGGCCACCACAAAGAGGAAGAGGAGAAGAGATGATGGCCGGCCACAACACCAAGGAAAAGAGGGAGAGAAAATAATAGAGGTTATGTCCCTTGAAGGCACCCTCACCCCTTCTTTTCTTTTCCTTGGCCTAGGCAAATTAGGAAATTTAATTACCATAAAATTTCCTCAATTTCCTTGACATGATTTAATTGAGAAAAATAAAATAAAATTTCCCCAATTTAAATCTTATGGCCGGCCACATCAATGAAAACAAATTGGACAAGTTTCAATCAACAATTAAAACTTCCTAATTTGTTTCCGGAAATTTTAAAAAATAAAATTTCTCTTCAAAATCTCTTCATGGTTGATAAAAAGGAAATTTCTATAATTTTAATTTTACAACATGTGAATAATTTTTAAAGAGAAAATAAAATATCTCACCAATCTACAAATAAGGAAAGAGATCTAATATCTTTCTTTAATCTTTTGTAGATCTTTTACAAGAGAGATATTTTAATTTTAATTCTCTTTAATAAATTATATCTTCCACATAATAAAAATTAAAATTAAATTTCTTTTTAATTTAATTTGGCCGGCCCCACTAGCTTGGGTTCAAGCTAGGGCCGGCCACCCAATCTTATACCTAGGCCGGCCCTAGCTTGGTTCCCAAGCTAGCTTGGCCGGCCCCCTATTGGTGGGTATAGAAGGTGGGTATAGGTGGGTATAGTACTCTATAAATAAGAGGCTACGATAGGGACTGAGAGGAGGAATTGATTTTGGTCTCCCGATAAAATTAAGCATCCCGTGTTCGCCCCGAACACACAACTTAATTTTATCAATAATAATTCATTCCACTAGAGAACTATTATTGAACTACCGCACCAATCCCAAATTATATTTTTGGGCTCCTTCTTATTATGAGTGTATTAG
Organism: Zingiber officinale; assembly: GCF_018446385.1. Classification (NCBI taxonomy): domain Eukaryota; kingdom Viridiplantae; phylum Streptophyta; class Magnoliopsida; order Zingiberales; family Zingiberaceae; genus Zingiber; species Zingiber officinale. Next base: position 186,034,790 of record NC_055987.1, on the reverse strand, counting down.
TCTCCCTGTGTTTAAGATATCGAATGCCCACTAATTAAGTGAGTTACTGACAACTCATTTAATTAATATCTTAGTCCAAGAGTAGTACCACTCAACTTTATCGTCATGTCGGACTAAGTCCACCTGCAGGGTTTAACATGACAATCATTATGAGCTCCTCTTGAGGACATTATCAACCTAGTATCTCTAGGACACAGTTTCCTTCTATAATCAACAACACACACTATAAGTGATATCATTTCCCAATTTATCGGGCTTATTGATTCATCGAACTAAATCTCACCCATTGATAAATTAAAGAAATAAATATCAAATATATGTGCTTGTTATTATATTAGGATTAAGAGCACACACTTCCATAATAACCGAGGTCTTTGTTTCTTTATAAAGTCAGTATAAAAGAAACGACCTCAAATGGTCCTACTCAATACACTCTGAGTGTACTAGTGTAATTATACAGTCAAGATAAACTGATACCTAATTACACTACGACCTTCTAATGGTTTGTTCCTTTCCATTTTGGTCGCGAACTACAGTTTATAATTTATAAGGTACTGATAACATTATCTTCTGCATGTGACACCACATACTATGTTATCTACAATATAAATTAATTGAACAACTACAACTAAATGTAGACAATTTGACCAAATGTGATTCTTTATTCATAATGAATGTTTACAAAGCTTAGGCTTTCAGTATACACTCCAACAATCTCCCACTTATACTAATGACTAAGCTGTCATATCTTCTACCATACATCTGATTCCCATTCCCTCCACATGCCGATCAAAAGCTTTCGTCGGAAGGGCCTTAGTGAAAGGATCTGCCAGGTTATCCGCTGATGCAATCTTGGCGATGACAACTTCTCCTCGCTTCACGATATCTCGTATCAGGTGGTACTTGCGCTCTATATGTTTACTTGCCTTATGAGCTCGTGGTTCCTTCGAGTTTACAACTGCACCGCTATTATCACAATAAATTGTGATAATTTTGGGCAAACCAGGAATCACATCTAAGTCCATTAGAAAGTTCCTGAGCCATACTGCTTCTTTAGCTGCCTCAGAGACTGCTACATACTCAGCTTCCATGGTTGAGTCCGATACGCATTTCTGCTTAACACTCCTCCATGAAATGGGTCCACCTCCTAAAGTAAACATATAGCCTGATGTAGACTTACTATTGTCCCTATCTGATTGGAAATCTGAATCCGTGTAACCCACAGGGAGCAAATCATCTGCTTGGTAAATTAGCATATAATCTCTAGTCCTTCTCAGGTACTTTAATATATGCTTTACCGCAGTCCAATGTCCTTGTCCAGGGTTACTCTGATATCTGCTGACCATGCCAACGACAAAACAAATATCAGGTCTCATACATAGCATTGCATACATAAGGCTTCCTACAGCCGAGGCATAAGGAACTGCTTTCATGTCTTCTATCTCCTTTGATGTCTTAGGAGACATCTCTTTAGATAGAGCTATTCCATGCCTAAAAGGTAAGAAACTTTTCTTGGAATCCTGCATACTAAAATGAGCAAGGATTGTATCTATATATGAAGCTTGGGACAGACACAACATTCTTTTCTTGCGATCCCTTATCACTTTGATCCCAAGAATGTGTGCACACTCTCCTAAGTCCTTCATATCAAATTGTTTGGACAACCATACCCTTACGTCTGATAATACCTTGACATTGTTGCCAATTAACAAAATATCATCTACGTATAGTACAAGAAATACCATCATGTTTCCGTTACACTTCTTGTATACACAAGACTCATCCGGACACTGAATAAATCCATACGACTGGATTACTTCATTAAACCGGATGTTTCAAGACCTTGAAGCTTGCTTCAGTCCATAAATGGACCGATTGAGCTTGCACACTAGATGCTCTTTGTCTTTTTCAATGAACCCTTCTGGTTGCTTCATATGGATGTTCTCTTCAAGACTTCCATTAAGGAAAGCTGTTTTGACATCCATTTGCCAAATCTCATAATCCATATGAGCAGCAATGGATAAGAGTATCCGGATAGACTTAAGCATGGCTACCGGTGAAAAGGTTTCCTCATAATCGATTCTCTCTTTCTGAGTGTACCCTTTCACAACAAGCCTAGCTTTGAAGGTTTCTACCTTCCCGTCTGTCCCTCTTTTCCTTTTGTAGATCCACTTGCATCCAACGGCTTTTACACCATTAGATGGTTCTACAAGCTCCCAGACCATATTAGAGTACATAGACTCTATTTCAGAATTCATCGCCTTTTGCCAAGATGCTGCATCTATATCTTGGAGTGCTTCGTCATATGTCCGGGGATCAGGTTCATGTTTACCCGGGATCAAATCCGAAGACTCTCCCAAAAACATAAATCTTTCAGGTTGCCTTACAACCCTCCCACTACGACGAGGCACTATCTGTGGTTGTGTATCATGTGTGACACGTGTTGCAGTCTCTTGTGGTACTTCATCTTGTACTGTTGGTACTGAAGTAGACGTGTCCTCTCTAAGTTCTTCTAAAACAACTTTGCTACTGGGCTTGTGATCCATTATATAGTTTTCTTCTAAAAACTGGGCATTGGTGCTAACAATGACCTTCTGGTCTTTAGGACTATAAAATAAACCACCTTTCGTTCATTTGGGATATCCTACAAACACGCGAACTTCTGTACGGGATTCTAACTTATCAGCATCTGGTTTCAGCACATGTGCTGGACTACCCCAAATCCGAATATGTCTTAGACTGGGTTTTCGCCCATTCCACAATTCTATGGGAGTAGAAGAAACTGATTTAGAAGGTACTAAGTTCAAAACATACACTGCTGTTTCCAGAGCATATCCCCAAAACGAATTTGGTAATTCTGAATAACTCATCATCGATCTAACCATCTCCATAAGAGTCCTATTCCTTCGTTCTGCCACATCATTCTGTTAGGGTGTACCAGGTGCGGACAGTTGGGATTGAATCCCAGCCTCTAATAAGTAATTCCTAAACTCTCCTAAGAGGTATTCGCCATCACGATCTGACCGTAGTGTCTTGATACTTTTACCTAGTCGTTTCTCCACATCAGCCTTGTATTCTTTGAACTTATCAAAGCACTTGGACTTGCGGCGCATTAGGTAAATGTATCCATATCTTGAATAATCGTCTATGAAAGAGACAAAATATTCAAAACCTCCTCTTGCCTTGACAGACATAGGACCACACAAATCAGAGTGAACCAACTCTAACACTTCTTTGGCTCTATACCCCTTGGCCTTGAACGGTCTCTTGGTCATTTTTCCTTCTAAGCAAGATTCACAAGTTGGAAAATTTTTCAACTCTAATGAACTCAAAAGTCCATCGGCTATAAGCCTCTGAATCCTACTTAAGTTAATATGACCAAGCCTTAGATGCCAAAGATATGCTTGGTTCATTTCCGAAGGTTCTTTTCTCTTATTAGAGTTAGAAGATGAGTTATAAATTTTCATGTTTTGCTTTGTGGAAGAAATTGGATTTAAAGTATACAAATTGCCAACTAATACACCAGAACAGATAATCATTTTATTTCTTTTAATAACTACATCGTTACTGAAAGAAACTGAATATCCATCTAAAAACAGTTTAGAAATTGAAATTAAATTCTTTCTAAAACTGGGTACATAAAGACAATTTCTTAAAACCAAATTTCTATTTCTACTAAAAGATAAGTAGACGTCTTCCACTGCAACAGCTGCCACCTTAGTAGCATTGCCCATGTAGACGGTAATTTCTCCTTCAGAAAGTCGTCGGGTTTCTTAGAACCCCTGCAAGGAATTGCAGACATGATCAGTGGCTCCCGTATCTACACACCAGGTGTTGATAGATAACATCGCTAAACATGTTTCAACAACTAGAGCATGAGATATACCTTTGTTTTGGTTCCTACGAGGACAGCCCGCCTTCTAATGTCCTGCCTGCTTGCAGATGAAGCACTTGCCCTTCGGCTTCTTCACTCCAGCTTTAAATCCTGTACTCTGAGACTTATTCACTTTCTTTGCTGAACTAGCTTGTTTCTTCTTCTTCTTTCCTCTCGGTTTAGAAGTAGAACCATTTTCAGCATAGTGAATTTGAGCATTAATTGTGACGAAATAATCCTTCTGCTGCCTGAAGTTCTGTCAGTAGTTCCGCCAATGAATATACCCTTTTGTTCATATTGTATTTCAGGCGGAATTGCTCAAAACTTCTAGGTAGTGTTTGGAGGATCATATCGATCTGGGGTTCCCCATCAATTTCTCCTCCAAGGATCTGTATCTCGTTCAGATAAGCCATCATCTTTAGGATATGATCCCTCACAGGAGTACCCTCTTGCATAGTGGTTGTCATTATCTTTCTCATGGCCTCTTGCCTAGAAGCCCTATCCTGATGACCAAAGAGTTCCTTGAGATTGTTCATAATATCATAGGTTGTTGGTAAATCTTGATGCTGATGTTGCAATACATTTGACATTGAAGCCAAAATGTAACACCGCGCAATCTCATATGCTTTTACCCATTTCCTATGATATTCAATCTCCTCTTGGGTAAATTCACTAGTAGGTGCTTCAGGGCACTGCTCAGTCAGTACAAATTTATAGCTTTCAGCAATAAGAACAATGTCTAGGTTTCTTTTCCAATCTATGTAATTAGGTCCAGTAAGTCTATTTTGTTGAAGTATGATGGACAGTGGGTTGAAAGTCATCCTAAGAATCACAAATAACTTTTGGTCAGAACTCTAAATTTAGAATAATATTGATTCCTCAAACAATACTATTTTAAATTAACCAACACCTCAAAACACCGTGAATTTTGTATGCCACGTTAGTGTGGACGTATACAAATTCAACATTTGTAAAAGGAGGGTTTTATCCCATTAATTTTATTATCTTGTCAACCTAACTTTTTGACAAATAAAATTAATAGTTGGTGTCTTTTGGTCACACAAATAATAGCAGTGAGTCCGATGGGGAGAATACTATTAGATGTGTCTAAGTGTATACCATTACTTGACACTAAGTCCATTAATAAGATTATGCCCCTTCCGTTGGGGAAGATCACACGCTCTTAATTAACTTCCTATAGTCATCCAAAAATGGAAGTCTGTTCTAGTAATCCACAAACAAGCTCATCCGTTATGGAGGAAGGCACTCAGAGCCAACGCGCAAGCTTGTTTGCATCACTTACAAACCAGTAATGGAGACCATGAGATTTATTTAAAAATCCCTCTCCCACTTAGTTATTTATAAATGAGGAATTTTAACTATGCTAGCCTACTAAACATGTAAACTAACATATACACACAGCACAATATAAAAGCAATAAATAGAAAATCTAATTTTCAACTATTATGGCTTTTATCTCTAGTTGTCCTCCGTGTGTTGTCATCCCAAGCTGCTGCCATATTTGGCCACCGCCACTGGGTCTAGCTGTCGCATCCATCTTGCTCCTAGTTCCGCTGCGCCTCTGGTCCTTAGAAGGTTCCACGCTTTGTAAGATTCGATCCGCGACATAAATAGAATTTTACATTTTTGATCCTATATTCCATAAAAGGAATGTACATGTATCTAGATCAAAAATAAAATCCTAATAAAACTAAATACAGCTCCTGCTGTATTTTAATACAATCATGCACACACATATAAATGTCCTTGACATGTCTAAGGGTCCAAACACACACATAATAACTAAAAGCCATAATAGTTGGATCCTGCATCCACAAAGTTACCACATCCTACTATTAACCTGCCTAAATTATGTATGACATGTGCATAATTAAACTAATACCAAATACACAGAGGCAAAACCCTAGCTCTGATACCAATTGTTGGTTGCTACTCGGAAAACCTAGAGGTTCCACTGTACAAAAATTTTGTACAAAGGTCTGAACCTTTTCCTAGCTACCATGTGTTCTTTTAAATTAAATTTTGGATCGCCTGCGGAACTTAACACGTTTGATCCAAAACTTAATCTATTCGTTCTTTTAGGTTTTGACTTGGGTCTCCTGCGGAACTTAACACGTTCGACCTAAATCACCTTAAGTTATTAATTTCATTAAATATTAATTTCCATAATCGGTTCCCAGTACTGACGTGGCGAGGCACATGACCTTCTTGGATATGGGAGCAACCACCACCAACTAGACAAAACCTTTTATAGAAAGCTAATATTTAATTTCCTAAAATAACTTTAGGTTAACCGAAAAGAACAATCAAATCACAAGGAAAAGAAAAAACAAAAGAACACAACATCGAAAAACATATTCGAAATACTAGAATCGCATGCCTCTTGTATTTAGTATTATTTCCAAAAATAACTAGTATGATGCGGAAAGAAAAATTACTAGTTATACCTTTTAGAAAGACCTCTTGATCTTCTACCGTATTCCTCTTCTAACCTCGGACGTTGTGTGGGCAACGATCTTCCGAGATGAGAAACCACCAACCACCTTCTTCTCCTCCTAGCTAGGTTCGGCCACAAAGAAGCTTTACCAAGGATGAAGAACAAAACACCAACCAAGCTCCAAGAGATGCAAGCTTTCTCTCCTTCTTCTTCTTCTTCTCCAAGTAGTATCCGGCCTTCACAAGAGCTCCAAGCAATAGAGAGTTTCGGCCACCACAAAGAGGAAGAGGAGAAGAGATGATGACCGGCCACAACACCAAGGAAAAGAGGGAGAGAAAATAATAGAGGTTATGTCCCTTGAAGGCACCCTCACCCCTTCTTTCATTTTCCTTGGCCTAGGCAAAGTAGGAAATTTAATTACAATAAAATTTCCTCAATTTCCTTGACATGATTTAATTGAGAAAAATAAAATAAAATTTCCCCAATTTAAATCTTATGACCGGCCACATCAATGAAAACAAATTGGACAAGTTTCAATCAACAATTAAAACTTCCTAATTTGTTTCCGGAAATTTTAAAAAAAAAAATTTCTCTTCAAAATCTCTTCATGGTTGATAAAAAGGAAATTTCTATAATTTTAATTTTACAACATGTGAATAATTTTTAAAGAGAAAATAAAATATCTCACCAATCTACAAATAAGGAAAGAGATCTAATCTCTTTCTTTAATCTTTTGTAGATCTTTTACAAGAGAGATATTTTAATTTTAATTCTCTTTAATAAATTATATCTTCCACATGATAAAAATTAAAATTAAAATTCTTTTTTAATTTAATTTGGCCGGCCCCCACTAGCTTGGGTTCAAGCTAGGGCCGGCCACCCAATCTTATACCTAGGCCGGCCCTAGCTTGGTTCCGAAGCTAGCTTGGCCGGCCCCCTATTGGTGGGTATAGAAGGTGGGTATAAGTGGGTATAGTACTCTATAAATAAGAGGCTACGATAGGGACTGAGAGGAGGAATTGGTTTTGGTCTCCCGATAAAATTAAGCATCCCGTGTTCGCCCCGAACACACAACTTAATTTTATCAATAATAATTCATTCCACTAGAGAACTATTATTGAACTACCGCACCAATCCCAAATTACATTTTTGGGCTCCTTCTTATTATGAGTGTATTAGTCTCCCTGTGTTTAAGATATCGAATGTCCACTAATTAAGTGAGTTACTGACAACTCATTTAATTAATATCTTAGTCCAAGAGTAGTACCACTCAACTTTATCGTCATGTCGGACTAAGTCCACCTGCAGGGTTTAACATGACAATCATTATGAGCTCCTCTTGAGGACATTATCAACCTAGTATCTCTAGGACACAGTTTCCTTCTATAATCAACAACACACACTATAAGTGATATCATTTCCCAATTTATCGGGCTTATTGATTCATCGAACTAAATCTCACCCATTGATAAATTAAAGAAATAAATATCAAATATATGTGCTTATTATTATATTAGGATTAAGAGCACACACTTCCATAATAACTGAGGTCTTTGTTTCTTTATAAAGTCAGTATAAAAGAAACGACCTCAAATAGTCCTACTCAATACACTCTGAGTGTACTAGTGTAATTATACAGTCAAGATAAACTGATACCTAATTACACTACGACCTTCTAATGGTTTGTTCCTTTCCATTTTGGTCGCGAGCTACTATTTATAATTTATAAGGTACTGATAACATTATCTTCTGCATGTGACACCACATACTATGTTATCTACAATATAAATTAATTGAACAACTACAACTAAATGTAGATAATTTGACCAAATGTGATTCTTTATTCATAATGAATGTTTACAAAGCTTAGGCTTTCAGTATACACTCCAACACCCGCAAGCATCTAGTCATCTTGACCTACTTCGGGTCTCCTCGCAAGCATCCGATCATCTTGACCTGCTCCGGACCTCCCCGTGAGAATATGATCACTCTGACTTACTCCGGACATCCCTGCAAACATCCGACCACCCTTGATCTGCTCCGAGCCTCCCCCGTAAACATTCGATCACCTTGACCTACTTTCGGCCTCCTCGCAACTTCGTTCAAGGTCACCCCACGTAACATCTTATCTGGACCATGACTCTGATACTATTTATTGTGTCTAAAAAAATATTCACATATCTCCACAATGACATAATATTATTCACTTTGGTCATAAGCTCTCATGACTTTGTTTTTAGGCTCTACCCAAAAGGTCTTATGTCAATGGTGATATCTTATATCCTTTTAAACTCATGATCTTTTCTATATCTTTTTTAATATGGGACTTTAATTGTATCCCAACACCTCTAAAATCACATCCTATCAATGAAAACAAGCAAAGCAATTCTCTAAACTAGGAAAGCATCAAAATGAAGCACAAAGTGATGAAAACATGAAATGTATGCATATAAAATAGGACAAGATCATGTGTGTCAAATTAGATAAAAATCTATATGAAATGTGCTCATTAGGGCACAACTGACCTCACGAGCACAACACAAGGCCGGTCCAAGCAAGCACAAGGTGCATCCGGTCTCGCGAACATAGTGCAAGGCCAGTCGGCTCAAGCATAGGCCGAGGCCGACCTCGTGAGCACAAACTCAAGGTCGCGGCTGGCCTCGCAAGCACACGCAACCTTGGTGAGAGCCTGCGATCTTGCTAAGGTCGAAGGGGAGAGGAAAGGGGAGTGAAGGGGAGAGAGTTTTACCTCACACTAGAGAGGATTACACTGGAGAGCACTCATGTAAGATGCCGGGGGTAGGAAGAGATGAGATTCGAAGAGGGAGAGAGATATTGAGAGAAATCGGTTGGATCATTAATTTTATCCTAATTTAGTGATAAAATTAATTATCCATTGCTAATAAAGAGCCTAATAAAATAGGGGCCTAGGTCTTGAGCCAGTCTTGCCTAATCTTTCAACTTCATCTCAACTTTGACATAGTAAGAGAGCAAGACATATAGAAAAGCATCGGAAAACCCAACTTAAACTTGAAGGAAAAAAATCTCGAAACTCTGCTCAATCAAATCTAGTGCACTAGCTCTGGGTACAACAACCTCATCAACTAATGTTGCAGGTTACATGAACAAACAAACTCTGCTCTTCTGTCATAGCCGCCGCCTTCCATTGCTATGTGTCAATCTTCTGCTAGCTCAATGAGCAGGCTGACAACTTGGGACAAAGACTAAATAACATGGTAATTTACTAAAATACACTTCTAACCACTAAAATTGATTTTTAAAAACACCCAAAAAAAATATTTACTTTTTGCAAAACACGCTTAAATGCAAGGCATAAATTATTTTATAAAAAAGTTAACGATCGCTTTTCTAATGAAAAAAGATCAATCATGGGAAAATCTTCTATCCTTCTTTTCTTTGTTAGAACTTAAGTATATTTAAAGGTGAGAGAACTTAGAGGATCGTAAAGTTGCATGATCACTTGGAGTCAGTTAATTCTATGAATAAAAGTTACTGTAAACATCAATATTTAACCTAAAATAAAATTATTGTTATGTTTTAGAGTTTTGTTTTTATATATTTTGAGTTCTAAATTCTACTTGCATGTAGAGTGCAAACACAATAAATATAATTTGCTCTCTAAATTTCATTGTTGATTCATGTAAGTTCCTAATTCTTCTTTCAGTCTTTTTAAGTTTGGAAAGAATATAATGTACTTTTATACCTATATTATCATAGAGTGTCGACAAATATAGGTTAGTTCATGACTTATGTATTTTTTTCCTAAGTCTTTAGGTAGTTTACTATATAATTTCTCTTCTAAAGTAGGATTGTAGTAATTACTTGATACTGTAGTTAGGGCTAAAAAATCATTGGAAATCATCAATGAAGTGTATTTGGATCCAGATTTAGATGGAGAAGAAAATTACGATGGAAAAAATAAATATTTTGCTATATAAAAAAATTATTTTTTTTGGAACACTTTGATGGCTTGGTGATCCACTTATTGTATCATAATCATAGATATTTAACAATTTCATTGCCATTATTTTTTTTCCCACGGTATATAGTAAATAATTAATAGAATAAAAATTAGAAAGTACTTTTCCTTTATAAAATTACTATTTTTTAAAATAATTATTTATATTTATTGGTGACCCTAATAAGGCAGGGCGCCCTAATTATTTCCCTTGTGAGAGGGTTGGTGGATAAACTTAATAGGTAATATTATATTGGATAGAGATTCAATTCACTATATATAGAAACTTTCCTTATAAAAGTGGATTTGGATCAAGATTTAGATAGAGAAGAAAATTATTATGGAAAAAAAATAATTATTTTGCTATATAAAAAAAATGATTTTTTGGGAACCCTTTAATCGGTCGGTGATCCACTTACTATATTTAACAATTTCATTGCCTTTTTTTTATGCCATTGTAGATAGTAAATAATTAATAAAATAAAAATTAGAAAATTCTTTTCCTTTATAAAATTATCAATGGCCATTTTTTTTCATAATCATATATATATATATATATATATATATATATATATATATATAACAAGGGACTGTTGTTTTTCTCTGAATAAGAAGAGTTTGAAACAGAGCAGAGAGAAGAAATGGCGGCCAAAGAGGTGGGAGACATCGTATCTCTTCTCTCTACCGACGAGAGGGACTTCCTCGTCGACAGCAATGGCGAAAAGGTGGTTCCTTATTTCCCTACTCTGGTGTACATAGTAACTCCTAATCCAATAGTTCTCCCATATATATGAAACACACATTCGAAATCTTAAGGAGAAAGCTTTTCTATTTAAGTTTGTTGGGATTATTTATATTTGTTTAATTTCGAACATTTCTTTGTGATGCAAACTAGCTGTTTGGTTCATTGAATGAAGCAGGTTCCCATCTCAGATCTTCAAGGGAAGACGGTGGCTTTGTACTTCTCATACCCCTACTTCAGGACCTGCGCTGAGTTCACTCCGGTGCTCGCCCAAATTGATAGGAAGCTCAAGGAAGTCGGACAAAGCTTCGAGGTTGTGCAAGTGCTCCCGGTCGACGAGCAGGTCTCTTACAATGAAGCCATAGAATCCACGTCTTGGCTCGCAGTTCCTTTCAACGACCAAAGCGTCACTGGTCTCCTCAAACATTTTGGGGTCAATAGCTTCCCTACTCTGGTTCTCATCGGATCTGATGGAAAGACTGTGGATGTTAATTTCACTGAACTCATCGAGGAGCTCGCAGATGAGGCATGGGAAGCATTCCTATTTTCCCAGGAGAAGCTCGATAAGCTGTTGGAGAAAGCAAAGGCCAAACGTGAGGCACAGACGCTGGAATCACTCTTTGTCTCTGGAGACTTGGACTATGTCATTGGAGCACAAGGCTCTAAGGTATTCAATACTCAAACCATGCAAATAACTTTCCATGCATTATATTCCTTTCTCGCGATAATCTTTTCTTTTCCCTTTTACATTTGTTAGGTTCCAGTAAGAGAGCTCGTCGGAAAGACAATCCTCGTGTACTTTTCCTCACTTCAGTGCCCTCCATGCCGTGCTTTCCTGCCCAAACTCGTTGAACATTACCATCAGATCAGGAATGTGGACAGTGCTTTTGAAATTATCTTTGTCTCGTCCGACCCTGATCGAGCCTCCTTTGAGGAATTCTTCTCGTCCATGCCATGGCTGGCACTGCCTTTTGGCGACGAGAGGAAGAAATCCTTGGCTCGCACTTTCAGAATTTGTATGCTGCCTTCCCTCGTCGCTCTCCATCCCAGTGGGCGTACCCTCGCCGGGGATGCCAAGCAGCTGCTCACGATCCTCGGAACCGATGCCTATCCATTCACCGAGGAGAAGGTCACAGAAGCAGAGCGTCGGACCGAGGAAATGGCAAAGGGGTGGCCTGAGAAGATAAAGCCTGACCTCCATGAGCATGAGCTTGCCCTCGCTCGTTGCTCCTCTGTAGATTACTGCCATGCTTGCGAGGAGATGGGAATTTCCTGGCTCTATTATTGTACCAAGTGCGTTTACAGCTTGCATCCACAATGTGCATTGAAGGAGGCAGAAATGGACAAGGAAGGATGTGTTTGTGATGGAGATGTTTGTCGCAAAATCTAATCTGCTATGTGAGTGAAATGTCCTGAGGGCATCTAATCTGCTATCTCTTCAAATAATTTATCATGTATTAATTATATTAACACCTCTGTTTTTATTAACACACTCATATTTATTTTTAAATTAATATTAATTATTTATAAGTCTCACTATCTATTTATTTTATTTATTCTTTATATCACACGGTTAACGGTTAATTTATCAGTGTCATCTATATTGGCTTATAATCTTATTTGAGTGCCATAACATCTACTTATTAACATAAGGACAGTGTTAAATAGTTAAAATATGTGAGAAGAGATGCACCGGAAGTTCTATCTATTTAAAGATTTTTATTCTTTTTTTTTTCAATTCATATCTAAAAGAATTTTAGGACTTTATAGATATCCTCCGGTAATTCTAGAGATCTGAAACAGATTATTATCACTTTAGAGAACATCAATGGCAAACTTTATTTTGGGATTTGTGTTGCACTTGCGCCTGGCTTTGTCGGATGTGTTCATAGGAAACTTCGTGGAAATTCCCTCCAATGACGTCATTCTGATGACGTATCCAAGGTTCTTTTTTCCTGAGTAATTTTATTTAATCTCAGTTAATTTTGAAATTGATAATATTAAAATTTTAAATTTTTTGAACCCCGATTTATCAAAATATATGAAATTTAGAGTTTATAATAGCTTTTGAAAAAAATTCTATAAATCTAAATTTAATTTTTAGAAATATTTTTTTTTTGTAAAAATTTAAATTCATAAAATTCTATTTAAAAAACGTACGATAAAAATAAAGTTATGCTTTTATGTGAATTTTATGTACAAATTCAGATATCATAAAATTAATTAATTCTTTATTCTTTGGATTGGTACTAATCCTTAACAGCGAAGCAAAGTTAACGGAGAGACAACGGAGGCGTAACGTTCATCTTCCATCCTCTATAAAGTGGGGCGACTGAGCTCTACCCAGGAACACTACACACACCCACAAGACAACCAACAAGATTGTGGAATAAAGTCATCGAGATAAGAAAAATGGCTGCAGAGGAGGTTGGAGACGTCGAATCGCTTCTTTCCACCGGCGAGAGGAACTTCCTCATCCTGAATAACGGCGACAAGGTTTGTTCCCTTTCACTACGCACTCTGATCCGTTGTAGTTTATGAGGAATCTATATCTTTGAAATGATATTGATAATGCATCTGATGTTTTGGCGAGATCGGAGAGTAAGATGTAGGATGCTTACTGTAGAAAGTAGGGATCTTGTTCTTTTCATATCGATCACTCGAAGCTAAGCCTTGGTTTTGAGGATTTTGTTTGGTTCAAGAGATATGTTCGATGTTGAGCTGACTGGATTTTGGTTGAGGATAAGTAAATACTCTCTTGGCGTGAACAATTTGACCTATGCTGGCAATCCTATTTGATCTTAGATGAGAGATTTTACAGTAGCTTGTGGGAGTTGGATGAAAAGGGAGGATACAATTGGAGGAACAATTTGATTACTTTAGGAGCGGAGGTGATATATATATTCTTCATTCTTGAACACCCTTTCAATTCTCTTTCCACTTTATTTGCACTTCATAGCCAGTGCCGTGCATGTTAACATGAGTGAGCTTTGAACATTTTTGAAAATCATGCGACTAATCAGCTATTTACTTGTTTAGGTGGCTATTGGTAATCTTAAAGGGAAAACGCTTGCCCTTTACTTCTCAGCCTCATGGTGTCCACCGTGCAGAGGCTTCACTCCTAAGCTGATTGAAGTGTATAATGGGCTGTCCTCACAGGATAATAGTTTTGAAATTGTTTTTGTATCTGCTGATCAAGATGAGGACTCCTTTAATGGGTACTTCTCAAAAATGCCATGGTTGGCAATCCCATTTTCTGACACGAAGACAAGGGAAAAACTTGATGATCTTTTCAAGGTCAGAGGCATACCCCACCTTGCCATCGTGGATGCCAATGGGAAGGTTCTTAATAGAGAAGGTGTTCAAGCTGTACGTGAATATGGTATAGAGGGGTATCCATTCACTGTCGAAAAGATCAGTAAATTGAGAGAGGAAGAGGAGAATGCTAAGAAGGATCAAACTCTTCGAAGTGTCTTAGTTTCATCTTCCCGTGACTACCTGATTGCAAATGATAGATCTAAGGTGATGCAAATGTTCCCCTAGTTTTTTGAGATGTCTAAATTCACCTATGGCTATAATCAGTATCTTTGGTAATTTTACTGATAATTGCTGATTTAATGCAGGTTTCTGTTTCAAATATCGAAGGAAAAATAGTGGCTTTGTACTTCTCAATCAATGCTTCAAGGTCTTGCGCTGATTTCACACCAATACTTGCACAAATCTATAGGAAGCTCAAGGAAATTGGAGAGAACTTTGAGGTTGTGCTAGTGTCGTTGGATGATGAGGAATCCTCTTATGATGAAGCTATACAAAGCATGCCCTGGCTTGCGATTCCTTTCAAGGACAAAAGCTGTGAGAAGCTTGCGCGCTATTTTGAACTCCAGACAATCCCTACTGTCATCTTGATTGGATCAGATGGGAAGACTATGAATGTTGATTTAACTGAGCTTATCGAAGAGCACGGGTTTGAGGCATGGGAAGGATTCCCATTTTCTCAGGAGAAGTTGTATTACTTGTCAGAGAAAGCGAAGGCCAAACTTGAGGCACAAACACTTGAGTCACTTCTTGTTTCGGGTGATCTGGACTATGCCATTGGAAAAGAAGGATTGAAGGTATTGAATTTTTTTTGCTTAACATCTAATCAACTTCTGCATCTTCCTAACTGAACTTTCCTTATCTTTTGCTGGAGTATATTGTTCCTTGTATCTTGTAGTTGAGCCTGTGTGGTAATATTCTTCCATTAGGTTCCAATAAAAGAGCTGGTTGGAAAGACCATCCTCCTGTACTTCTCAGCACATTGGTGCGGTCCGTGCCGTGCTTTCCTCCCTAAACTGATCGAAGCGTATCACAAGATCAAGAATGCAGATACTGATTTTGAGGTTATCTTCCTCTCCAGCGACCGTGATCAGGATTCATTCGACAAATTCTTCTCAGGCATGCCATGGTTGGCACTGCCTTTTGGTGATGAGAGGAAGAAATCGTTGAGCAGTAGATTCAAAATCCGTGGCATTCCTTCCCTGGTTGCCATAGGACCTACAGGACGAACAATTACCAAAGAAGCCAGGAATTTCTTGATGATACATGGAGCTGATGCTTACCCATTCACCGAGGAGAAGATCAAACAGTTGGAGCATGGAATTGAGGAAATGGCAAAGGGGTGGCCTGAGAAGATAAAGCATGACCTCCACGAAGAGCATGAGCTTGTCCTTACCCGTTGCTCGACTTATGGCTGTGATGGTTGTGAGGAGATGGGAAATAGTTGGTCCTACCGTTGTATAGAGTGCAATTTCGACCTGCACCCAAAATGTGCACTGGACAAAGAGAAGGAAAATGATGAAAATGGTGAAGCACATGGCGAAGTGACAAAGGAAGGATATGTGTGTCATGGTGAGGTGTGCCGCAAAGCGTAATCTAATTTGCCTTGTTCGTGTAATGAACTTATGATAATAAGTTGGCTGGTTTTGAGCCCATTAAGCCTTGATTTTAGACTATGTTCACCAAGTCTATTATACTGTATGGATGGTGAAACTTGTGCTCGGGCTTGCATTTGTCTGCCTCGTTTAAGATTTTGTTTTCTCTGTTAGAAAAAGCTTTTTCCAACTCTGCCAAAACTTGCTATTTTCTTTTTTTGGTAATCCATATATTCAGAACCTAACCAATCCGATTAATTCGGTAGAGGATCGACCTTCCCTGGATTCTCCGGGTAAATTCGAAAACGATCGCCGTACGGTGGAGGGGCTAGCTACTTTCTATTACCTGAAATAAGGATATATTTTTTTTTTTTGCATTGATTCAAATGCTTACTAAACGATTTATTGAAGTGCGCTTTTGACACGGTGAGCCCTTCATAAAAGCACCAGATAGTCCCTTCTTCCCACCGATTAATAAATCAGAAAGAGCTAGTAAAAACTTATCCAAGTTGTCGATTTATTGTTCCATCATAGCAAAACCATTGCAGTTCGCTATAGTTAGGATTCAAATCCTACATGATTAATTTTGTTAAAAGGTTTAATCATTGTACTATAGCTCCATGGGTACAAATTAAATTATATTATAGTAAACGGTGATAACTCTTATCTCGGAGCCTCTCCAAAATCCGGGGTCCTCTAGAACTATTTCATGCGACCTGAGAGGGAGATAAAATGATGGGGAGCTTCACTAAATGCAATGACCTTTACATGAGAGAGTCAGATGACCCATGAGGTATTCTGCATATGTTAGAAATTAATTTTATAATATATTACAATAACACCACACATAAGTATCAATTGTGGACTTGTGGTTGTATGTGGGGGCAATTATATTACGGTAAAAGGTGACCCTCATCTGAGGGCATCTCTAGGATTCTCCCATGCAATCTGAAAGGGAGATAAATTATAAAAAATTTTACCCAACATAGTAGCCATTTGCATTGCATGAAAGGTCAGATGACCCACAATACATTTCACACACATTGAGAAATAACCTCATAACTTATTATAGTAACATCATTAAATCACATACAAATACTACGAACATTCATATCAGTTACCCTATCTAAAATTTTTACTTTAAATTTTGTAAAAGGTAGCTAAAAAACATTTACTTCAGTTATCATATTCATTCTTTAAATATTTACTTCAGTTATCATATTCATTCTTTAAATTTTACCTATATGAATAGTATTTTTTTAAATTTGATGAATGAATTTTATTCTTATATGAGAGAGAATAAATAAGGAAATTGATATATGATATAGTGAAAAATGAATATCTAAATTTAATAAAATAATTTTTTATTCTAAATTATATATTTTGGATAGAAAAATTGGTATAGATGCTCTGATTACCCTAACCGAAGGGCAATTATATTATGCAAAAAATGAAATATGTCCCCCACCCCCCATAACTGTTCCACTACGTTAGAATGGAGTAAATTAGATCTCAAACAAACTCCCATATAAAAGAGCATTTTTTTTTTATCAATTTAACCAAAATTCAACCCTTACCTCATTTTATATATGTCCCCGTGTCATGATGTTGTGGTAGGACATTCAAGTTATTTCCTAGGTATTCATGGTTCGAATCTCAGCTACGATGTATTTGTAGGAATTTTTTCTTCAAATGGGAGGCGTAATTAAAGGATGCTGACTTCTGGAATGGCTGTCATGTGCGTTTCCCGATTTATCCTGATGACTAGTGGGAAACTTTCATGGGACCGGATCGGTCATCCGAGACTCGACGTTACCCGACCTGATTAATTTTTTTTTATAAATATACTATATAATTACCGGCCCAACTACACTCTGGCTGCAACTATATTCAATCATATCTTGTGCCCTGTATATAATCAGGCGTATTGTGGGCGCACACGATGGGCACTCAGTACAATGTCTATATAATTTGTTCAACATTTTTATACTTTTTTTCTCGGTAAAGTCGAGGTAAATGTCTCTCTTATGTGCTAGTCACTATTCCAAAGATTAGTAGCCACCCGTGATTTATCTTGGGATGGATTGACGGAGGCGCTGGACGAGCGTATTCGCCTTTTGCGACCAATAGATATATATATTTTATTATTCCAGCGCTACTTATCGCACCGCCGCATCCCTGTGGCAACCTCTGAAACCCTAGCCATGGTTCTCCTTTCCGTCTTTGGTTCCTCTACCCTTCCCTTCTTCCTCCCCTTCCTAACTCCGCCTCCATCTCTAACCCTATCCCGAACCCCAAGTCATCTTGGCTTCCGCCTTCAGCTCCGCTACCCTTCGAGGCCGCTGGTTTCCTCCCTTTCCCCTCCCTCCCCACCGCACGCCCTCCCCGCCGCTTCCTCGCTCCCACTTGGAGAGCTCGTGGAGAGGGACTGGTCCTTCGTCGAAGAGGATGCCACCAATTCCTACGAGCAAAGGGCCGACAAAGCCCGCCGCATCATCGCTGCCGCGGACGTCGAGACCAGCTCCAGGGTTCTCGCCGCGTTCCCGACTGCGAGCTTCGTCGACCGGCTGGTGGAGTCGGCGCCATGCGAGCACATGGTGGCGATTCACGAGTCCCTCTTCGTGCTTGCGATGATCAAGGAGGGCCATGATCGGGTAAGATGCTGGCAAGGTGGGATCGATGTCATACCAGAGAAGTTTTACCCGTTTGATTCGGTGTTTGTTTGCTATTTCCCTGGGATGGGAGTTACTATCGAAACGCTGTTAGCCTCGCTTGCTGGCAAGTGCTCTCCAGGTTTGTTTCTTCTTCATTTCCTAGGATAATTTTTACCGGGCTTTAAGATTGTGTCTGAAACTCGTTTTATTTAATATGTCCTACTGTATTTGTTAATTGACCTTCAGTGATACTTAAGGTATGCGATAAAAGGCTCAGCTGGATTCTGTAAAGTCAATACCTTGAACTACGACTGCCGATTGCTTGGTTAGTTACCATAGGCAAATGTTAGGGATACAGGGAGTGTGCCAGATAGCTCAGCTAGTAGAGCCTTAGGAGGTTCTGGAAGAATCTTGGGGTTGAAACCTGCCATAATCCAAAAGGTGGAGACTTAAGGGCTTCTCCTGATTTATCCCAAAAAGAAAAAATCGTTGAGGATACAACCACACAATCACAATTCATGACCTCTTCAAATGAGCCATTAATATTGCAAGCCCAACTAGTGGCCAAATGCAAAAGCCAAAGCCAGCAATAGCTTATTTATAGCAATTCACTATGCTCGTTTGTTGGTATGCATTTCACCGAGTGATACTAAAATGAAGTCTTATAATTACCCCCATTACATCCTCGTCAAGACCAAAATTTAAGATATCTCAAAATTATTTTTAATAAACAACATATGAAGTTTAATGATGGCTCCACTATAACACAAGGAATCTTTTCCAACACTTATCCAGATTATATTTGCTTTGATAACACCTATGTTACTTGAACTCTGATGCAATTATTTGACATAGGTGTAACATAATAATTGTAATTTGCATAGATGAGACTCAGGAACTTGTGAAACTCAATCATTAATGTAAAATGCTTTAAACCCAAGTTAATCTCTTGTGATGTCAAGACTGTATTAGATTTGAATTCTAATGAAGATTATGTTATGTAATTGAGATCAAAGCATTTTGTTATTCCTTAGCACAATTCATTTACTAGGATGTTAATAAGAGAGACATCAAGTTCCCTATGACACACCTAGTCTGTATGGTTAAGGATTCCCCTCAACGATTACATCTCTCTCTCTCTCTCTCAACCATAGCAAAATCGGCTGAACCCAATATGGATCCATCAATTTGGATCAAGGTCAGCTTATGTTGATCCGATTTCCACTGAGAAATTGGGCTTGCCTCTACAGTCTGATCTTAAGCTATGACATGCTCAAGGATCTATCCAAATCAAATCTTTGACAAACGGGAAGCATGGCTCGAGAGAAACATGAGTTGTTACTCTTCCATTCAGGTACATGTCCGTTGAGCCATTCTTCCATTTTCAACATAGAAAAGACAAAGTACAATAGGGTTGGGATTAACTTGACCTCTTAAATCTCCCGATTATTCTCCCCTCCAGTCTTCAGTAGCAACACAACATGTCTTCTAACAGTCTCTTTTATTTGTTTATTTTCTTGTTTCAAATGCCTTCTCATCTTGCAAAGATGTCTAAAGTAATGTGTTTGACATCTAAAAGTTGCAAATATAGAATTTTATCGTAGTGATAAATAAAACAAAACTGACGTGCTAACCTCTTTTTCCATGTTAATTTATATTGTACAGGTGCCAGAGTGGTTCTCAGCTTTGATCAGGGGAGGGAGGTTGTTGAGCAAAAACATAAGCAGCAATTTCCTGATCTTGTTACTAATAACTTGCCCGACAGAATAAGCTTAGAACAAACCGCTAGAGAACATTTGTTCCAGATTATAGAATTTGTTGATGAAACCACCTTTTATCTTGCTGTTTTGGAATTTCACCACTAATCTCAATGGCATTTGTTTATGCCCTTGGCATGCCTCCCGTGTTGTGTAGTCACCGATCAGTTGTTTTATTCAATATATATAAAAAAAAAATCTGTCATTTATTTGTTTTTTTGCATTTTGTATACTTTGTACATGTGTTCGATGATGGGATTAAATTTAGTATGAAGGAATAGCTGATTCTCCCTGCGCGATTGAGACATCTCGAATTGATTTGAAGCACCTCAATTGTTAATTTGTTATCCGTATTTTGTTTTCCATTTTTTTTTATCTTAGAGTTAAGACAATTAAATTTTATTTATAAGATTCAAGAATTAGATTATAATATTCAAAATAAAAATAAATAAATAAATAAATAAATACACACGAAATATAATATATAATATTTAGAGTAGGTAAACTTTTTTTTTTTTTTTTTTTTTTTTAACTTTGCGTTTAAGATTTGAAATTTAAGATATAACATTTAAGATGTGCAATTTTTTAAAATTCTTTTAGGATTTAAAATTTTAAAAAAATAGGATTAACACTAGATTCGTACAGACACGAACCAAACAATATATATATATATATATACCCCTCCTCTACCAGCAGCGAAGCGATCATTATTCATCCACAAACGAGTGATTCGGGAAGAACTTTGGCTAGCGACAATCAACAGTCTGATTGACAGGACCTTATTGACACTTTGATAAATGAGGCACAATTATAATTTTCAAAACTGAAGGACCTTATTGCAGTATTTTGCTCAAGCCAAATAACATTAATAATCAGTCCTTTAAATATCCTACAAAGTTCCTGCATACGCAAAAGAGTCATCGACCTCCTCAGATTCATCATCAGCTACCATTTCTTTTTTAAATAACACTTTGAGGTAAGGAAGAAACTTTGGAAGCACAGGTAGATCCGCAAGATTCACAGTCATTAGATCGAACGCAATACATGTCTTCTGCATGTCTGCCTCATCAAACACTGGGATTTTTGGATATCTCTGGCTAAAATGGGTTAGGATAACACGGTATGCATCCGCTGATGTGCCCACTCCAACAGCTTCCTTCGTTGTGCTATGGTTCCTCGCAATCGCTTCATCTTCCATGCTATCCTCAAATGTGGCCTGCAGTATTAACCATAGTAAGGTATGTAAGCATTAATCCGCAGGCTTTTCTGTATTCAGAAACCCAGCTAGATCACAACCAAATATGTTTAGTTTTAAGGATATCTAAGTCTACAAAGTTATTCTGTTAAAACAAATGCAATATCGATATTCATGAGACCAGTTGCTAATGCGTGGAAAGAAGAGCAGCATGCATTGCAAACACAAACCTTACTACTGCGTTTAGTTCACAGCATGGAATGGACAAGGAATAGATTATTCTTCTAAAATGAAATAATAGGATTAGAATAAGAATATTACTTGGTTCTTCGAATAGAATGGATATCCCATTCCTGTGTTTGATTTGCAGAAATTGTATAATAGACAAGAAATAATTTCTACACGACCAAAATGTTCCTACAATTAAAAATTGGCCATGTGAAATTCTCACACACCATATCAGAATTAGTTAAGCAATAATAAGAGGTCATTTCAATTCTACCAGAATTATTGAAAGCATCCAGTTCCTTTCAATGTTGAACACAGGAATATAAAAGCTATTCCATGAATGGAATAAATTTTTTAGTTGAATATTTAGAGACAGTGCCCTTTTCTCTGAGAAGGAATACAGAGTTGGACTACATTTTTCTAATACACAAAGGCCTAATATTACTAATTAAGAACTATTTACCAGTACAAATGACTTAACAAACAGTTACGATAATCTTTAAATAGTTGCCTAAAATAGATTAATCCGTGCACATGAGTATGAATATGACCTAGATTTTGCAAAATACATGTGTATTTCTAATAATTAAGCTATAATTCTCAATGGCAATTGATCGTAAAATATAGCCACATACCACGTGTATAGAATAAATATTTGGACAAGCTAATAGTTTGACAATATTATTTCATTTACAAAAGTTGATGTGTGTAATTATCAAAATTCTTAATATTAGTTAGAACATAAATCTTTAGGCCATATTTAGCAATTAGTTCTTCCATCTATAACCTTCTAACCATTACATACATCAAATCAATTTTTTAGTTTTGCAAGAGTAAAATATTAAACAAGATGAACTTGCAAAATCTCTGACCTCATGTATCAGTAGTGTTGCATCACGTGAAGCATCTACCAGTGCCTGACATGGTCTAGTATCACCTGAATATACTAGCTTCCATCCTGGAATAGTTTTTCCCATAATATTAAGCCTCTCTGCAGCCTTCAACACCACACCGAATGCCTGTGGACAGTGTACAACAGGCACGCTGTATAAGGCTTCCAGACCTGCTTCAGAGAGAAGTTCCTTCAGTCCCATTAAAATTGGCAGAGCAGCAGCAGTGTCAAGAGGACCACCAGGTCTCTTCCAATAGCTCTGCATTTTACTATTTGGAGCAAATAAACTAGATCCAAAGTGATGTAATGCTACACTCTCTGCTGCTGAACTCACTCTGTCTTTATCTAAATTTTCAGGAGAGTGACCCTCACTAGAACCAAGAGAAGTCTCAAAGATATTCATTGAAGACTCCAAAGTGTGTCTGCAATCTAAGAATTGCATATCAAGATCTTCAAGTCTAGAATATGCATCAAGAAATCTCTTCAATGGTCTTGGCCCAATCACAAGCATAGGCTTGTGGGCTACATCCTTTAATAGTTGACCCCTGAGTGCTAGTATTCTAGCCAAACCAGTATGATGATCAGCATGGATATGGGAAATCCATATGCATTTCAAACCTTTTATAGCATCATCAGCACCTTTTATGCCAAACCTGGATTCAAAATAAACTATGTCAAACTCAAAGTTCATGTACAGCAACATTAAATTGCAGGGATAAATTATGCAGCCCTTGAGAGCTACCTTCTTTTGAGTTGTGCAAGAGTTCCTTCACCACAATCAAGAAGCAAACTTCCTTTTGAGAAAAGATTAACAAAAATAGAACTGACATTCCGGTACTTAGATGGTTGTGATGAACCAGTACCCAGGAGAACTATTTCCATGTCTTCCCTGTGTATATTTTCCAAGCAAGGTGGGATATCATGTTCATTTTTAGTATCATTCTTACATCTGTCATTCAAGTCAAGAATATTCCCCTCAGATGGATCTCTCCCTTGCCTTTCCATGTGAACATTGTTAATTGAAGAACTTTCATTCAACCATGGCTCTTCCACCATAATACAATCACTATCCTTCGGAGCATTAAGAACTTTAATTTTTGCAGGCCTTGCCCAAAACTGGCTAATATTCTTAGAAATATCCACTACTTCAGGAGCTTCTGCAAGAAGTTGAGCAATAAATTCTTCATGACTGGACGCGGCTGGGATTGCAGATCTGTCCAATCCCAGTTGTGAGTATGGACGCAAATGGAACTGCAAAAAGAATGTAATATCATGTGTGATACTCTTCCAATAACAAAATTCTGTAAGATCTAATTCAATGCAAAATCCTGAAGCACCAAGTTTGCCTAATCTAGAACCTCAACTGCTACATATTACTAATTCTACAAGTGCCAAGCCTGCCTAATTTTAAGCCCAAAGAGAAAATTTACTGATTAAAAATTCATCATCAACAAGTCATGCAAGTTACAATTATTTGGTATCAGATGCATGAATTTTATCCCACCATTAAAGTCTTTAGAAGGCATATCTCCCTATTAATATTGAGATTGATCACTTTGTATTACATTACCTACCTAGAGCTATCTTTGGACTCCAATTTATGCCTTGCGCCTCCAACTGAAACTGATCTAACTCGCCCGACTATAGAATTTATCGGTTGCTTAATTTTAAGTGAAAATGGAAAAATTTGCATGATTCTCGAGTCTCAACCAAAAGTGTCAAGTTAGCTAATTGCATAAAGAATCATAAAGTTCTAGAACCAATAGTAAAGAACTTGACAGAGTAAGAGGGGAGTATATACGATAAGAATCTTAGCCAAGAAAGAAGCATAACGAGAAAATCATATCAAGAATTTCAATGAAAATGTACAGAAATTTGGTTGCATACAAATTTCTGATAACCAATGAAAAAATTTTCAATAGTTCTAGAATCAAAATGACTTGACAACACTGAGCTAGGATTGCATGAAAATTGCAAATCTCAAGATGAGAGATAATCCACTTGGAGGAAAGGAGAGATCCTTAGAGAAGTCCACTTGTATAAAAGTGCATAGTACAATATAAAATCCTAGTTATGGAGGTCAGTGGCGAATGTAGGTACTGGCGTACTGCAGAACCACTGTACATATCCTAATGTTTGCATTATGATGATTATTTCTTTCTAGTATTTACATAACCACTATTGCATGGGTTATGAATTACCTAAATTGAACAAAATACTGCAACTGTTGTATCAATATCCAGACACAGGTTGTTGAATTGCTAGCACTTGGTTAGATTAAATATACATGTTCCAAAAGTGCTTCAATCTGAGTAATTATAATTTCTTAGAAAAAATTATAATATTGCTTGGAATATTAATTTAAGAAAAAAATTTCAACATGCATTTCCCAAAAATTATCTGTTTTTTTTCCATTCCTTATCAATACCCCCAAAACTTTCCATTCCTTATCTAAAGAGACAACCTAGTGCACGAAGCTCCTGTCAATGTGGAGTTATGTACAAGTTTATCAGTATATGCAGAATGAAAAATCACCAAAAATATTGGATTAAAATTGATAAAGATATGCATAGATGCAATATTGCAGCATACCTTAAGCAAATTCTCAGCCAGAATGCTTCTACAAGGAGTTGAAGAAAAATCCTGGTAAGAAAATCCAAGAACTCAATCTGAGCATACTGAAAGCGGTGATCAAAAAAAGTAGAGGATAATTTCTGCTAATCTGTTAAAAACAACCTGACAATGCCCACTAGACTGTAAACAAAGGTCATCAGTCTGACGACTAGACCAACATCCGGGAGCTGGAAAGAACTGAGGGCACAAGTAGTTAAGCTGTGATGAAATTCGTGAACTAGATTTCAAGATAGGAATTTCCATATTGCTCCTATAGAGAATAACAAGTTACAAGTTAAATAATACAATTTAGTAGACTATGCAGTACGAGAACTATACAATTATCAAATAGTATACTCCATATACAACTTATAAGTACAAAATAGTTGTAGCATGAACAAGAATAGAGGTTTGGATAGTGGATCTGGTACCATATCAAATGTTTGTTACAAGTTTACACAGCCCTTATAAATAAGGCAATATTCTCACAGAATAAATGTAATAGAGAATGTTAATTATGAATTTAAGAACAAAACAAATATTTTCATACCATTTTGGTCAAGGAGTTATTTTCTCTAGGCTTACTTCATTTCAATTCAAATTGACATGAAACAGAAAATGAAACATTTCATCTTCCATTGTTTCCTACAAAAGAGAAATGATCATTTACTCCACCCTCATCAGCAACTCCAAGTTTAGATGGTATAAATGTGACTAAAGACAGGAGGCTGAAGATGCTGACAGTGATAAATGGGAAGTAAGAAGAAGAAAACTTTTTCATGGAAAACTACTAGTCAAATATAGTTTTCGGTCAAACAACACTCAATACCCTCCAAGTCTCCACACAGAAAAACTTGTTCTTTTTTTATCACCCTCGCATGTTGACTCCACTGTCGCCAACGACTCTAACTATCTTCGCAATAAGATTTCTACATTGACATTGACCCTATGGCTCCACTCTCTGACCTCTCTACTTCTATTATGTAATAGAAGATTGCCTTGTCTTTCCTTCTTCTAATAATAGGTTGGGTTTAATTTCAAATGACTTTAGTTTATTTTGATTAGTTGGGTTTAATTTTAATGGGTTCCATAATTTTCTTTCTTTTATCAAAATCATATAAAATGAATCAACACAATTCTTTTAGATTCTCTTTCATTTATATGATATGCATTAATATACATCTGAATTGTATTTTAGCAAATGATATTACGATGTCAGTTATGAATCAGTCAAATCTAACAACTATGTCTCACATCAAGTCACTGGCATTTCCTGTGAACACACAAAGGGCAAGCTTATCTTTGTTGCTCAAATCAAACAATGCAAATTTTAAGGATGCAAAATTCTATGGGTAAACAAAATAAATAATCAGATAGTAAAATTCTTAAATGCTGATAGTTGTGAGATGGTATAGGGCATTGTTCGAGGGCTGACGCATTGATCACACTTGCCATTTAGATGGACTACATGAACCAAAAAAGGATAGTAAAACCTGAAACAATACTTTTCAGTTTAGACATTATCTTGAAGTAGGCTCATACTTTCTGTTGATAGCTGCTTTCTTTCTTTTTCAAAAAAATCATATAACAGCACAATCAAAACATTTTTTTTTTCAAAAAAGAGCACTATTAAGACATCTTACATCTCATGCCCAGCCATGACGTGTTGTGCATTACCAAATCTTGTCATCCACTGTTGATAATCGGCACTTTTTGTCACAGAAGCTGGACCCAGGTGAATTACACAATTCACAATTTTGTTATTTGCAGTTGACTGCTGGTCAAGATCACAGTAGTAACAATTAAGAGAGTCTGCAGAAAGTACTTCACGAAGATGAGAAGTTGTGGGGCAGTCAACAAGAAGTATGATCGGACCAGGGGTTGATGGGCCAAGAACATCACTAGGATGAACCTACAAAAGGTATTCAAGCAAACAAATTTATATTAAATATAAAAGGAAAAGAACAATTATATAAAATCAAAATAAAGTGGCAGGAAAATATATTATTGATGGTTGCAGGAAGCCAGAAATAGGGGTGTCAAAAATGAACCCGACCCGACGACCCAACCCGAGTCGACCCGAAAAAAATCAAGTTCGGGTTGGGCATTTTCGGGTTCGGGTCGGGTTCGGGTTGGAGAGTAAAAAAGTTTTGGGTTGGGTTGGGTCGGGTTCGGGTTGACCCAGGTTGACTTAGATATAGGGTTTTGTGGGTTTTTTTTTGTTAAATCAAATTTTACTTTAAAAATTTAGATGTTTTTATGTATATTAATATCATGTTTGTATGATAATGATAGAGTATTGAGATAAAAGTGAAGAATTATAGGGAAAATAGCCCAAAAAAAGACGTTTTGAATAAGATTTTCGGATTATATGGGTCGGGTTCGGGTTGATCGGGTTGGTCGGGTTCGGGTTGAGGTGGTTTTGGGTTGAACTCGGGTTCGGGTTGGGTTAAAAAAAAAACTCAACCCAACCCAACCCAACCCAACCCGACCCGACCCACCCGAATTGACACCCCTAGCCAGAATGTACTAGTGGTCTATGGAGAAGTACATGTATCAAAATTGAAAAAAAAAAAATCAAACAAAGAAAAACAAGGTAAAATCAAGTTGGTTTGATTTAGAATTTGTAACAAATTCTTGAGTTATCAACCATAAAGTCGAGCTGATCTGACATGACTGAATTCCCAAGCTGCAGTTCACGATATTTTGGTCCAGGTCGTAGTCCAAGTGCTGAAGCTTTTACAGGATCAAATTTGCCTTTAATTTCAGGCAGTTCACAAACATAAATCACAGAGATGTCACCTGGCTTCAGTTTTGATCCTGGGTTTTGAGAAATTCACACATGTAGATATCGCTTCACTAAGGAAACTAAAAACTGAATTCCCAAACATATCATACCATTAGAATAGCTTGGATTCAGAGTAATCGCAGATATGCGCACAACCTCATCATCGATTATGGTAATCGGATCTCGAAATTTGTCAAACTCAGAGCTTGTCACCTTAGTTTCCTCTTTTAATTTTTCCCCGAAGCTATGTGCATGAACCACAGCAGCATTTGGTATGAATGAACGCATTGCATCAACTAAGTAATTAAGATCAGAAGATCCCCATATGTTGACCTGATACAAGATATAAATAGATGAAAATATCCTCCAAGGACAAAAAAGGTTGGAGAAGTTACCCAAGAAGTACATGTATTAGCTTAGTAGTCTAGATAAAAGAATGAAGAATTTGAAATGTATGACTCACTGACATTCCTTCTTCTCCTATGCCAGCTAAAGTGAGCAGAAGACCTATCGATAGATAGCCGACAACAATTGTCAGTATTTCTGTCATCCTAAAGAAACGTTTGTTATAATATTCATAGGTTTCAGAAAAGGTTATTAGTATCAACTAAACAAATATGAAAATAGACCAAATCATTCAGATAAATTGCTGGGATCGAAATGACTGAAAATCAATTTAAAAACTACAAAATCTTTGAAAATGATTTTCTATATTTTAATTTGAAATAATTATATCACATCATTTCCAACAAATCCATCCTGTTCTTTTGATTGTATCAAATCTCCTATATATATCCCACTAAAAACTTCATCTTACTGCCATTGGCTTTACATTCACATAATCACATCTACCTAGGCCAAGTCCGAGGATCATAATTCAAAAGACACTTTTGTTCAATGCTCGCCTCCACCTCTGCTGCAATGGTTGTCACCACTCTCAACAAACCTCTCAGTAGACACCCTAGCACAAGAGCTGAGTCTAGGGTACTTAATCTATGCCAAGATTGAAAACGGAATTCATTCCACCCTGACAATCATCACCCTTGACGATTCCCTTCTAGCTCCACTCTATGTTCCTCACACTCCACCAAACCTGGGAACTATATTCACAGTAATAGCAAACTGAAGACTTGTAATCTGTCAATTAAAATGATACTGATCTTTCTGAAAATGAAGTTCAAATAACACAAATAGATAGAACTATACCTGGAAGTCCTCCTGCAGTTTCCGAGCAGACACGTGTGAAAAAAATATGATCAATCTGGGAAAAAGAGAAGAGAATCAAGATAGAAGGTTTGATTCTTAAACAAGTGAAATATTTGGATATGATATAAAAGTATTCTATTACTAAAATTTGTTGTTTCAAAGTTTCTCAATTGACAATATAACAACAACAACTTATCCCACTAGGTGGGGTTGGCTACTCAATTGACAACGTAAAAAATAAAAATAAAATCAAACAGCAGAAATGCAAAGATGTTGAGATTGTGAGGGCAAAAAGGAGAACTATCTTCACCAAACAAACACTAGTTATAGAACGTTGAACCACAAAGTAAAATATTCATGGGCATTCATACCTTTGATAACTTTATCTTGTGCTCCGTACAGAACCTCTGCAATCCCTGATAACCAGAGATATCCCATTAAGGAGGGGATGGATCACGGTAAGAAAAATAAAAAGAAACAAATGTGCAGAAAGTCACAAGAATTTGGTCATGAACAATTTGTTCAATTAATAATTTCACTTGGCATTAAAATAGACAGCAGGGGGTAATAGAATCACGAGCAAGATTACTAGGATAAGAGAAGAAACTGATAATAACCATATACACAAAATTGTAGAAGAACTGAAACATCCCAGTTGCGATTGAAAATAGGTGCAGCATTGTCAATATGTAACAATAGAATTTGCA
Organism: Zingiber officinale; assembly: GCF_018446385.1. NCBI lineage: Eukaryota > Viridiplantae > Streptophyta > Magnoliopsida > Zingiberales > Zingiberaceae > Zingiber > Zingiber officinale. The sequence goes on along the minus strand of NC_055987.1, from coordinate 186,004,787 downwards.
CCATTTCAGAAGTCGTAGTGTATAAAATTATGTTATAGAGCTTTTTAAGAAATACAAAAAATTATAGAACCTGCTAAGTGTTGGGGTTGGAAAGTTACAAACAAAGTTCCACATTGAAAACACATGAGAAAGATCATGGATTTATAAGGGAAAGATATCTCTATTGATATGAGACCTTTTAGATAAAGCTCAAAAACAAAATCATAAGGGCTTAGGCCCAAAATAGACAATATCATACCATTGTAGAGATATCTAAATTCCTTTGGTCTTAACAATTGGTATCAAAGTCTGGACGGCTAGAAAGTCTAACCGCAGATGTATACAAGAGTTATGGTCTAATCGAACCATGTAAGTAGAATATTGACCTCGAACAAAAGAAGTGGGGGCTCCCGTGTTTGGATCAAGAGGACCAGACACTAGGCAGGTGGATAGCTAGGAGAAGCTCTAGTTGCGACTAGACAAGGAAGACCTAGTAAGTCGGTTGGACTGAGGGGCATGGAAACCTAGTAGGTCAGGTGGACGGAGGGATTGGAAGACCTAGTGGGTCGGTTGGATCAAGGGGCTGAAAAATCTGATGGGTCGAGGAACAGACGTCAAACAGATAGACTTTCCGTTTGCAGGGGCCTTCTGATCCTTCGTTTGAAAGGGAGATTGTTGGGGTTGTAAGGTTGCAAACAAAGTCTCACATTAAAAACACATGGGAAAGATCACACAGTTATAAGGGAAAGATGTCTCCATTGGTATAAAGTCTTTTGGGCAAAACTCAAAAACAAAACCACAAGGGCTTAGGTTCAAAGTGAACAATATCATATCATTGCGAAAATATCTAAATTCCTTCGGTCTACACTAAGAAGAGCAAGACAAGCAAAATCACACCAATCATCAAGCATATCTATTTAAAATGATCTTTGTCATAACAAGCATGCTTGAAACTACAGTAGCAATGTTCTCATTGTCCAACTTAACACCTTAAGGTACAAGCGGAAAACATCCATGCACTACTTATTTCCACATTCCCAAAGACACCCTTTTCTTTGAAGAGAATTCACAGCATGTCAACGTCCACTAAAATTGTTCGCTTTAAATTCAATTAAATGGTTAAGCCACATGTTCCACCACTTATGTGGGCTCACATCAATTTCTTTTTCCTTCTTGAGAACTGCATAATTATTAATTGTATTTATCTTTCTCTTCAATCATTACGACTTGAGCTAAGCACTTTACTATTTCATGAATCTCATAGTACTGGATAAGCCGTAAGAACTTTGATATTCTATCATTTAAATCAAAATAATCATTCAACAAATCCAAAGCCCAGACTTCTCTACTACTTGCTATAGTTGCAGTCTGATTCTGGTCTTACTACCTGATTCTTTCAACTATCATAAATTGAATGAGACACATTATATGAGCAAGTTTTCAATTATAAAATTCCTTTTACCTTCTAAGTAGAAGTATCCTTTTTAATTGTTATCATTATCATCCTTACCTGTTGTAAGATCTCCCAAATTATTATTAACTTAAGGACTAGAAGCACAAATTGGTTTAATTCTTACATTTAAACTAATCATACCTCCCCAGCATTGAAGATGAACCTTTGTTTGTCAAAGAACAACAAGACTGATGGCGAAGTATCTTGTGTGTCCATGCCAGTTCCCAAGATCTATGATAAAAAGCACCACACATATGCAACTAATTTCAGAAGAGTTGGCTATCAATAAAAAGAGAGTAAACAAACTTCCAATCATCAAAAGAGACTTAAAAGTAACATGGATATACATTACATTTGTAAAATAATATATCTCAGTAAGGAGGCGATACATAGTTCCATACTTCCATGCATGACAAAGTACACATTTTTTTCTCTCAGGTTCAAAAGGTATATACCAGCAATATGCAGTAGACTGTAGACCCACTGCGTGGTGCATATACAATATGTGGAAGCATATATAATATTTTTAAAAAAATATATATTGATGAAAATGAGAAACATACATACAATGAAGTATATTTCTTTAACCCATCCAATTCAGACCAGATGGAAAATAATATTTCAATCACACGACGCAAAACCCACAAAATATACCAATCAATATTAATCTACAACATAATATCATATATATGTATGTGAATATAATCAGCACCTAAAATGTTTATCACTTGCAAAACAATCCAGTAAGCCAACACACAATTTACAAGCCGTCAAATAGGGTATCACAGGGTTTAAAGTTAAGATGGCTCAATGGAAATTGATTCAAATGGACAAAATAAAAACTTTAAACAACAGAGGTACACTGCAATTGCAGCCACTATGGATTCCTCTTGAAAATTCGGTTACAAACCGCATAAGTGGTCTAAAAGAGGGATTTAACCTAGAGTCAAAAGCAATAGTTTGAGACAACCTAGCTGTCATGGACAGAAAAAAGATACGAAAAAAATGGATTTTTTACCTGAACGTAGCAAATTGTGTTAATAGGATTCAACTTCCGGACCTTCAGTTGAAGGTTCTTTGGTTTATCGATCTTGTCCCTCCCCTCCGCACGCCTCTTGTTAAACTCTAACGTTTCTTTCTTCTCCTCCATCTCCGGCCTTTTCCCCTGGTTTCTCTGTTCGCTTAGCGTGCTCGCCCACCGCCTCTGGTTGAGAACTCCGCCGCTGCCTTGGCCACGTCCTCTACCGGAAGTCCTTCTCCTAATGCCGCCACCAGAGTTACTTCTACCCCTGGAATCCGAACTGGAGAGGACAGGGAGAGGGAGATGTGACTTCTTCAGGAGCGGCGGTTTGGGATTGGAGAAGAAGGACCTAGCAAAAGTGGAACCAAAGAAGGAAGCTTTGGGGAGAGGGAAGAGGAGCTTGAAGCTTGAAAAATGTAGCATTGCAGTCCGTTGCACCACCGCCCCCCTCCTGTTTTAAGGAATTGGAATTTTTAGGGTTTTAAGAGCGAGAAGGCGGGGCATGCCATGTTGCAAAGAGTCCACCAATCGGGCGCTGATGGGTAATATGGTCATTTGGATCATGTGAAACAGAATTTATTGTTGCGCAAAAATAAATAAATAAATAAAAATATTTTACAAATAAATCGGCAATGTACTTATCACTAGGGCGGTAAATTAACAAGTCAAACCGAGTCGAATTTTAGGGTGTTTAAAATTTTTTTGATAAGGTAATTAAGCCGAGCTGAGGTTAGCTTAAAATAAACCAAACTTTTGAAATGAGTGTTCAAGCTTGGTTTAGTTTATTTTTTATGAGCTTGAGCTTATTTGAAACTTGACTTTAGCTTGGTTCGTTTAGATATTATCAAGCTCTCAATTCAAACTTGATTTGAGCTTGGTTCGAGCTTAGTTCATTTAGATGTTATCAATTTCTCAATTCAAGCTGGTTTGATTATTTGAAACTTTTAGTTATTTGAATAGTTATTGAGTTTGATAATTTAAATTTATTTTATTTTATTGTTTATTTAACATATTGAAAAGAATTTTATTAATAAATATGGTTCGTAAACATTGTTCATGAACATTGTAATGAGCGGTTCAAGCTTGTTTGTTTAATTAACCTTATGTATATTGAACGAACATAAACAAGTTCTTACCAAGCCGAACACCAAACTGGTTCACAAATGTTTGACTCATTTACAGCCCTACTTATCACACGCACAATTTTGAAGCCGTAGTCTAGCCGTCTAATTTTGTTTAACAATTTTTTTTTTGTCGTGGAGATATTTAAGAAAATAAAGATATGTTTTAATAAAATATAAAAATTAGATGGGTGTTTTAACTATTTTTCAAAGTTGGATAACTAATATATAGTAAATTGCCCATAAATACACTAATCAACTCTACTTGTCATTGGCATTATTAATTTTTTTTTATTTATATAATTTTTTGCCACTTTTTTTATCTCAGCTAATAAATTGTTTTCTCCCAGATAGACTAAGTATAGGGACAATTATTTTATAAGTGAAATATGAGTTTAATGCTATTGTTGTCTTCCCTCAGATAATGAAAAGGAGAAAGGAATTTCATAAAAATAAATAAATGAAAATGATCTTTTCTTTAATTACCTTACCCAATGCAATACAGTGGATAGAGAAGTGGTCGGGCATTTGACCCACTTTATCGCTTTTCTAAAGAAAAAAAATCACCAATTACCATGGGTCTACCACATCAATACATCGTTAGGTGCCTTCACATTCTTATGTAGTTATGTTCACATAACTCCTTTTTTTGGCTTGAAATTGCAATTAAGATACAAGTACATTACTTTTAACATCTACAATATCGCAATTCAACATCACTGGAGCCATAATCTAAGCTTTAAAATCAAGTTGAGGTTGGTGCACATCACTGGAGCTTGAGCTCGACCATCCTTGTGTTTAGGACAGCAACCCGATAGCCACCACATTAGCTCCAGATACATAACAAGTCATTCATATTCCCGAGGCAAATGTGAGATGAACAGATACATACTAATTTTGGAGCACAAATGTATAATTCAGGGTCCAGGAGGGCCAATTGTGCCTATAACCAGCTTCATGACAAAAATTCAATGAATCAACATCACCATAAAGGACCCATTTTTCTTGCCCAACAACAAGAACCTCCCTTGAATAATCACCATTTGATATTGTAAGAACTAGAGCAATGATTTTGATTCCTCCAAACGAGGCAGCAAACCACCCAATTCATAGTTTCAAGTTCTTCCACATGTAAAAGCCTAGAGGGGGGCATGGGGGAACACATCCGGCCATCATTCTTGCTGCTCATATATTTGCATATAGGCCTCCGATAGAGCAACCATTTGAGGAAGAGTTTCAGTGACATGGAGATCCTGCATCTCATACCTGAGAGAAACAAGTCTCAGCAAGCCATAAGGTAAAAAAAACAAACACGATAACAGACTAAAATTTTCCATACCAGAGCTCTTCTGATTTACGCTGCACAAACACTCAGTAATATCCCTCTCCAGGTTTCCCATCGTGAACTATGTTACCAATAAGATCATATTTTGAACGCAATTTCTTGTCCTTTGGCAGAGGTAATGGAATGTAATCTTTCAACTCCAGATTCTTCACAGGGAAGTTAACTGAACAATAAAATTATCCACAATCATATATCGGTTTTGAAAAGGTAATATCTCAAACTGAAGGGGGTTAGGATACCAAGTGTAGGGTTCTTTTCCATGAAGAAGTTATTTCTTGTAAATCAACGCATGTGAAGAATGGGATACTTTGGCAGCTGTGTGACCCTATATCTCATCCTAGCAATGCAAGGCCGGACAATCTCTGTGATGGTCTCCCCATCAAACTTTTTCAATATATTGAATAGGGGAACCTACAAAAAACAAATGCCAGATTAGTTTTCCTTTATTGGCCAGTATAGATATTTCAAAGCCAAAAGTCTTCCATTCTTGCAACTGCCAGTGTATTGGTATGCAAAAAAAGCCTGCTGTAACTGAATACTGAAAGCTCCATTTAAATTTCTGCAATAATCTTGTTGAACTAACAATTCCAACCTAGAAATCAGAGGGTACCTATCCCAATTTAAAGTCTATAATGACTATACTACATGTCCACTATTCTCAATACTACTACAATAACAACCAAACCTTATCCTAGGTCTTCTTTTCTCAATATCGACCGAAATTTGTAAAGAATCAACAAGAGTTCAGTAGCTAAACTGACCCAATAAGAGGAAGAGGGGAGACAAACAGGGGAAAAGAACCAAAAAGGATTCACTTACTAACCAAGTCTAGCATAAAATGAAATACTAGATCTAGGAAAGACATAAAACTTAATAGATTTACCATAAAGATTACTCAGTCTTGTACAAAAGCTCAACTAGGTTCAAGAGAATGGAAGCCAGCAGTGCATATTAAAAACATGTGGAATAACTTGCTGATTAAAACTATTATACTTGGAAGTAGCAAAAATATATATGAATGCATAGAAAAGTTGCTGTAGAAAAAATATATATTAATTGCAACATTTCAATGACCTACATTGCTAATTAGAATAGTACAACAGAAGATATTTTCATCCAAATAATCATTCTTCATCAAAGGGGAAAAAAAAAAGCTGAAAAATCAACAAAATATGCACTCCTCAAAATACAGAATTAGGTTTCATAGTTAGAAGGTCTGCAACCTTGGCAATAAGTTGCAATCACTGATATGAATATAAAAGATTCTCACATATATGAATAAAGGATTGATACCTGACGGATAATGTTTTTCTCCATCACATCCTTAAACAGGGGAGGTGGCGGAAGATCAACGCCAAGCATTAGGAATGACACTTTAGATGTTTCCCTAACAATATTGTCATCTGATACTCCACCCTCCATAACACTATTTTTATTTTTCTCATCTTCATTATCCAGTTTGTCGACAAGAGATTTATTTGGGATCTCTTTTACAACCTCCAATTCTTCCTGCAACACTAAGTAACCAACATCAAAAACAGGAGTCAAACATACAAATGATTAACAGCGTGGAAGGGAAAATACCTGGAAGCAATCATAAATGATGCTCCGATCCTTTTTCTTTGAGTGTCTAAGTTGTGCATGCAGTGTATTCAATAGCCAGGACATAAATTCAACAGGATCTGATTGAACAACTATTTGGAATCACTTGTTACTAGCCTTCATGACAGCCTGAAGAAATTCATGGGGGCTGACCTGAAAAGGAATGATCAATATGGATTGCTGGCTCCAACCAAAGCAATAACATAAAGAAACAAGTCAATCAGAAACTAACCTGTCCTTTAAAGTTCCTTGCATGCCAAACTTTTCGTGTAAGTTCTCCAAAGCGATGAACAAGTGGAGATTTGCTGTGCTTATATTTTTCAGGGATTAGGAAAATGTTCCTCAGGGGAGTCACTCTCATCAAGGACTGAATTGTGACGTTGACATAATCAGTGTCCTTAATATTGTTGAGACCCACCTAATAACAAGGGAAAAAATTCTCAAGTTCAAGATAGCAAACAAAATAATTCTCAAGAAAAGAGAATAATTGAACAGCAGAAGAGTCAATATTACAAACTATTTTTCCGTGGAATGTATACATCATCCAGCAAAAGAAAAAGAAACCTAGTAATTAGCACGAATGATAGTCATTGTCAATCAAGAATATAAAATCCCCAGAATTCCCTCATGGTAACATACAAGCTAGACATATATTTATTGACTAACTCTATTGAAGACTCTTTCAGTTTATCTATTCCATTCAACTCAAAAGGTATCAAGTAACTAGCAGAAGAACTAGTCTATTACATAATTAAAAACATATTTTCAGAAAAGCTTGTATCAGCCATAAAGCATGTAGGCAGGTGGAACATACCATTCCAGGTAGATGGTTAGAACCATCCTGTGCTCTTGACCATTGTCTGTTTTCATCCAGATGCAGAACTTGTTCCCTAGAAAACCTGAATAAAACAAGTGTGAAGTTGGTCCGAGTAAAAAAGCTTTCATTCTGAATGAGAAAAAGACAAAATTGACAGAAACAATATAATAAAGTTATCATAAGCATCAAACAAATCAGAGAACTATGAAGAACTACATTTGAATGCTTCGGTTATACAAATCATATCCCCTTTTGTCAAATTAATAACAATTCTCGGCCAGTGGCACATTGGTATCTATTGTTTCTGAAATTTCTTGGTTATGTTACAAAGCATTCCCAATGGATATAAAAAAATTGTATGAATCGCCAATTTACCTTGGGAAAAAACTTATCTGGGAGAAATATCCTATCATGGGAAGTCCTGTTTCATGTGGATTGACATTTCTCATTCTCATGTTAACTACAAGAACGAAGATCACTTTGCCAAGGTGACCAAATGTCCAATGGGCCTTTTGCCTAACCGTAATATAAGCCATAACATATGTATTATGTTCCTAGAAAAATTGTTCTGACACTACTAACTGCTATTTTCAGTCATCATAAAACCAAGAAAAAAATGACACACTCACAGAAAAAGAAATAAAGAAAAGAATTGACCTACAACGAGAAGGTGTTTCCTCACCATTAGTTAGTCATATATACTTCTACCTTGAGTGTTCTGGTTCCAACTCCAGTGTATGAAAACTATAGCGTAACTACTTACTCGAACAATACCGAAAGATGAGGCATGCCAATCATTCTGAAATAAATAAAGATTAAGTATATTGAACATACTTTGTCTTGTTACAACTTACACCAGAGGAAGAGTAGAAAAACTGGATATAATACCACATTACCTTGGATTTAAAACATGCCGAATATCATCAAGTGATGAATCGTCGATTTCATATCCATCAGGAAGGCAGAAAATTTTCTCGGTTTGGAGATTGATGTATACATGGTGACCTACTTCAAGACTGTGTGTATATGCATGAGAGTTCAAGCCTCATCCTTGGTAGTACTTTCCACAAACCAAGCATGCATATACATTTAAGTTCGAGAGAGATGGAACAAAACTTCTCAAAGTCAAAGTCCAAAACCTACAATAAGTAAATAACAAAGATTAAAAGAGTGCAATAAAGAAAATGAATCTCCATGAGTCTTCTCTTCTCTCCTATTTGATCCATCCACGGATAGCAGATTTGGGCTCAACTTAATTCCATATATCCTTCTTCTTTTACTTGAGGTCTAGTCTTGTTTTTATTTTCTCTTTCCTCTATCTTCTCTCATTATGCAAACTCGATTAGTAAGTCTGACTAAATCAAGAAGTCAAAAAAAAAGGTCAGGTGAACAGGGAAAAGATAAAGGTATGTGCATAAGCCAAAATCTGATCAAAACTATTTTTGACATTGTTGCTTAATTCTAATCTCTTTGCCTCAGAAATTAAGACCCTCTAGTCGGCAGGGGGAGTTGTTTGCTAATGAAGAGTGCATATAAACTTGATCGGTGAACTAGTATAGTTTGGATTTGAGCATTTGGGGTCAGTAGTTGAGTCTGGAAACTTAAATTTTTCCTAATTAAATTAACTTGATAAAGAATATATACAATAAGGTATCTACAAGCGCAAGAGCTATTGAGTGTCTCAAACAATTTTCTTATAAGCTCACATCAGGAGTTATCTCTTAGTTTAAGTTAGTCCTAATTGAACTTGCACACCATATTCAAGATGGCATGTCATTTGCAGATAAAATATGTCTAATTGATGAGTGTAAATAAATTAAATTTGAAGCGTTAACTGTGGAGAAAAAAATCTAAAAATGAAATATTTTAAGTTAGATATAACAAAATTAAAATTTTGGAATATAATTTCATTGATAAGAAAACAAGGGGATAGCTAAGATGGATGGGCATAAATTTTATGTAGAATAACAACAACAAAAACCACCAAGCCTTATCCCACTAGGTGGGGTCGGCAATATGGATCCTTTTATGCCATTGAGCTCTATCTCCTACTATATAATCGTCTATACTTAAATTAATTTTATCTTATTTTACTATTGCTAACCAAGTCTTTTTTAGTCTTCTTCTTCCCCGTTTGATATGCGTATTTGTCATAATTTCACATCGCCCAACTGGAGCATTTATTGGTTGTCTACGTACATGTCTGTAAATGTGTCTCTCGGAGTTTTTCCTCAATAGATGCAACTCCAACTTTCTCTCTAATGCTCTCATTTTTTACATCCTCGTATGTCCACACATCCACCTTAATATCCTCATCTCTGCAACTCTCATCTTCTACTCATGTGCTAGAATCATAGCTCAATATTCAGCTCCATATAACATAGCAGGTCTAACTGCGGTTTTATAGAATGAACATAAACTTTATGTAATAAAGGATGTAGACGCATTTGACAAGAAGATGTTAATGAAGATGGCATTAATAGTATAAAGAATGAGGTTGAAATGATGAGGAGCTAGTACAATCTTCTGTGATTTTTTGTGCCCCTTGGGCTAACACAAGAAATCAAACTTAACAAAGTTGGGAATTGGATTGTTAACAAGAAACATAATTTAACATAACAAAAATGAGAATGCTAAGATATATGTTTGGAGTTGTAGCTCCAGTAAATAATAAAATGAGAAAAATAGGTTGAGATGATATGGATGTGCGCAAAGGCAACAAATAAAGATGAGTAAATTGAATCATCCAAAAGCCACTCATGCACGTAGCGATTAATGAAAAGTTATGTTAACAATCACCCATCTCCTTGTGTGTCACAAGATAGTATTTGTAAGTTATTGTTGATAACTTTCTAGTGCACTAAACGAGGAAAGATCATCGAATCTACATCCCTAGTTGATTGCAAACTCAATACAGTCAGTCTCTATAGTCATTTTTTATGAAATAACAAAAATTCCATTGTGTATCTGCACTGGTCTTCCATCACAAACTCAGAAGAAGAGCTAGACCCAAAAGAAAATGATTCGTATTCATCCCTCTTAAGTAAAAAATGCATAATCTGTTTTTGGATTTTAATCTAATCACTCTAGCGTAAAAAGTTTTGTAGCTCTATAAACATATAACGGAATGTGCAAAATGTGGTCTATAGAAGAACCAGCTGAAAGATAACCTGGCGATTGACTGTATCGAGATAGGGGCAGTCCCTCCGACGCTCCACCTGGCGTTGACGTCTCACCGGTTCCATAAACCGACTACCATCCTTCTGATGCTCCTCTTCCTCTTCGTCGTCTCCTCCGCCCCATACTACTCGACCACCTCCATTCTCATTAGTCACACCGCGACCGTTCCCCAGATCATATCCTTCATTATCCCGACCATTCCACTTCTCTCTCCTGGCCATGACCTCCTCGCTATCGATGTGCTTATAGACAGCAAGGCCAGGGAGAGCCCCGCCGTCTCCTTCTTCGTCCTCTCCATCTTGGATCCGCTGCCTCTTGACAGCCTCCGCCTTCTCGTCGAACTCTTCTTCTAGCAATTTCCTCTTCACCGGAGCGTCCATGGGCGTCGGAATAAACAGCATCGCTTCCCGAAGCGAACCTTTTAAAACGGGGGCCGAGAAGGAAACGGGAAGATCATAAAGAGTCTACTGGTCACGGCTATTGACACAATTCGATAAACTTAATCAGATTCGGCTACAATCGTAATAGGATCCGATATGTCCTTCTAGGGCGGTGCCATTGAGACATGACTAATTTATGAGATTTTAAGGTTAAAATTTAATGTGTCTGGTCATATCTGTTTTTTATATCTTATCATTTATACTCATTTCTATTAATCATTAATGATTTAACTCTTTAGAATGACAAAGATAATCATCTTTTTATCACACAATATCCGATATAAAATTATGAGACGAAATCCACAACAAGACTCACTCAGAAACGAATTAAACCACGAAATCTAATCTCACTAAAAGCTTTATTTAATTTTTGGATTTTTAAAACAATTTTTATTATCCTTAACTTATATATATTAATAAATAATAATATGTACATTTAAACAGCAATATAAATAAATAAATAATATTTTATAACAAATGCTAATATCAATATAATTATTAAAAAACTATTTAATCTTATTTCGAATCCTTGTGATTCTACATCTATTACTTACTTATATATTAATTAATCAGCCATTTAAATCATCTTCCATGCTTTATTTTTTTAATTATTTATTTATAATCTAGATATTTAATACTTCAAATTGATTATTTCTAGAAGTGATCAACCTGATCCATAAAAATTTTCCATGGATCATGAAAGATAAATCTCAAAAACACTCGCAATAGTAAATTGATAACTAACATTTATAGTTTATCTACCACTGTAAGTTGCACATCCCTCACCTGGGGTAAGATACTGTGTTTTACAGGTAGCTGCTCCTCCTAGTCCTCCTAAGGCAATCAACCTTCATAGTTCGTCCTTCATTATAGGTAGCCCATCCCTTACTAATTAGGTTTACAAGATATTGTGGTATACAGACAACCATTCCTCTAGATGTGGTCCTCCTAATCCCATCTAGGTTTACAAGACACAACACTACATTGCATAGTCATTCCACCATAAATAGAGGATGTGCATGCCCCAACTTAGAATCAAATCATGATAATATGTGAATCATTCGTTCGCCTTACCGTTGCATCATGTCAAGGAATATCTTCCATCTTTTTTAGCTAGCATCATATATCTAGTTCTTCGAGTCCACTAATCCTAGCTAGAAATAACCGATTCGATCCATGAAAATTTTCTATCAACCATCAAGATAAATTTAGAAGTACTCACAATGAATGATCCAATAGTCCAACAAAAATACTCTACAATACACTATAGCTAAGAATTGAATCGTGACTATACAAACTCTTCCGCTCCACCGTAGCCTATCCTCCATCCTTTAGATTCTATAAAATTTCATATCATACAATGTATATTAATTAACACTATTAAATAAATATACATAAATATAAATATTTGAAGAAGCTGAGAAAATTTTTCTCAGCTACTTTCTTTAATTTCCTCCCTCCATTTCTTCCCCATGAGATGGAAGGAAACAAAGCGTAGTAAAAATTCTCTGCAAGCTCTTATCATTACTTCTAGGAACCCAAAAGGCCACCATCTTCACTCTAACTATATATATATAGCAAACAACACACGGATCACACTGAGTAATTGAATTGAGATCACACAAAGTACTATGATATACAATAACAACGTTCTCAAGGGGATCAATATCAACGTTCTTAGCAGGGTTGGAGCTTCGGCATCTCACGTCCAACATGATGCATACTATCAGGAGCAATCAATCTTCATTCAGAGTGACTGCTAATGATACTGTGCATGCAGCAAGAACTGCAGAAGCTTCAACAATGCTCAGAACCTGCCACTCATGTATCTGTAAATTAGAAACTCCCCAGATAGCTTCCCTCGAAATCTCTTCCTACGTGCAAGATGAAGGAGATCGGCATGAGGCAAAGTCCTCTACTCCTCAGGTCCTCAACAGTGCTCTCCTGATGCAATGACAAAAACAGCTAGCCAATTAATACAAATGAACATCTTCTCGGTGAGAATGAGGATTGAGAGTGAAAATGTGAAATAACACTCACAGTGGGAGGTTGCTTCATGTTCCCTGAAGTGCTGCTCAAGTATGGTGTGGTCAGAGCCTACAAAGAATATACAAAGGATAGGGTAAGCGTAGTGAGAAGAGTTACTGAAGAATACAAAGAATGTTTCAGTTTTTTCAAGTGCCATTTATTTATTTTGAGAGAGATCAGAGATGAACTATACCTCAATTTGACTCTGTAAGAACCTGATGTAGCCAATTGCTTCTTGCAACACAGAGGCAGTATCAGTCTGTAAAATTCATCAAAACCAACAGTGTGAGAGTCCCAATTTCATGAGCAAGCAGAGTTAGACTGAAAAATACATAGGAAAGGAAAGTATCCAATACCTTCCCAAAAGGGGAAACAATCTGATGAAGTGCAGTTATTCTGTCTCCCAATTTTTCCTTCCTCACCTACAATTAAAAAAGAAATCAGCTTGTTGTGCGCAGCTAATTAGCAAAAAGCTTCATATTTCCACTGGAGTTGCTAATTAAGCTGCACATTTTGATATCAACCATGATGTTTTATAGAAGGGAACCTTCAACGTGGAATGAGCTGCGAAGGAGCCTTGAATCTTAGCCCTCTTGAGAGCTCCACCAGTCGCTGTGCTGTTGCACTTGAGAATGGAGAATCTCAAACTATTAGAAAAGTAACAGACAAATAATATTGTTTTAAAAATCTTCTTAGAATTTTCTAACACTTCGATCTTCCTACCTCAGGTGAGCTATCAGCTGGTTTAATAGTGTTTGAGAACTCCAACAGGTTGCTGCGCACAGTGGTGGAGGAGACGGGAGGAGTCAAAACTTGATGACTCCATGAACACCTAGACGCTTGGACGATCACTTCACTGCTCCTGGGGCTCTGGATCATGTACCCACTTCCACAGGATTCATGCTTAGCACCTGTGCTTGCGTCCGCAATCTGATTTTCCCAACAGCTCTCTATAATTTTAGCATCATGCTTCTCATCTTCACCAGCATACGATCCTCCCCTGCAGCAATCAACTCCATCAAATATGTGTTAGAAAAATAACAAGAGATAAGAGATTTAGAGAGCTACAGCAAAAGTTGGCTCCACGAGAGTAGAGGAAATTGGCTATCATGGCAAGGAGTCATAGTGGTCGAAGAAGATGACGGAGGAAGGGAGCAATAGCTTTGCTCAATAGGCGGCCTCATCATCATAGGACTTCCCCCCATGATTTGGACTAGAGGACTTTGATGAAGCAATCCTCTATTCATCTCTACAACCTTAATCTCCTTCTGACCACCAGAAAGCATGGGCAAGTGAAGACGAATGTATCTCAGTGTATATAAAGTGGAAGTATTTTATTTAACTGGATCAACTCTCTCTAAATTACTAAAAACATAAATTCTCCTTTCCCTTTTAACACTTGCTTTTGCTTTATCACAGAGTACGACAGAAAGTTGGATGGTCTTTAATTCGTTTTAGTGTGGAAAAAGACCAATAAGTATAGATTTACACTTACAGTCTCATGAAGAAACAAGTGTATAGAAAGAAGATGCCCTGGATCTAGATCCAACCACAAAACAACATATAAACTTGTCTATGGTATCATATATATATATTATCATATTACATGATGTACGTGCCCAGCAAATTCCCTTGATTTGCGTTTACTTTTAAACATTCCCTCGGGGGCATAAACGATTCGAGTCTCTTCTCATAATGAATAACCCTGAGCGAGGGGGTGGGCTTTCGGGTTTAGGGGGGGAAAGGTTCGTCACGACGAGTTTGGTTCCCCCGAGCAGTTTGTCCTTGTCCATAGCCAGGGCCATGCACTGCTCTTTCATGTGTAATTTAATCTTTTTCCCTTTAACTCTTTCTTGGAAGTTTCATTCTGCTTGCCATTGTCTTCATCTTGCCATGCAAATATTCCTTCCTTTCTCCACATGTTGTGCCGCCTCGTCTCTGTGCCTTCTTTGTTTTGGTGAACCGTGAGAGTTCCGATCGATCAGAGATTTTTTGTGAGTTGCAAAGTGATTGCTGGGGAATCGAATGAACCTGAAAAGTGCTGTGCAAGATTTAACATCTCTGATCGACTTAGCAAAGATGCTTTTGACCCAAATTAAAGGAAAAATATTGTTGAAATATTTAAAAAATATATATGATGCTGCGGCGATAAGTAACTTACACGTGGCATCATCAGGTCGATCAAAAGTCAAGATGGATTGTAAATTTAGGAGAAAAAGAAGATCGGCTCGGGTCAAGACGGATCTAACACGGGTCAAGCGGAGCACTAATATTGTGCAAAAGGCGGGTCCAGCCGCCCAGCGGCCCCCTAGGCCTGGCCCCACAGGGATCCTAGGAGGAGGTAAATCAGCGGTGAATGCTGGCCCGGGTAAAGCGTGGTGTCTCCGGAATTTAACACAGCCGGCCCAGATTATTCATCCAGTGCGCGTCCGTGGACCTTCGACCCTATGACTCATTGTGCAAGGATGTCACGCCTTAACCGGTTGATCAAGCCCGCGGGGGCAAGCGGAGCACTAATATGCATGTGTGGTAGGTCAAGATCATGCCCTAATATGTTAGGATAAGTTTAATTTGAGAGGGATTTGACTCCTTCAGCTAGATCACGCTCAAATCTCTCAACTTGACTAGCTCGACTACACTCGACTCTCTCAGCTCAACTCCTTCAATTCAATCACACCCGACTTCCTCAACTCGGCCCAAACATATACCTCCGAATTAATGTGATCATTAGCCTCCTCTAATCATAGAAAGTGTCCCCTCGGGGCGGTGTAATGGTTAAGACATGGAGAGTTGTCACATGAGGTCTTGGGGTCGAAACTCGACGTGACCGATCATAACCTCCCTCATGTCTTAGCCATTTGCACTAATGGCTAGTAGTCATCCGTGATTTACCTCCTCCGTGTTAACCTAGGGACGGATTGACGGAGGCGTTGGGGCGAACGAATCGTCTTTTGCCACATGGGTATTGTGATAAGCGGAAGATACGGAATAACAAAAGATGTGGAGTGATTGGGGATGAAGATAGGGATAAAGGAGTAGAGGCCTTGAACATGGGATTTATGCCTTTTGGGGGAAGGTATAAAGAGTAGCCCGCTTATGTGGATACAGGTATACACACATTATGCATCTTAAATTTTTACTTTTTGAGGTTCTTCGTCAACTAACTTATTTTTAACTTGAGTGTTGTAGTGACTTCTAACTCGAACGTCGTAGTGACTGTGCCGAGATCTATCTTGGCTCCTATTATAACCTCTTGCTAAGTGTTTCAGAGATTACAAAAGTTTAGTTCGCCACTGGACCATCATAGCCTCTTCATAATAATTGCTCTCGGATGAGATCTATGAAAGGAACACTAATTTCTTAAGAAAACCTGGTATAATGCCTTTGTTTGATGTCAAAAAATAATGATTGAATTGGTCACGAGTTCAAAAGATAATGATTTGAATTATTATTAATTATATCAGCTCAAAATGATTTGAAATGGGAACATCTTGGACTTTGAATTGGCTAAAACTGCATTCGACCAATATCCATTTTTATGATACACCCACCTTTCTTTTCCTGTAATTAAAAACAACGACAAAGATTGATGAATAGTTCCATCCTCCTTTATTGTTATGATCTCAGGTAAACAACTTCTCCTCTCAACTCGACTACAATTCTTCAATCTCAACGTTGAGTGCTATATATGAATAATAATGTCTCCAAAAGAATGCCTTTGTAAGTCAAAATGCTCGCTTCGCTTGCATCGATCGATCGAGATGAGCTACCTTCTTCGAGATGGGAACGCACAGATTGAATGAATATCAATCAGTCCATTGCTGCACAGATCGAGCATTTGTGTTGTTGTTGAGTACGTACGTTTGGAAAAGGGGGAGGAGGAATCCGGTGGTGGGGTCCCGCGTGCCTGCCTGTGATCTGCTGGTCGAGAGCAGCGGGGAGTTGAAAAAGGACGACGTTGACTCTGCCTTGCAACTTTTCCTCCTCCCCCTCAAGCACTGCACGTCCGATCGCAATCATCGCTCTTCCTCTCCCTTTTCCTCCCTCGGCCCTCTCCCAGTTCTCACTTACCTTCCTGCTCGTCTCCCCACGTCACGCATGCATCACGCATGCGTGTGCGAACTGATCAGACAATGCTATTGCTAGCTAGCTGCTGTTAATTATATATATAATTAATTTCTTTCAGCTAGCTAGCGATATTGGATCATTTCTTTGTCAGTTAATCGCCATAATTGCCTTGGAGGAGGATGCGGCGTTTCTTCGAGTTAGTGATGATGGTGGAGATCTCAGTGTAGATATTTAAAATGATTTTTTAAGGCAATGAATAAGCAATCGATCTCATGCGGTGCGGTGACAAGCTAAGCCTTAATTTCCCCATGCTCATCCTCAGCTTTAATTTACAGCTCTTGAGCCACGCATATAAAATCTGGAGCGTGCTCATCATTGCATGGATATGGAGCGTAGGCAGAGATGAGCTTTGTACTGCCTGCTATATATACTCGCCTCCAACTAGATAAGAAATTAAAACCTTTAGAAATGCGAATATATGCTATCATAATTAATCACTAAAGTAAATTTCAACCCACAGTATAATGCATAATAACACCTATATATGTATATTGTGGCAAGTGGCAAAAGGGGGCGATTCGCTTGCCCCCAGTGTCTCCGTCAGTCCATCCTAAGATCAACATGAAGGGGGTAAATCACGATAACTGGAGAAGCTAGTGCGCAGTGGGAAGGGATACATAGAGACCAAGGAATTACGCCCTGACTACCCTGAGGTTCAAACTCACACTCCCAAGTGACAAGTTTCTACGCACTAATCACTCCAGCTAAGCTCGTGAGGGCAACACCTATGTATATTGTGAGTGAACATTATAATATCCGAGAGAGAAGCCTTCTCTCATTTTTTTTTAATTTTTTTTTAATTGTAAAAAAATTTAATATTATTTTTTAAAAATAGTACCTTTTAAAGTAAGATTATTATTAAAAAATAATAATAACTTAAATATTCTAAAATATATTTATTTAATATGATATAATTTTAAGAGCATTGAGTGGACGGTTGGATACCCATAAATAATGAGCATTAATATTAAAAGAAATTTGGGTGAAAGAGATATGTTATCATAATAAGTTTGTGATAATGGACCTCCTATTTTTTGTTGAGATAGTGAGTATTATAATGATGATGCATTGTGGATGCCCTAACATATGTGCAACAATGCAAGTGTCATATGTACTTGTTATTTATTATATATATTTTTTTACATTAGTAATTAGAATTTTTCATTAATTGAGGGTAAGATCTAAAAAAACAGTAATAGATATAATTTAACAAAAATAAAAAAAATTATTATGATTTTTTTCTTTATTCATAGCATGGATCGAATTATTTTACTTCAATCAATTTTTTTTTTTCTAATTTTTAATAGTAAATTTAAATTTTCCAACTGAATAGATTTTAAAAGGCTCTCTATATATGTGAATACACACCCCGACTTCCAATAATTATAATAAAATGTTGAGTTGATTATACAATATTTAATTGTATAATGACACTTTTATTCCAAATGCATCTTAATGATGGTTTAAGCACCCTTTAGTTTTCAAACTACAATGTGATTGAAGAAGGACATTAACTTCCCCAAAAGTGCTTGGCACCAACCTGAAGAGATTTTCCCAGTGAAAGGAATTCCACAAGTCTAACATGAATTTAGAGGTGATAATGATTGTTATGAACCTGAAAATCTCTAATATTTTGCGATCAAAGCTCTTTTGCCATCAGCAACGAGTGCCTTTCATGGCTCTTTACAGTCAAAATGAAGTTTCTGTTTTCAGTTCATTATGAATCTAATAGCACACAGAAAGAAGAAACTTTATTGACATTATATCTCAAGGTCCTGGCATAATACCAATAGGATCGAAAGGAAGAAATTTTTTTTTGACAAACAAGACTATTGTTTCTAGTGCAATTCTTGCATCCATATAACTAGTGATGCAAAGAGAATAGCATGGTAGTTTCTTCTTCCCAAAATACGCGATGGAAATATCTCAAGAAATACCAATGGGAATGGCTCCATCCTCATCTACACTTCATATGTGCAGAGATCTTCGAATCCCATGTACTCGTGATGCTCAATCTTGTAAATCATGTTGGAAATGCCCACCCCACCTGTTGACCAATGGGATAGATTATATGAGCACATGTTTGAGAATGGCGACAACTTTGTTCTTAAGAGAATGTTGATTATATGAGCTGTGGAAGATGACTACTAACCGAGAGAGATAGCGCTGACGAAAATTGTAAAAGAAAGAATGAAGATAATGATAGAAGCTCTCCCCAGTATTTCGATAATCTTCCTCACTATGTGTTGGCCAACGAATGCGGCAACTAGTGAGACCGCCACTAAATATAATGCTGCCCAATTGTGAGGAACAACATAAGTGTCAACTAGCACAAATTATCGATTCAGAGAATAGAGTCAGATGAAAGGTGAAACTGTTAGACATTACCATATGGGACGGGGAATCGCTTCAAAAGGTAATACTCCACAACAGACATGGATGAAGAAAATGTCATTGCAAAAGTTGCGGTGGCACTTGAGACCTGAGGAAAGATTAAGTTATACTTCAGTAATTCAAGCATTTTGATCCAGAAAACTAAGCTTTAATCCAGAACAGTGGTTAGTTACACGATATCAATTGAACAAATGTTATAATCTCTAAGATCAAGATATCTTCTTATAATTGATCGATTGAATATTGTTTTACCACATGAATTCTAGTCCCACTCATATTTTCTAGCTCAGTCAAACAAATGTGTTAACTTGCTCAAGAAATAGGCTTTAGAGTTCTTATCTTATGAAAGGTTTATTCCACCATTGGACTCATAAATGTGGTTATGAGGACTTAACAACAAACTCAATCACAAACAACCACAGATCAAAGTTAACAAATTCATTAATAGTTTAACAAAACACAAACCTGAGGAGGAACACCGAGTTCCAAGAAAACAGGACCCAAAATGAAACCTCCTCCAAGTCCAAGAAGCCCTCCAACTACACCGGCAAGGACACCGATGAAGCAGTAGAAAACGAGCTGCAAAACTGTAAAACCTGTTTCTTCATCCCCCCTTGATGAGATTGCTCTCTTTCCCTTGTATAAGTTAACGGCTTCATATCCTGCTACTACCAGTGATACAGGAACCTGAACAAGTTTATGTGCACATTCATGTGAATATAGAAATCTAATCAAAGAAACAATTTCAGCTCAAGAAGTGCAATGGGACTACCTGAAGAAAGTTCAGAATCCAATACCACAGAGAGCATGTTGTTGTATAATTTTGCTGGAGGTTCAAAAACAACTTGCACCGGTAAGCGACTAATTGTAAGATAATGGGCATAGTTAATGCTTCAGAACAGATTGGTTCACCTTTACAACTTGGAGGACAAGGAAAGCTACCCATACAAAGCAAACGAGACCAAGCTCCTTCCAGCAAACATTTTCCAGGATTGGAACCTGCAATGATTATTTGTACATTCTAGTATCACGTTGATAGATGATGGTAGAAGGTTTCTGAGTGCTTCCTTCATTACCTCTTTTCGTAGAACCTTCTCCTCTTCTGTACTTGTATTCCCAGGACCAGATGGGAGGGCTTTGTATTCTATTTCTTCACTTCCTACTTGATATAAAAGAGCAATTTAGTCCAAAGTCAGTCATGTACCATGGCAAAAAATTAAAAAAAAAACTGACCAGCATACCATTTGACTCTTTATGCATCTTTGCCTCCTAGAATTCAAAGAAAAAATAGAATGCAAACTGTGATTCAACAGAATAGAAGCAAAAGTTACATTCTAATAAGATAAACTAGGAACATTCATATTACTCTCTTCATAATTGTTTCTTTCTTCCATGTCTCAACACCCTTCAAAAATGCCTTAGTTGATGTACCTATCGAAGAAAATACATACAACATAAACTTCCACAAACACTCAGGACTACAAAGCTGAAAGGAACTAGCATAGCAGAATTACCTATGAAGAGGATAATCAGAAGAACAGTGACCATCCAATCCGCAAAGATAACATTGAAAGCGACTCCAATACTAATCCCCAGCATAAGCATTGGTTGGAAAAGCAAAGCCAAATCGTAGTCGATGATCGGCATGTCCAGAGTTGGATGCCTAAGCTTGAGGTTGTACCAAACTGTTGATCCGGCAGCACCCATGATCATACCTATCCACAGCATTGTGAACACAAACAAGAAGAATAAGCGATCGATAAACTTAGTAAAGACAGAATAGTTAAACTAATAAGAAAGATAAATTCTATGAAGTCCAAAAACATGAAAGCTTTTCACTTAAAGGTCCCTCCAAAACAAAAGTCATGTTTTCCTTGTAGATTCAAGAAAACACCATTGACTGGTAGTTATGCACAAATTTGTCAGAATAGGACTCTAGAACTCAATAATGCAGACAGGACATGGCCTCACATTTTGATATGGCTGTGGAAGACTTAGCGTCGAATCCAATGATGAGAGTGAGCATGGGAACATATATTCCACCACCCCCGACTCCTCCGACGCTTCCAAAGGCTGAACCCAAGAATCCGATGATGGTTCCGACCACGATTTGCCACCCAAATTTCATAGACTTTAAGAAGAAACCAACAGAAAAAATATCTTTTTAACCAAAATGGTCACGAGAAGACAGAAAGGAGGCAAGAATAGGAGATAGGAATATATATATATATATAAATTACCGGCCAAACGTGTTGGTAGGAGGATTCCTTCGGCTTCCACAAGAAGTCGACCACCATAAGTACGTAATCGGACAGTCCGACCTCCTCAGCTTCAACAGCCTCTGCCACCGCCCCCACTGGCCGCAGTCGACGCTCAGCGGAGACCGCCAAAAAAGCTGCAAGAACGACCAGAACCGCAGCCAAGAACTGAGCGCTCCGCCACTTGGGTTCCATTTCCCCTCTTCCCGCTCTCCCTCCCTCGCGCGCGCGCGCCTAAAAATCGAAACTTTAGTCCCTCACTCAACTTCCCAGCTACAAGCGCGCCCTGGCAAAAGAAAAAGCTCCGGCGACACCAGCCAAAGCACGCAAACTCGAGGCCAACGCCCCCGCTCTCCGACCGTCCGACGTCGGAGCAAGAGAGAGCAGAGCAGAGCAGTCCGCTTCGACGGACCGGTTACCACCCGCACGAGACAGAAGACGCAGCGCCGTCTTTTAAGGTGTCTCTATTACTAACAACCCCTTCAATTACTGTTATTTATATTTACGGTAGCATTAGCTAGGTCGGTAAACGAGCCGAGTCGATTTTTTGGGGTGCTCAAACTTATTTAATAAGATAATCGAGCCGAGCCGAGCCGAGCCGAGTTTAAAATGTACCAAATTTTTGAAATGAGTGTTCAAGCTTGGCTTGGTTTATTTTTTTATGAGCTTGAGCTTGTTTAAAGCTTAACTTAAGCTTGATTCGTTTAGATGTTATCAAACTCTCAATTCAAGCTTGACTTGAGCTTGGTTTATTTAGATGTTATCAAGCTCTCAATTTAAGCTTATTTGATTATTTGAAACTTTTAATTATTTGATTAGTTATTAAGATTGATAATTTAAATTTATTTATTTATTTTATTTTATTATTTATTTAGCATATTGAAAAAAGTTTTATTAATAAATATGGTTCGTGAACGTTGTTCATGAACGTTGTTCACGAATATTGTTCACGAACGTTAACGAGCTGAACACATATGTGTTCAAGCTTGTTTGTTTAGTTTAACGAACTGTTCAAACTTGTTTGTTTAATTAATCTAATGTATATTGAACGAACATAAACAAGCTCTTACCAAGCCGAATACCAAGTTTATTCACGAACGCTTGGTTCATTTACAACCCTAGTATTAGCGTGGCGAATTTTCCAAAAGGCGGACTGAGTTTAAATTTATGTAAATACCCCTGACGATTCATCCATATTCACTAAACACCCCCTTAGGTTAATTAATGCTGTCATTTTCGTATTAGTGCTATGGTAAGAGTTAATTTCACATAAACTAATCAAACTTGTGATGAATTTAGCACCAAATTATAATTAATGTTAAAGGGTCAATTCCTACGCTCATCAATTCAACGGTTTTGGTGGAAATATAAAAGAATATTCAATACTGAATTGCCACTTCAAAATGTGACCAAATCTAATTTGTCCGTTCTAAAGAGAGCAAGATTCTCTCTCATCTTTACAAATAATGTGATTGGATTTGCCTTGTGAAAAAAATAGCAAAGATGGAATGGAAAAGTGTTTAGGTATTTTGATAATATTAAAAATATAATATATCTAAAGGCATTGAAATATTAATTATATATAAATAATGAATAATGGTGGATGGAATTAGTCGATGGAGTGTAGAGGATGTAATCAATTGAACCAATCTCAATCGCTAAGTGGAATATTATTATATGATTGATTTTATTTCACAAACTGAGTATACTCGTCCATTCAATTTCCCATCTTCTCTAATATACTTATCCAAATAAACAATAAATAAAAAAATAGTTTCTCTATTGTCCATTTGCTTGTGATAATATTTAATTTTCTCTATTGTCCTTAGGAGATTTCTATATTGTCGTATTTTTGCATTTTCAAATATCATTGATTTCCATTTTTTTTCCTCCAATATAAAATTCAATAAGATGGCAGCCATGATTTCAATCAAATTTGGATAGAAAATGACTCCATTCAACTCCGATCGCAAGAAAAGTAGTTGAGACCTCCAAACAAATCTATGCGAGATACTTTTAGATATTCATTATGTTTTACATTAACATGATTGACATAGATAATCATTTGTGCAGCAGCTAATTCACTATCATTGAAATATATTAAATAACTAGAGATGAAGTTGCATATCTTATTATTCAACTAAGAATAGGGAGTTTTTAATAATAACTCTTAATTAATTTAATAAAATCTAAAATTAAGTTATGTTAATATTCGTTTTTCTTTGCGTATCAAAAATAATTTCAAGACTTATTAGTAATTTTAATTTTTTATCATTCTCAAATCACAGATGCATTATCTACATTGCTCCTTCTTATCACTTCAATTCTCATCAATTTTTCATCGTTCTCTCCTCGCCTCTCCCACTCTAATTTTTGCTACAACTTTCTCATTCTTATCCTTTTTATATCACAATACATTAATTTATTTGTTTCGGCTCTTCTGCATATCGATACAACAACATTAATCTATATGTATCTCATCAATTCTTCGAGAAAAATCACAGCAACATCTATCCATTTCTGTATCTCATCATTTATCTCATTGGTTCTTCGGAAGATATAAGACATTCTCGTTACATAACTTAAGGTATGCTTAATAACCTAGTTTCTATTTTATTTGCGGATTAAAATTTTTATAGAATAAATTATGCTAGCATTGAATAATATATTGTTTAGTTACTTGACAATAAATATTTATTTTATATAATTTATGTATATTCATGCATTATATTATATACGCAACACGTGTTCACGATGGCTAGTCTAAATAAAAGATGTCTAGATTGGCTTCGTTTGTAATGTATACTTTTTTTTTAGTTAATATCAAGTATTCAATTCTTTGAGCCAACTAATCTTGGAGGTATTCGGACTGGCTCCGTAAAATTTTTTCATGCGCATGTGCACAGATTGATCACTTTAGGATGCACTTTGCACTTCTTAGGATGGGATATTGTGTTTCTTGAGAAGGGATATGATTTAGATTATCCAATTCAAGCAAAGCGGATCAAATCTAATTAAATCAAGAAATTCTAACCATTTACAAAGTATAAATAAGGCCTCCACTTTGCCATTTCACTCATTCAAATTAGAATACAAGAATTGCATTTCATATTTGTATTTTAGAGAGTTCAGAAAACTTCTTTGATGTGAAGGTCTTATGATTTATAATGCTGTTATCATAAAGTAAAATTATTATATTTTAGGAAATGATTATTTTATTTCACGAGCATCATGTTCCAGATAAATTTATTTCAAAGAAATAGTGTCCCACTCTTATCTCAAGATCGCCTAAACAATGTTATATCATCATTTTAACCACGTTCAAATTGCACCACATTCACCGACTCTAACCACTTTTTCATAATTAAATTTTCTATTCGGGAGATAATTAATAATATAGTTAAACTCTTTCAAAAACAGAGTATTGTTATATAGATTATTATATTATATGCAAATGATCAAGAGATGTTTATATAAGATTTTCAACTTCAAATCCCTTTCGGTCATAAATTCATCCTAAGAAAATAGGCCTAAAAGTGGTCGAACACTCGATGACATCAACAAAAACAGGTGACCTTTGGTGGGTCAAATAGATAATGAATGGCTCAACAGGAAAATAATATTGTTGTTTCTTCCGGTTAAATCCAATAGATATTTGACCATCACACTATTAAATTAATATCAATAAATAAATTATTCTTTTTCAAAAGATTTAATTCCTGATTTTTTTATTGAACTCGTGCCACATATATATATATATATATATATATATATATATATTTATTGGAGTCTATTTCTTATGACATACGTAATTACAATGTCCATTTAACTTATATATAACTCTGATAGCAACATAAAAGAAGACTAAGGCCACATTAAAAATTAATTGATACAAGGGCAAACATAGAAGAGAGTTGGATGGCTCTTGCATCATTTTTAATATATTTTTTTCCACTCTACCAGATCAAAAATTTGCACACAAAAAGTAATATAATTTGTTTGAATCATAAGTCTAGCTACCACTAGGAATACATATCATTAATTATATCTTGAGGCTTTGGAAAGACAAAATTCATACGCATCTGTGAGGCCTATATTTTAGAGTGGTGACACAATATGATTGATCACATATGAACAATAGCCATAAATGTAGCCACCAGTGGCCTTCAAATAATTGCAAAAGACAGAGCTCATGCATCACTCTCAACCCATGTTCAACCTAACTGTTTTGCATCTAACATCATGTGTTTTTTTGGTTCCTGCTAAATGTACCAAATGGTCGTTTAAACCAAACTTCATTGCTGGAAAATCTCAATGAGACATCAATAAATATTTGAGGAACATTTTACAGCAGGACATGGCGCTTAGTGTCCTTTGATATGTTAGAAGAACACATTTCACGTGATCGTTTGAAGAATACTGATGAAGAGGCGACTGGTTATGAGGAGCTTAATTGCAGCAAAAAGATCCATAGGACCGTAAATGAATCAAATAATTTGAACAAGTTTACTTTTCAATTTAGTAAGAATTTATTTATATTCATTCAATATATATAAAATTAATTAAATAAATAAGTTTGAAGAACTCTTTAAATTAAACAAATAAATTTGAATACATATGTATTCAATTAGTTCATGTCCGTGAATAATTTTCATGAACAACGTTCGTGAACAATGTTCACAAATCATATTTATTAATCAGACTTTTATCAACCTGCTAAATAAATAAAAAACTTTTAAAATGAATAAAAAAGATTTAATTATCAAACTCAATAATTAATCAAATAAGTAAAAATTTCAAACAATCAAATAAATTTGAATTGAGAGCTTGATAACATCTAAACAAACCAAACTCAAGCTAAGCTTGAACCAAACTCAAGTTCATAAAAAATAAATCAAATCAAGCTTGAACAATCATTTCAATAACTTAGTTTATTTTAGACTCAACTTAGTTTGACTCAGTTACTTTATCAAATAATCTTGAACACCCTAAAATTTAGCTCAAGTTAACCTGTTTACCGCTCTGATCCATAGTTGTATCAACACTTATTAGTCTCCAATTGACGTGAGTTTTATGCCCTTGCTTTTATGCACTTGTAGCGTGACACATTCATGGCTCGGTAGTATTCTAACCATATAATTTAAAGAATAATTGACGGAGAGCAGATCTCCTGGTCCACTTTTTGTGGACCAAGGGGTGGTCCACTCCTAATTACGGTCAGATCGTAATTGTTGTTGAGTTTTAATTCACATTATCCCTTATGCTTTTAGTCCCACATTGCTAAGCCAAGAAGGTTGGAAGACCTTATATATGGAGTCCTTCCATCCATGCTTAGAAATGTTAAGGGGACTTACACGCATGTGCGGGTTGAGCCCAAATTAGGTGGTTTCGGGGGGTTCGAGTCGGAAATCCATAAACCGGGCGCGACGCACACGATCATCGCGCGCAGGGGGGGGTATAAATACACTTCCTCTGCTCCTTCTCAAATCACTCCGAAAAAAGCAAAGCATTCCTCTGCTTTCTTCTTCTTCTTCTTCTTTCTAAGTTCTGAGGCTTGGATCTGAGGTTGAGTCTGAGTGTGACGTTCGTCTTGGAGTGCACCTACGAACAGCGTGAGCGGTTGTCGGATCTTGGGAGGATTTTGTCGGAGAGCCTCTGCATCGTGGGCGGCAATAAATTCTCTAAAGACAGTCGGCAAGCCCGACGCTTCAATCGGAGATACACAAATTCTTAACCTTACTCTTATTACCGTTTATTGCATGCTTGTCATTTATTGGTGCAATTATAGATTACTGTGTTAGCGTAATCATATCATAACAATTGCGATACGACTACAATTAGTTGCAATTTCTCCTTGGGTTCACCGTCCTTATCAGGTTATAGTTTGGGTTGGAGTGGGCGGTCGGAGGCTGCTCCCTGCTCAGCGTCCGACAACCTAGACACTTGTCCACTTTCAGCATCCTTCGGACCACTTCCGGCCGCTCGCTTAGACCCAAACTATAACTTGGTGGGGACGGTGAACCTAGGAAGAAATCGCAACCAATTGTGGCCGAATCACAGTTGTGATCAGGCCGTAATTGGGAGTAGACTATCCCCTAATCTATTTTTTTACGGACAAGGAGAACTAATTTGTAATTGAGGATGCATTCAAAGTTAGAGAATTTTTAAAAAACACATTCAACTTTTAGGTTTTCCAAAAGAAGTATTTATTTTTTACCCTCCCCATCAACCACACTGTAATGCTACATTTAAAATAAAATAGTAATGTAATATTGATATAATAGATGATGATATAATAGGAGATAGAGTTCAATGATGTAAAAAGATTTATACAATCGATCCTACCTAGTGGGAAAAGATTTCATTATTGTTATTATAACACTGTAATGCTGAATTTCACAGAACACATTAAAAAAACATCTGATTTTTAAAAATCAATACTGTTGGTGCAACCTTAGGTCAAGGTTGACCTGGGTGACCCGACTCGAGGTATATTTTGTTGTTTGAAAAGAATAGAGAAGTTATATTTTGATGTTTGACAAGAATAGGAACTTGGGGGATTGTGGGTGCAACCTTTGGTCAAGGTTGACCTGGTTGACCCGACTTGAGTTCACCTGATTCGGGAAAAGTCCAAGTATGGAGACTTGGCATGGAAAAGTCCAAGCAGGGAGCTTGGCACGGGAAAAGTCCTAGTATGGAGACTTGGCACGGAAAAGTCCAAGCAGGGAGCTTGGCACGGGAAAAGTCCAAGTATGGAAGCTTGGCATGGGAGGTCGGAGAGGGCTCGGTAGCTCGTTCTCCGGACTAGGTCAGAGAGGGCTCGGTAGCTCGTTCTCTGGACTGGATGGAGTCGGAGAGGGCTCGGTAGCTCGTTCTCCGGACTAGGTCAGAGAGGGCTCGGTAGCTCGTTCTCTGGACTGGATGGAGTCGGAGAGGGCTCGGTAGCTCGTTCTCCGGACTAGGTCAGAGAGGGCTCGGTAGCTCGTTCTCTGGACTAGGTCAGAGAGGGCTCGGTAGCTCGTTCTCTGGACCGGACGAAGTTGGAGAGGGCTCGGTAGCTCGTTCTCTGGACTAGGTCAGAGAGGGCTCGGTAGCTCGTTCTCTGGACCGGACGAAGTTGGAGAGGGCTCGGTAGCTCGTTCTCTGGACTAGGTCAGAGAGGGCTCGGTAGCTCGTTCTCTGGACCGGACGTGGAAGTCGGAGAGGGCTCGGTAGCTCGTTCTCCGGACTAGGTCAGAGAGGGCTCGGTAGCTCGTTCTCTGGACCAGGAAGACGTTAGGGTTTAGGCTGGGAAGCTCTAAAACCAACAGAGGCGTTGGATCGGTTTGTTGACCGATCCAATGATACTTTGGCTGTCTGGATCGGTCTGTGGATCGATCAGTAACCACACAGTAGCTCTCTGTGGGTTATCTGATCGGTCTGGTGACCGATCAGTAACCAAACAGTAGCGTTGAGAAAGGAGAGGGGGCCTGATCGGTCCACAGACCGATCAGAGATCGCAACCAATTCTCTATGAGAGTTGGGATCGGTCTGGGGACCGATCAACATAGGGCCTGATCGGTTCCCTGACCGATCAGATCAGCCCTGGACCGATCAGGGTGGAGCCTGATCGGTCCAGGCCTAGCCGTTGAGTCACAACGGCTAGATTTCTTTCTGCTTCTTCTTCGCAGGTTCATATAAGAGGGCTTCTACAGTAAGGTTGGTAGGCTGGAACTTCTTGTTCTTCTTGCTCCTGCGATCTGAGCTTTGTTGAGCTCTCCACTGCTGAAGCTTCGTGTGAGCTTCCCTCGGCTGGGTTTCCAACTGATCAGTTGCTGCTGTGGTTGGCATCCGTGAAGTTGCTGCTTCATCAACAGTCGACGAGAAGGCAAGCAAACTAGTGTTTTTATATTCATATTGTTCTTGGCTTCTTTATATCTTTGTACTCTGATCTTGTTGTTGCAAGAGAGATTGTGGCGAGGTTTCTCCACCCAGAAGGAGTTTTTATTAGCCGATTTTCCGGGGTCTCATCCACCGACGGATTGATAGGATTCGTCCACCTTACGGACACGCCGAGGAGTAGGAGTATCATCTCCGAACCTCGTTATATCGTCGCGTTTGAGGTTTGATCTTCTCCATTTTCGTTTCTACTTTTTATTTCCGCTGCGCTAACTCAAATTGTAGGAAGAAACGTGAATTTGGGGTCGGCTATTCACACCTCCCCTCTCTAGCCGCGTCCGAAGGTCCTAACAAATACTAGAGTAGTGACAATTTTAGGATTTATGCTGCGCTAAAGTGGTATTGATTTTTGAAATGTAACACTAATGAGATATTAATTTTTAAAATATAGCATCATGATAATG
Source organism: Zingiber officinale (assembly GCF_018446385.1). NCBI lineage: Eukaryota > Viridiplantae > Streptophyta > Magnoliopsida > Zingiberales > Zingiberaceae > Zingiber > Zingiber officinale. The sequence continues at coordinate 185,974,679 of NC_055987.1, read as the reverse complement.
TTCTTTGAAATCCCTATTCTTTAAATGCAACAATACATTAATTGGCGAGTGGGATAAAATATGAAACAAGTACTCTCTTCGACAAATCTCAAAATTAAATGTGTCTCTTGAGAATTCCGCAACTGCAAATGTGCATTGTAATTTAAATAAAGTGGCTATTGTTCTTTTCAGTTCACAGTGAGATGAAGAAGGTATGTGAAGAAAAGTCTTTTCACTGCATCTTTTTCTTTTCTTGGTGAAGCTTCCTTGTCCATGGCAATAAGCATGAGTATTCATTCTTTTTGAGACTTGGATTGATCCTTATCCAGCCGCAAGAAAATAGTGAATTTGAGTTAAATTGAGCAAGAAGCTGATAAAATTCTTAGAAGGCTAGTCATCTTCATCAGAAGGTTTTGGGTCAAAAAAAAAAAAAAAAAACTGAGAGTTGGAGTCAATCACAAAACTGAACATTTGATAGAGAAAATGATGTTTTCTTCTGATGTGTGATATGTGTTGGACAATCTTCGTTCTGAGATAGAGGGGAATTTACTGAACTGAAAGTACCCGAAATTAATTTTAGATTTATCTGACAAGATAACCTACACTGATAATCACATACGGTTAAGCTCCTTACTGCTTGGTTATCCAAGTGAGCGACTGAGTCTGAGTGGGAAGTGGAGTCTGAGTCAGCTTATCACCCAACTGTCGAGGTTGAGTGCCGAGCTGCTAGGTCGGTTGAGTCAGCCGAGTTCCACCTCCCAAGTATAGAGTCACCTGACTACCGAATGTTGCGTAGCAATTTGGCCGAATGGGCTTCCATGCTGCGAGTCGGGAGAGCTGTCGAGCCACGCCCCAAGCGGGTAGATGAACACTAAGTCAGGATGTCAAACCGCCCAATTGCTGAGTGGTCGGAGAGTGAAACTGAGTGGTGACGGCCTTATCTGAGTCATCATCATAAATGGCCAGTGCCTCTGCTACATTCTTTGATGGGAACCCTATCTCGCAGAGAATGTTGAACCCTTTCACAAATTCCCTCATCTGTTGAACCATTGTTTCAAATTCAAATATATTGTTTCATATTTTTCCAAAAAAAGAAAAGAAAAGAAAAGGAAAGGGCTTAAAGAAATGGAGAAAGACAATGCCATTCATTTGGGAGACAGCCGAGAAGTAAAACTTTAGCTTACACGCTGTATCTAGTTCCTCCATTTTGGTTATGAATCACTTTATTACATCCACACCAAAGATGAAGTTTGTAACAACACAGTAGGATAAGAAACGCAGTTGAAATGAGAAGAATAAAAAGAAAACAGCGGAAAATTTTCATCACAAAAGGAGTTAACTAATACCAGATATGTAGTTGTATCACCCTTATGATGGGAGAGAATTTTTTTTAAGAAACATTAGGTACCTTTATTGGATTGTCACTAATCATATCCAAAAGTTGAGAAGATGGATGATTAAAAATATGACTCTAGCATTGATTGGATGGAGACTCCTTATTACCCTGCATGTTACAAAGAGCGTTAGTGTCAGATTAGAGAAGGGGTCCTGGTCAGTGATCAATTTTTGAAGAGGAATAGTAAAATGAATAGTAGTAATGAGCATGTAAAATTACGTAGCGTCGAGTACTTCTGCCTATAGATGGAGATCCATTTTTATAGTATTTGTGTGTATGCATGAATCTCAAAACGTTTTTAAGAAAGGACAGATCATAAAGTGACTTTGACACCTTTCCTAAAATGAGCTTATAAATCCCTGTGATTGGATAGGCTGGAAACTTCGAAAGCATGATTTACCTGCAGAATATTCTCTATCCCCTGTGGCATAAAATGCCAAAAAAGATTAGGAGGTCATTGGACCACGGGACCCACAATAAGCCCTCCTGGCCCAGTGATCAAGTCCCTAATATAATCTGACTGGCAACCACTCACGGGAGTCACTAGCTCGGCTTTGTAAAGTATAGTCGGCGACTTGGCCTTCATTCAACTTCTTTACTGGAACACCTAACGAACAAGTCAAAGCGTCCATGATGTTCGATTGAATCATAAGTTTGATCGGCTAGAACACTTGGTCGGGCTAGTTGACACCGGGCTTCGAGTCTTGTCTAATTGGTCATCAGTTCCAATCGAGTGAGTTCTTGATCCGCCTCAAGATTCGCCTATGCGAAAGGAGATCAGAGATCGAGATCCGAGGCCTGACTCGATCGACCATAAGGCTCGATCGGCGGTCGGTTGAGCTTTCGTTCTTGTAAGTGGCTTAAAAGGTTGACTGCCCCTTGACTTTGACCGTCCTGTTAGTCGGCCTCCTGGCTTTTGACCTGCGTTTGGGGGGTCATCTTAACCACTGTATTATAAGCCTCCCCCTCAAGTCTAGTCGAAGGAGGTTGCAAGTCTGACTGAGACCTTTGGTGTTGTCTGTAATCCTCCAATCGAGCATTCCTCTGCTTTGACCAGTTATTGTATTTATTCTCCAATGTTTTTGAGGTTCCCCATGTTCGACCGGTTGGTTTAGCATTGTCAAGTAGCTTCGGTTGATGAAATACTCCTGATCGGATATTCACTTATAAATGCGACCTAGTTTAAGCTGACATCATATTAACCTCTTGAAAGTTGAGAAAATCACCTGTCATTAATGCCCCCCATGCTGAGCATGATTCTTTGTCATAAGTCTACTAATTACTTCTCATCCCTCATAAATGAGTCATATGATTTATTACCACATGTTGCATGCTCGCACTGCCAAATATTCGAAGTGACAGACGATTGTTGAGATGTGATGTGACAGCTGTTGGTCCCTTTAGAGACCGGCTAGAGTGGTGTGAATAGCCTGTACAACAAAAGCACAAAAAATATCTTTCTCAAACTTTTACAGCTTTAATAAATCTAACACTCGCATAAAAAAATAAGAGACTAATTAAAGAAAGAAAGAGGCACAACGAGATTTACTTGGTTACAAAAGGGGAGGTTGTTAATCCAAAGAAATTGAAAACACACTAAACTCTCCTTCAGGTGGAGAAGCCTCTTTACAGCAATTAACGCACTAGATCAGAAAGCTAAACGAAAGAGAAATGATTACAAGTGTTTTTTCTAAGCTTTTGGGACCAGGGCTGTATTTATAGTCCTGGTTGGGGCGCTTGGAAGGGTTCCAAACGCCTGGGGGGATAAACTTTTATCCCCATCGCAACAGAATGCGCCATGTCGCGTTTTGGATAAAAACCTACTCCAGGCGCGCGGAAGGGTTCCAGGCGCTTGGATTTGGAAAGTCAACATTTTGTTGACTTTTCATCCCGACCTTCTGCTCCGGCTTCGGTTCCGGTCGCATTGGTCTGAGTCTTCTGTTTTGGCTCCACTCATTTGGGTGATTTCGGTCATCTGGAATAGGGCTCACCCAAACCCATTTTCCAGCCTTCAAGCAATCTTTCGCTCTGGCTTCTTGTTCCTCGAAAACGTTGCGCGCCTCCTTCTCGTCCGCCAGCGTACTCTTCCGCAGCATTTCGTCCCTCGAACTCACTAAGCCAGTCGACTATCTCCCGTGTTATCCTTCTCGCTAACTGTGTCTTTCGCTCGACTTCCTGTGCTCTTAAATTCCTGTACACTTAGACACAGAGGTTAAATACCAACATGACCTAACTTGGCTTGATTAATCACATTAAAACTACCATGAGGTACTTACAATCTCCCTCGTTTTGATGTGAGCAAATCCCAAGTTAAGTTAGGGTAAAACCACAAAAAAAAAATAGTTATAAAATAAGATTTTTGCAAATACAAAAATTAAAAATTATACTACACTCCTAGATTTAATCTTTACTACTCCCCCTTTTGATCACATAAAAAATGGGGTACATTAAAAAATTCTACTTAACAAAAAAGTCTATGGGACAATTTAAAAAAACCTTAAAGTTTAAGCTTCAATTTTTTTTAAACATATTTAAGGCAGAAAAAAATTTCATATAAAGTTGAAATTATCGTTATAAAAAATTTCTAAAAAATTTGACATTCAGAAAATTTTAAGATTTGAAAATTTTCTTATAGTTAAGTGATAACGTTCTCAAAAAAGTTAACTTTTAAATAATTTGTAACAAAATTTTTGACAAACATTTGAAAGCATTTTTATAACAACTAATTGCTTAATATTTAGTTAATTAAATACTTATTTCATAATTGACTTCCAGGCTGTGGCAAGGCACTAGACCGTCTTGGATATTGGAACAATAACCACTTTTTAGACAAAACCTTTTAAAGAAATTAAATATTTAACTTTCTGTCTGAAACTTAAAAAAAATAACTAATCTAAATATGATTTTGGAACTCAAAATATGTTCCTTCTTACAGGATTAATAAGAAATTTCTTATGGCCGATTGCATCAGGTATCAAAATAACATTGGATAGAACTCCTTGGCACCCCCTCATCATGAGATTCCTTGCACTGATGCAAGAAATGTGGTGCAACCTCTGTTTGTTCCTGGTTGCCTCAAAAATAAACAGCTCCCCGCGGAGTGGTTGGACAGACACTGACCTCCATCGGAAGTCGATCGAAGCTCCATTCTGCGATAACCAATTCATTCCCAGAATAATGTCGAACTTAGGCATTGGCAACACAATGAGATCTGCCTGAACCACATGCTCCTGCAGTCTAAGCTCCATGTCCTTCGCTATCCTGGTAGATAACATCTACTCGCCAGAAGGTCCGGTGACTCTAAATCCAATCCCCCTGTCTTCTGGTAAGATTCCTAGTCGCTCTACGAATGTCTCGGATATAAATGAGTGTGTAGCTCCTGAATCCAGCAAAGCATAGGTAGCTACACCTGCGATGGATATCCAACCTGTGACAACAATACCATTATACCCACCTAAGCATAACAATTACCAAAAATTGCCCGTTAAGCCCCTTAACATTTCTAATCAATCAAAATTTCATCCTTATTATGTTTGGAGCTCTATATTTCTTGTCTATATTTCGGTTATTGGAGGTCCCATCTCAGATCATGTAAATTGGTCATGCTTAACATTTTATGCGATAGGCAATAAATACATTAAATTAGTTGGATTACCTGTGACAAGCGTAGTGTCTGACTCTGCTTCCTTGTCATGCATCACAAATGCTCGTCCGGTCACCAGTTCTCACAACTTTGGGCATTCTTTAGCTTTGTGCCCATCTCCTCCGCATTTGAAGCACTTGTAGGTACCCCACAGGCATTGACCATAGTGCTGGCGATTGCACTCCTTGCACAATGGCTTTTCCTCTGTCTTTGGGACAGTTGCTTCCTGTGGTTGTTGCTTCGTTTTCCCTTAAGGCTTCGACTGTCCTTATCCTTTCTGTGGTCTGATATATGATTCTTATTCTGCTGTTGTTGTTGTTGCGAAGGAGGCCTCTTCCTCTACACTTCCCACTCCATATATTTCAAGGATTGCTCAGCTCTGAAGGCTCTAGTGACAGCGTCCTGGTATTCAGTCGGATCGACCAACAGAACGTCCCGGTGGATGGCAGGCCTGAGACCATCGAAAAAGTGCCTTAATTTTTTAGTAGCATCATTTGCAATTAGGGGCACAAAATGACAACCTCTATTGAACTTCTTGACAAACTCAGCAATAGACAAGTCCCACTGTCGGAGACTCATAAACTCCCTCTTCAACCTCGATCTCACATCAGCTGTAAAATACTTTTCATAGAAGATCCACTTGAACTCCTCCCAAGTCAGGGTATTCTGATTAATCCCCTTTTCAGCTCCCTCCCACCATAGAGAAGCATCATCCTTAAGCAGATATATGGCACATCGAAATCTGTCAGTGTCATCCATATATCGAAATATCACCTCCAAGGATCGGATCCACCCCTCAGCAACAAAAGGGTCGGTAGTGCCAGCAAAATCCTTAGGATCCATCCTCCTGAAATGCACATACACATCTTCCTATCGTCCCCTATGGGCATTACTAGTATGCCACTCCAGGAGTCGAGTCATTCCTTCCAGTATACAGGTAGCAACATCTAGTAGCGGATATGGGGGATCAAGCGCGGCATGTCTCTCCTCACGTTCTCCTCCATCACAACCATCTGCCCTACGCCTTTGATAGGCCCGTCCTAGAGGCATACCTGCACATATCATCCAATCCCACTCGTAACCATCTTACACTCGTTCGAAACATTTAACCGCATAACTTTTATAACATATAAGCATTTAAATTCAGCATATACAATTTAAAGCGGTAACAACTCACATACTTGGAGCTTAGCTCTTGGGCTTTCTGGAACTGGCAGTACACATCCCTTACAAGATCCTTGCTCTGATACCAACTGAAACGACTCTAAGTTTTTTTTATTCATGCATCATATAACATTCCAATAAATAAGAAAACTGTTTGTAATTAATAAACAAGTCATACATCCTGGGGATCTAAATTAAAAACTACTTTATTATCTAAATCATAAATGTTGTTTATTTATTCTTTATGCAGAATTGGAAGGTTCTCGGGACTGTACTGTCCAACCCAGTCTGGTCAAGGGTCCAAGCCTCCAACATTGTCCGTTTCTACACCTGCCATAGACCAAACCTAGTGAGTTTAACTCAGCACCTCCAAACCATAGCAGCAAAATTCCTTAACTAGTCGCATGCATCATTAAATCTACCTTTACTTGGAACTTGTTGTTAAGCATACAAGTAAGCAGACATATAAGCATTTTTCCATAAAACATTAAACTATGAGTATCACATAATATTATTTTGAGTATCCTTCAATCATTACATTTGGAGCCTTTTTCCTTTTACATTTATCGTATATCATTCTTAGGTGGAGATACATTAGTCATCCTTTGTTCGATTGATCAATCTGTTTAACCATGGTACCAGGTGGCAGGGTGTCAACAACTCTCGTCATTGGGCCGTGGCCAAATATGAAAATCTGATATTGGGGTCCTTCTGAGGCTTTGTCCCGTAAACGGGGTCCCTCTGGGGCCTTGACCCTCGCAGAATTACCTTTAATCATTCTCATTATTATTATTTATATATATACATATCCTTTCCATTAAGGTAATCATGCATCATAACTCTAGCACATCCTATTAGACTACGTAAAGTCTAATAAATACACATATCATTAAACGTTGCAACACTCAATAAACATGCACATCATTAATCTACAAAAAGTCTAATAAATATGTATGACATTAATCTACGTAAAGCCCAATAAACATGCTTATCATTAATCTACAAAAGTCTAATAAACATGCATAACATTAATTTATGTAAAACTCAATAAACATGCTTATCATTAATATACAAAAGTCTAATAAACATATATAACATCAATTTACGTAAAGCCCACTAAACATGCATATCATTATTCTACAAAAAAGTCTAATAAACATACATATCATTAATTTACGTAAAGTTCAATAAACATGCATATCATTAAACTACATGAAGCTAAACAATTATTTACAGTACTCATTTATTTTATTGTGTTGCGATTACTCATGTCAATGCCACGACACCTATCTTCCGCGGACAAAAAGGTGACCAACTATTCGTCAAACCTACTGTCTAGTCTTCCCCACAACCATACGAAAATCTCTAACATACTACCCTCGAAATATGCTGCCCACGATCTCAAACAACCCTCCAAAAAAAATCTGCTACATACCACTCTCAAGCACCCCTCAAAAAATGCTACACACGACCTCAAACAACTTTCAGAAATCTGCTATGTACCTCCCTCAAGCACCCCTCGAAATCTACTGCACATGACCTCGAACAACCTTGCAAAAATCTGTTACGTACCCCCCTCCAGCACCCCTCAAAATCTGCTGCACACGGTCTCGAACAACCCTCCATAAATCTTCTACTCCTAGCCTTCAAATCCACCTCGAAATCCTGCTGTAAATAATCCAAATATCTTACAAAACCTACTACTTGAAGCCCTCCAACCCCCTTGAAAACCTGTTGCGTATACATGATCAAAGACATAGAAAGAAAAGTTGAAAACCTGGCGCGTTTATAGATTTAAAGGTATAGGAGGAAAACCTACTACATGTATAGATTCAAGGTGTAGAAAGAAAAAGGTTTAAGAGGTGCCTTGCTCGGAGGCTTGCTGTTGGCGCAGGTGACGATGAGGGGCAGTGGTGGGGCATCTCTTTGGCCTCGTTCTTCCTTCCAAGGTTGAAGTCAAGAGCTCTCCCTCCCCCTTTCTTTTCTCCCCCGAGACTTCTCCCTCCCCCTTTTTTTTCTTCCGCCGAGAGCCCTCCTTCCTCTTTTCTTATTTTTTTCCCCTCTTCACCACCCCTCTTATAAGAACTAAGCCCTAGGGTTAGGTCTAGTCCTCACCAATTGGGTCGAGCCCATGTGTCCATTAGTTGATTATTAGCAAATTAGCTCCCCCTTAAGTAAATAAAGAGCCTATTATCATGCTCCCCTTTGTTTTTTTTAAAGTTGGGCCTTACATGAAGGCCCTCTCCATCCAGATTGGAACTGTGTCAATCAATCATGGGGAAAAGTTAGAGAAGTTTAGTGGAATGAACTTCAAGAGGTGACAGTAGAAGATGCTCTTCTACTTGACCACGCTCAATCTGACTCGATTCTTGATCGAAAACCCTCCTAAACATGCTGAGGATGCTAATACACAGACCATCAGTGCAGTGGAGGTATGAACTCATTTTGAGTTCCTTTGTTGAAACTACATCCACAGTTGTCTTGTCGACTCGCTGTACTTTATGTATAGCATGAAGAGAACGACTAACGAGCTGTGGGAGTCTCTGGATAAGAAGTACAAGACGGAGGATGCAGAAGCCAAGAAGTTCATCGTGGGCTGATTCTTGGACTACAAAATGGTTGACTCCAAGACGGTGATTAGCCAAGTCCAGGAACTTCAGGTGATCTTGCACGAAATCCACTCAGAAGGAATGGTTCTAAGTGGAACTTTCTAGGTGGCTCCAATCATTGAGAAGCTGCCTCTAGGCTGGAAGGACTTCAAGAACTACCTAAAACATAAGCGGAAGGAGATAAATATGGAGGAACTCATTGTTAGATTTTGTATTGAAGAAGATAACAAGAGTTTAGAGAGAAAGTTGTTCTCTCATGCTACTATGGAAGCCAACATGGTCGAGCACGGTCAAAACTTGAAACGAAAGACCCCCAAGTCTTCCAAGATGGGATCTAGAGGAGACATTAGCAAGAAGAAGTTTTCTGGAAAGTGCTTTAACTGTGACTGAGTCGGTCACAAATCTTTGGAGTGCAGAAAGCTGAAGAAGAAGCAGGAGGCCAACCTGAATGAGGGACCAGAAATGGATGACCTCTGCACTGTGGTCTTTGAATTGAACCTAGTGGGTTCAAACTCGCGACAATAGTAGATCGATACTGGAGCCACCAGAAATGTTTGTTGAAACAAAGAGTTGGTCCATAACTTTGAAGAAGTCAATGGAGACAAACTGTTCATGGGGAACTCAACAATCTCGGACATCATGGGCCAAGGAAAAATGGTGCTGAAGATGACCTTGGGCAAGAATCTTACTCTGAACAATGTTTTATATGTTCTGGAGATTCAAAAGAATCTAGTGTTCGGATCACTGTTAAGCAAGCATGACTTTCGCATTATTTTGAGTCAGACAGAGTTGTATTGTCCAAGAATGGAATGTTTGTAGGAATGAGCTATGCATCTGATGGGTTATTCAAGCTCAATGTAATGGCCATTAGACCTAAGATAAATAAAAATGAAAGCTCTTCCACTTATATGTTTGAGTCTTCATGTTTGTGGTATGATAGATTAGGATATGTTAACTATGATGTATTGTGTAGATTACTAAACATGCAAAGCATACATACATTCCACTTTGACCCGAAACACAAGTGTGAAATTTATGTTGAAGCTAAAATGACAAGGTCATCATTTTAATATATTAAAAGAAGTAACAAACCACTTGATCTAATCCACACAAACGTGTGCAACCTAAAAGGTATGCCAATACGTGGTGGTAATAAGTACTTTATCACTTTTGTAGATGATAACACAAAATACTACTATGTGTATCTTCTCAAAAGTAAGGATGAAGCTATAAAAAAATTTGCTCTCTATAAGAATGAGGTTGAAAATCAACTTAATAGGAAAATTAAGGTGCTTCAAAGTGACTGAGGTGGTGAATATGTATCACCATTCGCTGAATTATGTACTGAACATTGATCAGACACGAAACAACAACTCCTTATACACCTTAGTAAAATAGAGTTGTAGAGCAGAAGAATCAAACTCTAAAGGAGAAGATGAATGCTCTTCTATTGAGCTCTCGGCTGCCAGAGTTTATGTGGGGGGAAGCTGTGTTAACAACTAATTACTTTTTAAATAAGGTATCCCGGAAGAAAATAGATAAGAGCTCTTATGAGTTGTGAAATGAAAGACAACTATCCTATAAATATTTATGAATATAGGGGTATCTTGATAAAGTTTTGGTTCCTGATCTGAAAATGATTAAGATAAGAATAAAAACTATTAATTGCATATTTATTGGATATGTATATAATGGCAGTGCATATCAATTTTTTATATATGAGTCACAAATATCGGATATACACATGAACTCGATAATAGAATCGAGAAATACCTCATTCTTCGAGCATGTGTTTCCGTATAAGACTTGAGAGGAAGCTAGCTCCTCAAAATGGGCATGTAAAACACAAGATGAAGAAGATACTGATGAGGAACCAGTCGAGGTTGAGCTTAGACGGAGTAAAAGAGCTCGGATAGAAAAAACTTATGGATAATATTTTATCACTTTCATGTTGGAAAGTGAGCCCTAGAGTTACTCAAAAGTCGTAAGCTCTTCTAATGGATCTCACTGGAGAGAGGTAATTGCATCTTAGATAGAATCTATCTTGCAAAATCACACTTGGGAACTTATGGATCTTCCTCTCGGGAGTAAACCACTAGGTTGCAAGTAGATTTTTAAGAAGAAAATGAAGTCAGATGTCACAATTGATAAGTATAAGGACAGATTAGTAATCAAAGGATATCGACAATAAGAAGGTCTTGATTACTTTGATACATATTCTCCCGTGTCGAGAATAACTTCCATTAGAGTATTGTTAGCTATAGCCGCTCTATGAAATCTTGAAATATATCATATGAATGTGAAGACAACCTTTTTAAATGGGGATTTAGAAGAAAAAATCTACATGAAGCAACCTAAGAGATTTTCCATGCCAAGATAGAAAAATAAGGTTTGTAGATTGGTGAAGTCATTATATGACTTTAAACAAGCACCAAAGCAGTGGTATGAGAAATTTGATAATGCCATAAAGAAATGTGGATTCAAAATTAATGAATGTGATAAATGTGTTTACATGAAAGTCACTGAGAATGACTATGTCATCTTGTGCCTATATATAGATGACATACTTATCATTGGGAGAAATTATAAGATAATCAAATCCACTAAGGACATGTTAAACTCAAAATTTGACATGAAAGACATGAGCCTAGATGATGTGATTCTCAGAATCAAAATTCTTAGAACAACAAAAAGATTTGTTCTTAGTCTGCCCCATTACGTGGACAAGATTCATGAAAAATTCACCAAGGGTGATACTGCGTTGGCACAAACAACGATAAATATGCGTCAACATCTATCAAAAAATTGAGATGACAGTATATCTCAAATAGAATACTCTTAAGTGATTGGAAATCTAATGTACCTGATGAGTTGTACACGACCAGACTTGGCCTACGCAGTAAGTAAACTGAGTAGACACACGAGTAATCTCGGTGTTGAGCACTAGAAAAGAATAACAAGAGTACTGAGATAGTTGAGGTATACTCATGAATATGGACTGCACTATACAAGATATCCTGTTGTGATCAAAGGATACAAGGATACAAATTGGATAATTTACATAAAAGACTCTAAGTCTACGAGTGGATGTGTATTCACTCTAGGAGGTGCAGCCATTTCCTGAAAATTTTATAAGCAAACAGTAATAACCATATCCACGATGGAATCTGAGTTTGTGGCTCTTGACAAATATGGTGAAAAGGCTGAATGACTAAGATAATTCTTAGAAGATAGTCCGGGATGGCTGAAACCTGTACAGGCAATTTACATACATTGCGACAGTCAATTAACAATCGGTCGGGCACATAGCCATCTGTATAATGGCAAGTTTAGACATATATGTTGTAGACATAATACCATTAGACAACTACTCTCAACAGGAGTTATCGCGGTTGATTATGTAAAGTCAAAGGATAACCTAGCAGATCCGTTAACCATGGGGTTAAATAGAGAGTTAGTTGCAAGCTCATCGCGAGGGATGAGCTTGATGCCAATGAATGTTGGTGCAAAGGAATACCAACTTATGCAGAACCAAGCGTGTTCCTGGCCAAGAACGAACATACTCATGAGAACTGAGTTGTATTAGGGAGATTCTTGAGTGAGATATGCCAATGCTTGCATAGACGGTAGAACAATTCAAGGACATCACGTCTACTGCCAACCAGTAAGAAAACAGATCTTCACAAGGGAAGGTTCAAAGGGTAAAATGTACCTGTCCTATACTGGACTCAACTACTGAATGCTATCACATACATACCCTATCTCCATTTATGTAGGGAATTGTTGTATATATGTGAATGAAGAAGATGTAGAAGAGGGAAGAAGCTCTATTGTGAATGAGACTTTAGTCTCACATTGGGAGTTTCAAGTCATATTGGTTGGTTTATATTGATTAACATGCATTGATGATATGAACAAATGCAAGGGGAGAGGTTCTCTCTCACGCGTGGGTGTGCAAGGGGGGGTGTAAATCAAGGGCCCGAATTGCATTGAACCAAGTTGACTCGTGTGCGAGCACGATCTGCGCGTGCTGAATGCTAGACCGATTGAGGTAAAATTTTTTCAAGTGGAACAACCAACATTTTACCACATAAATCTTTTTACTGCTTATTTAATGGATGCATTAATTTGAGATTAATGTAGTTGAGTGAAATGTTGACGTTTCATAGCTCGGTGAATAATGATCATTAAACGATCATTAACGTTGCCCATTGGTTTGAGCTCCTATATAAGGAGGCTGCAACTACAGGCAAAAGGTTATGCACACAAAAAGCAGAAGTTCTCCACCTACGTTCCCCTCTTCCTCTGTCATGCAACTCTTGCTCGGCGGAGTGCTCGTGATAGCAGTTGGGTACCACTTAGTTCACCGTGACCATCAGTGTTTAGTGGGAATCACGGTTAACCATTGTATCCTGGGAAACAGACGACCCAAGTAAACCTCAAAGCACAGTTGGAGGTGGGGCGAATCTGTTTTAAGGAAACTACGACTATCGCAGGCCTCAGTCTATTCGCCCACTCAGCCTCGTTGCCTGGCGGGCCGCATGCTCGCCCGACCGCTTGCTCACTCGATTGCTCGATTTTATGCCCTACCAATCGAATATTCACTCGGTCGCTCACTTGTTCGGCCTATTCATTTGGTCGGCCGCTCATTCGCTCGACCGCTCACTCGCTCAACCGCTCACTCACTAGACCGCTCACTCGCTCGACCTCTTCGTCGGCTCGTCTGACCGCTCACCCTCTCGGTCTCTTCGTCTGCTCGTTCGGACGCACACCCATTAGGCCGCTCACCCGCTTGATTTCTTCGTTCGCTCGGCTGCTCACCTGCTTGACTCTGTGTTCGCTTGATTGTTCACTCGCTCGACCTCTTCGTCCGCTCGACTATTCTGCTCGTCTGGCCGCGCTCGCTCGACCGCTTGCTCACTCAACCGCTCGGTTTCTCTACCCGTTCGACCGCTCGCCCACTTTGCCGCTCGGCCATTGTGCAATCTGCGTTTGACACTTAGCAGAAACCAACCCCTACTGGTAGTCTGAGATTATTTGCTCAGGTCATTTCGATAGATAAGTTGAATTTAATTCATTGTAGTTTAAATTCAGCTAATTCTCAAATATTTCCGGCAAATTATCCAACACTTGACACTTCCCGTATGCAACGTATTCACGCGACCTAATTGCACGCGACGCAGGCCTAATCACACTCAACGTCAGCCTAATCACGAAGTGGCTACTGCCTTGCCACTGTCACCTTGCCTTGGCCATTTTGGTTGCTGCCTTGGCTATCGTAGCCTTGGGCACTTCATGTATGTAGAATTGGATGTGGCATCAAAAGATGATAAAGGTTATCTTCATCATTGTGGCAAAAAGGCGAATACGCTCGCCCCCAGCGCCCCCGCCAATCCGTCGCAAGGCCAACATGGATGAGGTAAATCACGGGCGACTACTAACCTTTGGAATAGTGACTAGCACATAAGGGAGATATTTACCTCGGCTTTACCGAGATTCGAACCCCAGACCTCATTGTGGCAACACCGTATGCGCTAGTCACTAGACCCATCCGAGGGGACAATGTTATCTTCATAATGAGTTTATTGAATGTGGCATCAAACAAATATGATAGACTTACTTAAATGATATTCCTTGTGAGTTCATGTATCATATCAACAAGAAAGCTTGTGCGAATTTGTGAATTTAGTGCATAGTTTGTGTGTGATACATATAATTATTGTGTGTATTATAGATTAGAGAATGACATAACTTCATTGGCAAATGGATGCTGCCATTCTTTGGCGGTGTTTCTGAGCTGCAATTATGATGCTAACATCATTGGCAACATTTTATATGCTAGGTTTAGTTACATACGGATATTACTAGTGATGCATTTTATATTCTTTAGACGCTACCCTTTAGTTACATACAGATAAAGCATTCCAGGTTCTAGAAGATTTGAATATGATTATGTGATTAATTTTATATGATAACTCTGTCCATGATGATCGGTCATGGTCGGTCCCAAGCCCAGATAAAGGAGGAGGGTTGCGTTAGGTTGTCAGCCAGCGTCAAACTATGACAAATATTCAATGAATGAATCTATTAAACTATTGTGCTAATGCTAGGTTGTTCCCCGGAAGGAATGCGTTGCAGGGTCCGACTGTAACGTCTCGGCAAGGACCGCTACATCTCCAGAACTCGGGTGTAGTGATAAATATGTAAGAGTTCGTGTTACAGGATCCGACTGTAACGTCTCAGCAAGGACCGCTACATCTCCATGAAAACTTGGGTGTAGTGTTAAATAGGCAAGAGTTCTCACATCATAAGTTAGATAAGAACAAATATGATAGGAAAACTAATAATCTAAGATTTGGAACATGGAACATAGGAACTCTCACTGGTAAATCAATGGAGGTAGTAGATATGATGATTAGGAGAAAAATTAGTATTTTGTGTGTACAAGAGACAAAATGGACAGGTGAGAAGACAAAGATGATAGAGAACTCGGGTTTTAAGTTATGGTACACTGGAAAGAGTAAAGCAAAAAATGGAGTGGGTATTATTATAGATAGTTTATTAAAGGATGAAGTTGTAGGAGTAGTTAGAAAAAGAGATAGAATTATAGCCCTTAAAATAATAGTGGCAAAAGAAACTATGAACATAATTAGCATATATGCACCACAAGTAGGATTAGATGAAGCTACCAAATCAAGATTTTGGGAGGACTTAGATGAAATATTATAAAATATTCCACTAAATGAAATGTAATACCCACTAAGCTTTTAAGATAAATATATGAATGTGGGATTTGCCTTAGAAAAATGATAGGAAGTGAGTTGAAGCAAAAAAGAAATAAAATGAAATAAAAAGAAGATGAGGTCAAGGATTGAACCTTGAACCTCTTATATTATAATTCATAGAATTAATTAGTAGAAACCAATTGGGATAGAGAGAAGATATTGATAGCAAAGGAGGGAAACTCATGATAAAGGTAAGAGTAAAAGCTAGCCAAAAGAAAACAAGAAAAGAGCAAGAGAAAGGCAACTTGCCTTCCTCCCTTTCTCTCCCTCTTCCTCTTTGATTTTGCCGAAAACTTAAAGAGGAATTAAGGGGATTCATTCCCCCTTATTTTATCATGAATGGTGAGAATAAATAGAAAATAAAATAAATGTAAGAAAAATAGAAAATGGGTTAAGGGAGAAGGAAAGCAAAAATCAATTTTGCTACCTCTTCCCCCTTAACATAAAAGAGAGCAAGAAAAGAGAAAATTATTTTTATCTCATTCATCCTCTCCCTCACCGAGAACACCACAGTCCCCTCTCCTCCATCTTCGGCCCCAAAGCCAAGTTTTTCCCTAAGAAAGCCTAAGATACAAGGAGGACTTAGCAAAGGAATCAAAGGAAAGGAACTAGAAGAAGAGGCTACTTCTTCTTCACCATACCTTAGATCCACAAGCGAAAAGGATGTAAGCTTCCCCTCACCTGTGGTACAAGGTCTTTTATGTGATTTTCGGATTCTATAAGGATTAGAAAACCTAGAAAAGAATTTAAGAAAATTCGGCTAAAGAAAGGGTTTTCAAATCTAGGATGGTTTAAGCAAATCCTTATTTCATGATATTCTTTCTATGCTATGTAGGAAGGATTTTCTTCATGTTTTTATACTTAAATGATGCTTGGTCAGAGGAGTACCTAACCCTAGAATTTCGGCCAAAAATATGTTGAGGAGGTTAGGGAAAAATATTGTTTAACTAAACTAGTACAAAATTTCTCCCATGAACTACTAAGGGTTTTTTATTGGTTTTCTTACTCAAAAGTTACTTGGAACCAAAGAAATCCATTTATATGTTTCGGCCAAGAAAAGGGCTTAGGATTAGGAAGACCTTTAAATTTAAATAACCCTGTTTGTATGATAGAATATAGAGTTCTCTTAAAGAATTGCATGTTGTACATTACTAGAAATTCATGAACTCTTATTCTAGATTTTTGGCTATGATAAGATGGATAGTTTAGAAAAGCTTGAACAAAATTCTAATATGCTCAAGACCTCTGTGATATTATGATATGAAAGTTGTTTAATGCTCTTATGTTTAAATTGAGTATAGAAAATTAGTTACATGATATATGACATGTAAGATCACAAGGGTCCTAGCTTGTTTATGAACCAACTTTGTATATGATGTTCTTAGTAATTTTTGCCATGAAACTTACTTAGGTTTTCCATGCTTTAGGCCACTTAAAACCTAGTTTAGAGATGGGTAGGTTTCGGCCATGAGGAAAAATAAAAGAAAAAGGGAAAGAAACCTAGGAAGCCTAAGACACAATTCACATGTATGTTTATTATGCTTGTCTTTATACATGCTATGAAACTTGTATAATTTCTCATGCTTATAGGCTATTTGAAGCAAGTTTATATTCTGTGAGTTTCGGCCAAGTAGGGTTTAAAAGACCTAGAGGCCTTAGAAATGAAACCAAATGTGTTAAAAGTGCTTCTTATGAAAATATGATAATGTGTTGATGGTGTCACATATTTGTTTATTTTTTTCATGACCTAAATGAACTATTGTATGTTCGACCATGAAGGAATAGATGCCCTAGAAACCCTAGAACAAGAATTAAATATGCTTATGTCACTTTACATGGAATATGATAAGTAGAAAGACAAAGTTCCCATGCTATATGTGGTTTAATGACCTAATTGTGGCTAGGGTAAGTTTCGGCCATACCTATTGTATAATGTCTTGTTATGAATTTATACATGATGTTAGTTTAAGTTCACATGCTTGTATGTTTGTTTTTAGCCCTAATGAACACTTGTTAAAAAGTTTGACCATGACATATGTTAAGGGTTTGAAGGACTTAGGAACTAGCTCAATATGCTTACTATGCTATTTGGAAAAAAAAATGCTATAAATATGGTTTAAGGTTTTCATGCTTTCATGACATTTGGGACCTTGTTTATATACTGATAGGGTTCGACCACATGAGTTTAAGGACTTGGAGAACTTAGAAACCAAGTTAATCATGCTTATAATGCTTCCTATGAAATTTATGTGATGAATGATTTAGGTTTCACATGCTTGGAGGTTGTTTTTACCTAAATTGAGACCTAAGGGGGGTTCGGCCATGATAGGAACCCAAGGGATTAGGAAGCTTAGAACCCAAGTTAACTATGTTACCATGTTTCTTATGATAGTATAATCACATGATACACCCTTATGCTTAAACATGTATGCTTGTGATTTATACTTTCTATGATATGATATGTGTTTAGAATATGCATGTTTTTATGATATATGTGGTTAGAGATATACATGCTTTGATAATATGATATGTGCTTAAAATATGCATGCTTTCATGATATGCTATGTGGATAGAAATATGCATGCTTTGATGATATGCTATGTGGTTAAATTATGCATGCTTGATGATATGCTTTATGCTTAAGATATGCATGTTTTTATGATCTATGCCTAAGTGATGCATAATATTATGATATGATGTATGCCTAAGTGATGCATGCTTTCTTAAGACATGATGTATGCCTAAGTGATGCATACTTTTTATGATATGATGTATGCTTAAGTAATGCATACTTTCTTAAGACATGATGCATGCCTAAGTGATGCATACCTTCTTATGATATGATGTATGCCTAAGTGATGCATACTTTTATGACATAATGTATGCCTAAGTGATGCATACTTTTATGCTATGCTATGTGATTAAATGATGCATTTTTATACATGCTATTTTACTTTGTAAGGCTTGTACCAAGGGTGGACTCCTAATCAGTCTCTAAGCCTTGCTTTGTGATCTAGGCTAAGCCTTGCTTTGTGATCTAGGCTAATAAGGGATGGGCTCCTTAGTACACCCCTAGGCCTTGCTTTGTGATCTAGGCTAAGCCTTGCTTTGTGATCTAGGCTAATAAGGGATGGACTCTTCAAGTACGCCCCTAGGCCATGATTTGTGATCTTGACCTAGTTCCTAGTATGATTCAAGACTTGCTACCTTGGATATACTTAGGATGCGCGCATTTATGTTATGTATGTATGGTACAAGCCGGGGCCCTAAATATGTTGATATTATGTTCAAGTATATATATGTAAGAAGAAAATAGTTTTAAAAGATCATGAGACACACACATGTTTTTCGGATACATGTTTTTAAAATCATGATGCATATAATCTATGATTATGTTATGTTGAGGCTATGATTTAAGATATGCCATGATATGATTATGTTATGCTTCATGCTATGTTTAAGAGATGATATGCCATGATATGATTATGTTATGTTTCATGCTATGTTTTAAGAGATGATATGCCATGATATGATTATGTTATGCTTCATGCTATGATTTAAGATATGCCATGATATGATTATGTTATGTTTCATGCTATGTTTAAGAGATGATATGCCATGATATGATTATGCTATGTTTTATGCTATGCTTTAAGAGGTGATATGACATGACTAGTTATAATGTTTGTTATGTTGCATGATATGCTTAAAGAATATGATATGTTATGTCATGACTAGTTGAGATCATGTTAAGTTGAGACATTATTTGATTATGTGCTGATTATTGGTTTTAGTGAGTAGGAAAGGAACTTATTGAGCCATGGGTGCTCATAGCTTACTTTCCTTGTACCACAGATAAAGGAAAAAGCTGGATGAGTTAAAGGAGCAGCAGGAGGGGCAATGAAGATGTGTGTGGCGGTGGCTAGGCAACTAATTAAGAACCTGCTTTAAAACCTTTAAGAACTATGCTTTGGTTTTGTGAAATGTAATACATTATGAGTGACTTGATGTTCAGTTTTTATTTATTTTGCTACCATGTTATGAAACCATGTTAGTGTAGTTTGGTTTTAATTAAGTTAAGAAAAATAATTTTAAGTCTTCCGCTGTAATACGTACATAGAGTATCGTAGCCCCGTCCCTTGTTGATAGCAGGGAGGGCGGGCGTTACATGAAATGATTTTAATAGTAGGTGATCTAAATGGGCATGTCAGAGTGAAAAATGAGGAATATGAGAGAGTACATGGGAGTTATGGGTTTGGAACGAGGAATGAGGAAGGAAAAACTATATTAGATTTTACGATAGCATATGATCTTATATTAGCTAATACGCTTTTTAAGAAAAGAGAAGAACACTTAGTCACATTCAAAAGTGGGAATAATAAATCTCAAATTGACTTTCTTATGGTTAGGAAAAAGGATAGAAAGATTTGTAAAAATTACAAAGTCATCCTTGAAGAAAGCTTAACTACCCAACATAGGGTAGTAGTGTTGAATATACGCCTCAAACATAGTATCAATAGAAAGAAAATATATACAATTCCTAGAATTAAGTGGTGGAAGTTAAAGGATGGGAAGCAACATATATTTAAGGAGAATGTAGAAGTATAAACATTAGGTGAAATATACGATGACTCTAATATAACATTGGATAGGATGATATCAAAGTTGAAAATAGTAGCTAAGAGTGTACTCGGTGAGTCAAAGGGACATGCACCACTAAGTAAAGAATCTTGGTGGTGGAATGAGAAAGTACAAGAGAAAGTGAAGGAAAAATGAATAGCTTATAAGGAATTATATATTTGTAAGAATGAGGAAAACTTAAAAAAATATACAATAGCCAAGAAAAAAGCTAAGAAAGTAGTGAGTGAAGCAAAAAATGAAACTTTTGAATGGCTATATCAAAAATTGGATACAAAAGAAGGGGGAAGAGACATTTATAGAATAACTAAAGTGAGAGAAAGAAAAACAAGAGATCTTAGCCAAATAAAATGTATTAAAGATGAATGTAATAGGGTATTAGTAAACGATGGAGAAATAAAAGAGTGGTGGAAGCAGTATTTTTATCAACTTTTTAATGAAGGTTTAGGTGACCAACTTAACTTAGGTAATTTAATTAGGTCAAATTAGCATAGAAATTTTAATTTTTATCGTAGAATTCAAACTTCAGAAGTAAAACAAACTTTAAATGAGATGCACAACAGAAAAGCCGTTGGACCAGATGATATTCCGATAGAGGTATAGAAGTGCTTAGGTAAACAAGGTATTGAATGACTTACAAAATTATTTAACATGATATTGAAAACGAAAAAAATGGTTGATCAATGGAGGATAAGTACTCTAGTTCCCTTATATAAGAATAAGGGAGACATACAAAATTGTGCAAACTATAGGGGTATTAAACTAATGAGTCATACTATGAAACTTTGGGAAAAAGTAATAGAAAAAAGATTAAGGTGTTTGTGCAGCAGAGGCCGGCAAGAGGGGGGTGAATTGCTGAAAACAAAAATAAAAATACCCTCCTCGGATTTCAACTCAGAAATAAGTGCAGCAATAAAAATAACTAGCAACTATATAAAATTAAAGACAGAAATAAAACGGGAGACCGAGGTTTAACCTGGTTACAACCAAGGAGGTTGTTAATCCAGGACAATCGAAGATCGCACTAGCAGAGTCTCATTCACTGTAGGCGGAGAAGCTTTTTTACACACTTAATGAACTCACAAGTTGCTAGGAATTGAAAGCTTGAATGAATTATGAATTCCTAGGTCCAGGGGACTTTTTATAGCTCTTGGAAAGTCTATCCTGAGTGTCCAAGGCGCCTCCAACAAGGTTCAAGGCGCCTCCAACAAGGTTCAAGGCGCCTCCAGCTCGGTTAGCGGATAAAACTTTATCCGCGTGCAAACAGTCAAAACTGACATATTGAAGGCGCCTTGAACAGGCTTGAAGGCGCCTTCAAGGGTGCCTTCAAGCTTGTTTAAGGCGCCTTCAAGCTACAGTAACTTTCTGCTACAGTAATTTCCGGCCTCTTTTGACTCCTTTTCTTCTTCGCTTTGGCTTCCGAAGCTCCGTTCTTTTAGGTGATTGCGGCCAACCGGAGTAGAGCTTACCCGAACCCAATTCCCGGCCTTCTCCTCGAGCAGCCTTCCGTCCTGGCTTAACGTCCCTCGAACGTCGCGCACGCTCTTCACGCCCACCGGAGTACTCTTCCGCAGCTCTCTCGTCCTTCGGACGCACCGAGCCCGTCGGCTCCCTTCCCGTGTCGTCCTTCTCGCTAGCTACGTCTTCCGCTCGACTTCCTGTGCTCCTAAGCTCCTGCACATTCAGACACAGGGATCAAACACAGCAGGACCTAACTAACTTGGTTGATCACATCAAAACTACCACGGGGTCCAACAATCTCCCCCTTTTTGATGTGCATCAACCCAAGTTCAAGTTAGGGTTTAAAATAGACATAAAGAGTAATTTTAAAGAAAAAATTACTAAACTAACAAGTTAAGCATAATTTTTGCAATTAGTAAAATTGCAACACTTTTTTATAAAAATAATAATAGAAATTTTAAAATTTTCTAACTCCCCCTAAACTTACTAACTCCCCCTAAACTTGTACTTTTCTCTCCCCCTTTGATCACAGCAAAAATGTGATCTTAAGTTAAATCTTTGAAAAAAAATAAATTTTTGAAAAAAAAATTCGAAGTTAAATTGAATTTTCCAAAAAAAAAAAAATTCTAAGTAAAAAAAATCCTAAGTAAAATTTTTAACTGTTCCCAAAAAAAGTTAAGTCATATGAAGTTTTTCAGAAAAAAAATTTCTAATAAAAAATAAGGTA
The DNA here is from genome assembly GCF_018446385.1 of Zingiber officinale. Lineage (NCBI taxonomy): Eukaryota > Viridiplantae > Streptophyta > Magnoliopsida > Zingiberales > Zingiberaceae > Zingiber > Zingiber officinale. The sequence continues at coordinate 185,952,277 of NC_055987.1, read as the reverse complement.
GAATTTTTCAAGAGAAAATTTCTAAGAATTTTTTTTTGTTTATTTTAATAAATATTTGATAAACATTCAAAGCATTATTTAATTCTTGTTTAATGTTTTTTCAGAAAGTTAATTAAACATTTTCTTTCAATATTTTAGCTTCCAGGTCGTGGCGAGGCACTAGGCCTTCTTGATTATTGGAGCAACAACCACTTCCTTAGACAAAGCTTCCATAAAGAATTTCAATGTTTAATTTTCTCACTGTTAGCTTTTAATTTTTGAAAGATTAATTAAGCACATATTTTGGAACCCAATAGAGGTTCCTTCCTACAGGATTATTCAAAAATCTAGGAGGTACATAGTTTCTTGGTATTTTCCTAAGTTGCCCTTGGTGCTTCTTTATATACCAATTTAATTTACCATAAATTCTAATTTTTGACTTCGGAAATTTCTTTAAGCATGCATCATTTTTCAATTTTTCAATTTCTAGTTTTAAATTTTCATTTTCTGATTTCATACTATCGTACATTTCAAGTGGACATGCTTTTGCTAATTTCTTTTTTAATTCTTTATTTTCTTTTTCTAATTCAAATAAATCTTTAGAAAGTGATTTAATAAATCAAAATGACTGAGACGGGGTTAGATTGCGTACCTTACTTACCTGATCAAGTGACGCTCCCCCTTCACAGCTGCTTTCTTCTGACGTTCCTCCCCCTTCGTCGATGCTCATCTCTGAGCTGGAGGTTTCTTCTTGCTGATGGTTGGCCATTAGTGCTAGTCCCGAGAATTCTTCGACTTCCGATTCGGAGGATGACGAATCATCCCACGTTGCCTTTAGGTTCTTGTGTTTGGAGGGTTCTGGCTTCTTGTATTTTGGCTTTTCCCTTTCTTTCTCCTTTCTCTTTAGCTTTGGGCAGTCAACTTTGATGTGCCCCTCTTCGTTGCAGTTGTAATAGCGAACAGTCCTCTTCTTTCGATGATGCCTCTGTGATTTAAATTTGTTAGTACTAAAAAACTTATTGAAGCGTCTTACCTGTAGTGCCGCTTCGGATTCGTCGACTGAGGCTTCGGAGTCAGAACTGTTCAACTTTGCCTTTAAGGCAATGTTCTGACTTGTCTTCTCTGCTCCATTGGGTTCTGAAACTCGAGATTCGTGAAGTTCAAAAGTGGAAAATAATTGTTCTAAAGTACTTACCTAGAGGTCCTTAGAGATGTAATACGCATCTACTAAGGAGGCCCACTCTGGAGTTCTCGGGAAGGCATTGAGCGCGTATCGGATGGAATCCCGATTGGTTACCTCTTCTCCAAGGTTCGTTAGTTGCGTTATCAGCTCTTTGATTCTCGCTTGGAGTTGCGCTACCTTCTCGCCTTGGTTCATCCGGAGGTTCGTTAACTGGTTCCGGAGGATGTCGCGCTTCGCTAGCTTCGCTTCGAAAGTACCTTCGTGTAGCTCCAGGAATTTTTCCCAGAGATCTTTCGCTGAGTCGTAGCTTCCGATCCGATTTACTTCTTGTGGTGGCAGCACACTGAGCAGGTGGAACTCTGCATTTCCGTTGGCGACGAAATCGGCTTGCTCCTTCTTGCTCCATGTGTTTTCTTCTTTGTATTTCAGCGCTGCAAAACCATATTTCATCGTAATTAGAATATCAAAATTAGTTTTAAAAAATACCTCCATTTTGCGCTTCCATGTGGCGAAGTCTCCGTCGAACTTCGGGGGATGGATGTTCGCTCCGGCCATCGTCTTGATCGTAGTGCTTCAGTTGGCGGTTAGTCCTTTTGAGGCGATCAGGCTTTGATACCACTTGTTGGTGCAACGGAGGCCGGCAAGAGGGGGGTGAATTGCTGAAAATAAAAATAAAAATACCCTCCTCGGATTTCAACTCAGAAATAAGTGCAGCAATAAAAATAACTAGCAACTATATAAAATTAAAGACAGAAATAAAACGGGAGACCGAGGTTTAACCTGGTTACAACCAAGGAGGTTGTTAATCCAGGACAATCGAAGATCGCACTAGCAGAGTCTCCTTCACTGTAGGCGGAGAAGCCTTTTTACACACTTAATGAACTCACAAGTTGCTAGGAATTGAAAGCTTGAATGAATTATGAATTCCTAGGTCCAGGGGCCTTTTTATAGCTCATGGAAAGTCTATCCCGAGTGTCCAAGGCACCTCCAACAAGGTTTAAGGCGCCTCCAGCTCGGTTAGCGGATAAAACTTTATCCGCACGTAAACAGTCAAAACTGACCTGTTGAAGGCGCCTTGAACAGGCTTGAAGGCGCCTTCAAGGGCGCCTTCAAGCTTGTTTAAGGCGCCTTTAAGCTACAGTAACTTCTGCTATAGTAACTTTCTGCTACAGTAATTTTCAGCCTCTTTTGACTCCTTTTCTTCTTCGCTTTGGCTTCCGAAGTTTCGTTCTTTTGGGTGATTGTGGCCAACCGGAATAGGGCTTACCCGAACCCAATTCCCAGCCTTCTCCTCGAGCAGCCTTCCGTCCCGGCTTAACGTCCCTTGAACGCCGCGCACGCTCTTCACGCCCATCGGAGTACTCTTCCGTAGCTCTCTCGTCCTTCGGACGCACCGAGCCCGTCGGCTCCCTTCCCGTGTCGTCTTTCTCGCTAGCTGCGTCTTCCGCTCGACTTCCTGTGCTCCTAAGCTCCTGCACACTCAGACATAGGGATCAAACACAGCAGGACCTAACTAACTTGGTTGATCACATCAAAACTACCACGGGGTCCAACATAAGGAAGGAGACCATAGTGACAGAAAATTAATTTGGGTTCATACCTGGAAGGTTGACAATAGAAGCTATACATCTTCTTAGACAATTAATTGAAAAATATCGGGAGCAAAAATAAGATCTACATATGATATTCATTGACTTAGAAAAAGTTTATGATAGAGTCCCAAGAGAAATTATATGAAGAATTTTAAAAAAGAGAGGTGTTAGCGTAACATATATTGAACTAATTAAGGATATGTATGAGGATGTAACGACTAGAGTAAAAACTTCAGGGGGAGTAACTGAAGCATTTCTAATAAAGATAGGGTTACATCAAGGATCAACTTTAAGTCCCTATCTTTTACATTAATTATGGATGAACTCACTGCGCACATTCAAGACACAGTACCGTGGTGCATGTTGTTTGCAGATGATATTATTTTGGTAGATGAGACACGTGAAGGAGTAAATGCTAAGCTAGAATCTTGGAGGAAAACACTAGAAAGGAAAGGTTTTAAACTTAATAGATTAAAGCTAGAATATATGGAATTTAAGTTTAGCAATATTAGAAGTAATGAAACAATTGTTAAGATAGAAGAGGACGAGTTGCCGGGAACCGAGAGATTTAAATATTTAGGATCATTTTTACAAAATGACGGAGGGATTGAGAGAGATGTCTTACATAGAATACAAGCAGGATGGGTGAAATGGAGGGGAGCGTCGAGTGTTTTATGTGTCCGTAAAGTACCTCTTAAATTTAAAGGTAAGTTCTATAAAACCGTAGTTAGACCTGCTATGTTATATGGAGCTAAATGTTGGGTTATGACTCGAACACATGAGTAGAAGATGAGAGTTACAGAGATGAGGATGTTAAGGTGGATGTGTGGACATACGAAGATGGACAAAATAAGAAATGAGAGCATTAGAGAGAAAGTCGGAGTTGCATCTATTGAGAAAAAACTCCGAGAGACACGTTTAAGATGGTACGGACATGTACTTAGACGACCAATAAATGCTGCAGTTAAGCGATGTGAAACTATGATAAACATGCATATCAAACGAGGAAGAGGAAAACCAAAAAAGACTTGGTTAGCAACAATAAAACAGGATAAAATTTATTTAAATATAGATGATGATATAATAGGAGATTGAGCTCAATGGCGCAAAAGGATTCATACAGCCGATCCCATCTAGTGGGAAAAGACTTGGTTGTTATTGTAACTTTTCCCTAGACTAACATTTCAGTAGGCATGCATTGCTTGACATGGATAAAGCATTCTAGGATTATACCATGTTGGCCTAGCTAGCATAAACTAATGATGCATGCGATATTCAAATGGATTGGTAGGTGGCTTGAATTTACTTGAGTTTTCAAAGAACCCTGCGCTGCATCGACAAAATGACTTCTAGAGTTTGAGAAATTTGAAGAGTAGGTAAACTTTTCAGGTTGAAATGAATTTCCCTCATCAACATTGTAGAGATTCTTTTGTTTTTTTTTTGTGCTACCAGGACTGTCCAATGTTGATTCAATTTAGCCTCATACAATTGTCTTTGTTATTTCCAACACATGCTTATTATGGTCACTATTACTATGAAAGAATTTTGGTAAGTACTAAGTAATTTGAAATACTGAAAGATTATCTCGATGGGATTTAATGGACAATGCTAAATGATCAGAATTTGATCAGTTAGAATACACTTTATAAATCATTTTTAATGATATTTTAGTAATATCCTCTCTATATATTAATTACATACATGTATTATAATTCAATTTTGATCAGTCAGGTTCTGACCAAATAGATTTATCAGGATTTAATATGAATCTCATCCCATGCATGTATTGGTTGCACTATGTGAGTAATTGCCAATAAAAATAAGGGTATGATAATCAAACTGTGTGAGTGAAAAGATCTATTTGGAATGAGAGATACTCTTTGCATCATTATTTATTATCAAATCATATTATGTATAAGAAAACAATTCAACTATATGGGGTTTTTTTCTCTCATTTCAGTTCTGTATAATAACTATTGATTATTTATTCACCTATATTATTTATAGCCATTGATTACTTGTTGGATTTGGTGCAATTGAAATATAATTAGGATAATTTGGCCAGCTAAAGAAAGTGGCATTATTATCACAAGAAGATTTAGGAAGAGAACTAGACATATTAGATATGATAAGTAGGGAATCTGATTAGACGGAAGCTAATATATAGAATGACTTAATTAAAATTCATCAGAATAAAGAAGATCACAAGATCAAATGTGAAATTATACAAAAATAAAATGACAACGAAAGATGTGTCTACTATTAAACATACTTGGGTTCAATCTCTTTTGGAGTACACTGTGAGAGAATGATAAATCTCTTTTTCTAACATGTTTCTTTCAATAATTTACACATATCATAAATTTATTAAAATTCTATATAGAAAAAAGATTTGGGATGAGAAATTAATGGATTTGAATTTTTTTAACGAATGCATAGAAAAAAGTAAGGTATTGGAGAATTTGTGGACAACAAATTGGCTCGAGTTAGTGTGAGTCAACGAAATAATTATTTTCATTAATTTTTTTTATTATCTTGTATTAATTCTTACTTGTTTGTTTTTATATTTATTAAACTAATATAAGCTATTGTTATATGTATAGGAACAATATAAAGAGAAATAAAATGTTGATCACTTTACTAAGCCTTTATTCAATTTCAAATCATGAATTGATATGGTGGGATATCCATGTAAGGGGAGGGTGTATGAATTTGGATGCAATCAACACTTTAGAAGATCATACAATGAAAGTTCCAATGAAATATGCTCCAATAAGAAGAACAAAGAATTATCTCAAGAAATTGGAGACATGCGTGCTATTAGCAAGAGGATAGAGGAAGAAATTATTGAAAGCAAAAATAAATTGGAACTAGTTATCACAGAAAATAGATAGAGGGAAGAACTACTTATCGAAGAAGGTAGGCAAAGAGAAGAAAATAAAGGAGATGATTTATAAAATAATTTAAGAGATAAGATATACAAATAATTTATATCCAGTTGGGTCTCGGTTAGAGTCGTGATACACAAAATAAAGATTAAATTATTTTATCTTTGATTAATGGTTAAATGGATTTGGATGATGTAAATATTTATTTATTTCAATATTAATTATAGGATACTTTTGCATTAAAAATTAATTATTTTAAATTTTTTTTATTTTTTTTGAAATGTATAATTGTTTCTTGTAGAATATTATGTAGATGAGAAATATATACGAATTTGTAGACAAATTAAAATCGTATTTGATATGCCAGTTGAGAGGGATTAATAACGGATTTAATCTAAAATTTGAGATAAAATTTATATACGAATTTATAAATAAAATTATAAATAGATTTATAAACAAATTAAAATTTTATTTAATATGTAATTTAAAATAGATTAATGATGGATTGAAAATAAAATTAGAAACAGAATTTGTATTTAAAATTAATTTTATTTGGTCAAATTATAAATCAATTCATAAATAGTTTTTCAATCCGTTTTTCATGGGACTTTCACTAACAAATTTTTTAGATGAAAAGAAACTATAATTTATATACTCTATACCTTAAAACTTAAACAAAGAAAATAAATCATAATATATAGACTATAATTTTTAACTTGTAAATAAATGAAAGAAATTCTAAAAGAAACTAAAAATTATTAACATGCTTACCATCCTAAAATTCTGAAATAGACTCAAAATCTAAAAAATATAAATGATAAAAATTATCAAAATAAAAAAAGCAAAAATTACAAAAAAAACACAAAATAATTTACTAAAAATAATGTAAAAAAAATCCAATGAGTCCTACATCACAACCCACAAACTTAAAATGCCTATATAAGCATATAAATAATACTTTTTATGTAATCCACAAACAAGGTGGGTTCACATCAAAATGACTTCACTATTTGCTCATTGAACTGAGAACTAGCAGTCAAACAAACTTTTCTTGTGGGTAGGCCGTAGGAAGAAGATTGTAAGAGAAACCAAGAGGAAAAAAGAGTACGATAACATGCGGTATACTAAAGAGTCCTTATATATTTTGGTGGATTTTTGAAATGCATGTTGGTAATGACCTTATCAGAAAAGGTCTTCTCTTTCAACTATGATAAGCATTGACATTATATTTTCATTTACATTTTTCTTCTAAATAACTTATGATCAAATTGCCATAAGCATTGCCATATGGTATTGAATTAGATTAGATAAACAATTATTTTTCTTTTACAAGATATTCCTTTTAACTTTTTTGATTGCAGAAGATGCCTCCAATATGTTAATCATGTCCCCAAGAATTGCATTGATACTTTGGTCTATGTTCAACAATTGAAAGAATTAAAATTTACCTTTAGGCTTCTCTTGATGACTAAACTTGCTGATGGACACATTAGGTTATACAACAACTGAAAGTTTTAAGATGATATTTCTAAATGAAATGAATATATGAGTAAGTTTTGATCAATTGGAGATTGCTTTGAGTCCAATATAATCATATTTAAACTAAGAATCCAGATGGTAGCTCAATCTACGTATCTATGATGCATTTGCAATTTAGCAACACGCAAGTCATGGTATGGATAACTCAATGCACTTACTCCAGATAGATGATATATGATCTAAGCATATCAAGACTAGAAACGGTGGCAAACCATTGTTAAACAACCCCACCCAAATGATACATTGCATGTTCTTCTCTATGATGACAACATTAAACATGAGAATACACATAATTACTGCTACAATTGTATGTTAAATTACCACACTATCAGTAAGGTATAATAAAAAACTCCTAGCAAAGAACATCCCTAAATGATTTACAGTTAGTCGACAAGCAGTCTTCATTTTATACTAAAACTAAGCAATTTAAAGAACCAAAAAAAATTATAATTTCAAGTTTAGGATAAAGCACCTTCAAAGCAATACCAACTGCAGGAAGCAAAAACTCTCCCCCTCTTGTCCTAGAAGGTTTTATAATACATTATATTTCGAAAATCCAGATGTTGAATGATTTGTGGAGCAAATTAAATATGAAATACTACCTGAATCCAAGTCTTGCAGTTCCATTTTCAAGATAGTATACTTGAGAGTCACGGAAGTTTGGTCTTCTCGAGTACATAGGAAATAAGAGTTTGATAAAATACAGAATTACACCAATAAACTTATTGAGCAAGGATAATGCACAAAATGCTATAATTTAAGACTAAGCAAATCATTATGATGCAAAAAAAAGTCCAAAATTCAAAAAAACTAAGAATTTTACATCCAAGCAGGCTAAAATGCCTAATACTTCTATTCAACAGTCAAAGTTTAAGAAGCGTGGAAAAATAGTGATGGTGACTTACACACCACTTTGTGGAGAGCTAGAAAAATCATTTTATGCACTAGAAAACTATCAAGAGCAAATCAATAAATAAAAGTATATGCACCAAATATTTCATTGTACTTCAAGTTCTGGCAAAACCCAAATAAACTCAAATAGTGTAATCAATGCATAGATAATCACCTTGTGATATTGCAAAGATAACTTTGGTCAACATATTCAGGTAACACATTTAATATCTTTATGCTAGATAACATCCTGATTGTTAACTAGGACTTCTTAGTTTACAAAGACCAATTTAAGAGATATGGAGGGGAAATTTTTAGTCTCCATTGCCTTAAAACCAAAGAATCCAATTATGCCCTTGTCTTCTCTTACATTTCCTCCCAATTATATTATTCATAAGTGTCAACGAAAGATCACAAGCCTCACGAAATATGATTTCCATTTTGGATATTTTAGCCCTTGAGTTGCTTGGTGCGTTATCTTCTAGTTTGCAATCATATTTCTCAGTTTGCATTATAGCCATAGTGATTCAGAACTAACTATCATAGTTTATATCGCCTAAACGCAACAAAAATGAAATATAAAGGTTTTGTATGAGAGTAGATCGATGATACTTCACAACACCACAAAAAATAAATTATTTTAGAAAATTTTAACATGTATCCACAAAAGAGTAGAACAAATGAAAGCACCTTAAGTAGACTGGTACACGGTTATTAAATGATTTGTGGACTATTAGAATATTATATAATTAGAATTATTTGTTTATAATCTCGAGGACAATTTAATCTTTTATCTTTTTAATTTACGGTTTAGATTTCTAATAATTCATTATATAAGACTTTGTACTCTTTATTTTCTAATAACCTTTTTTTTTTATTTATCAATAAAGATGACTATTTTTTTTGACATCAATTTCTACATGGACCATGCTTAGCGGCTAAATCACAAGTTACATTTACATCAACCAGCTAGGAAAATAGTCATAAGTGGAGAATTGAGAAAAGTAAAAGTTATAACAAGCATCTCATATAGTTAGACTATTGTATAATTAAAAGTCGTGCACGTCGCTCCATTCTAGCACAAATGAAGTAGCTAGGAAAGTATAAAAAATTGTCAAATATTTATTTTGTTTTAACATAAGAAACTTAATACGTTCAAATTAGATTCATCTCAACTCCCGATTGAATTCATGTTTTAATTCAATTGATACCAAACAAGGTTCTATGAATTTCATGGGAATTTTATTTTATCAAGAAAAAATTTATCATGTTTAAATTAGATTGATTTCAGAGGTAGATTCAATATATATTTAATTCAATCATTAATGAAATAAGGTTCTATAAACCCCACGAGTGATTGATAGTTATTGCTTGTTTGTACAAGAGAGACCACAAGCTCTCCTATAATATAATTAGCTTTCTTCCACTGGGAGATGAAGTGAATGCTAAAACCTAAGGGAGATAAAAGAGAGAAACTTTTGGTTTATAATGTTCATTTATACATGAGAAGCCAATACACGAGAAGTTTCTCCCTTCTACAAACTAATATGAAATATAGACAAATAGTTACTCGTTGTATTTAATTAAATTACATAAAACTTTCTAGTTTCATTCATTAAATTGAGAGAGTTAGATCCAAGTATCTATTACATATAACAGTCTCATGGTATGTGAGCGATATGATGTTCAACATTTATAGGAAACTAAAAGACTTATTTCTCAACCAAAAAAATGTGAGTATATGGATATCAAATAAGTCTAATGAAATATAAGGAGAGAAAGTAGCTAGTGCTTGAAAAGGTCACCTACCTACCCATTTCTGTTGCCACCTCTTTGTGGAAAACAAGCTTTTGAGGGTCAACACCTCTCAGGTGGAAGAGTTTTAACGGAAACCATTTAACAAAATGTTATATTTAAGAGACGTCTTAAGGCTATCGTCTTATAGTATGTATTATTTATTAGATAAATAAAAATTTACTATTTAAGTGTACATTCTCTATGTATATAATTAGATCTTAAACTCATTTACTATATGTTCACAATACGATTCATAGCATAAGAGAACTTGTGATCAGATCACAACTAGTGAGCATCTCTATATGTGCAATTATGAATGTATTGAAACAATCCCTAGTCGTGAAGTGATGAGTTTGGATATTATCAATTCTATGAGACTAGCACGTGTTATACTCTTTGATTTATCCAAGCAGTTGCTCCTCACTGCTGAAGACATTGGGATTGTTGGTGGGGAAAGCATCCGACGATCAAACCTAAGTTTTGATAATGACAAAAGGATTCAAAGTTAAGATTTCTTGTTATCTAATGTGCTTAAATGAGATTGCAGAAAAGTCTTAACTACGGTTAGGCAGGTGAAAAACCCTAGGGGTGGTAACCCTAGGTCCTAGGGGGTGGTAACCCTAGGTGGTAGGAAAATCCTAAGAGGTGGTAACCTTAGGTCCTAGGGGGCGGTAACCCTAGGTGGAGGAAAATCCTAAGGGGGGGTAACCTTAGGTCCTAGGAGGTGGTAACCCTAGGTGGAGAAAAACCCTAGGGGGTGGTAACCCTAGGTCCTAGGGGGTGGTAACCCTAGGCAAAAAGTCCAGTCGGTCTGGAGGACCGGACTGACACTAGGCAATCTTTCCTGAGGGGAGTAGGTGAGGACGCGTTCCCCGTAGAGGGAACAGTAGGCGTCGGGTCGACCTAGGGGTCGTGCTTCATCAATCAAAGTAACAAAGTACTTAATGCCTCCTTTAGTTTACATGAATTTTAAATCACATATGTCATTGTGAATTAATTCTAGAGGGGTCGTGCTTCTTTCCACTGAATGGAATGACAATTTTGTCATTTTAGCTTCGACACATATTTTACATTTATATGTTGAATCAATATTAAATGGTTGGCAATAAATTTAAATTCATAAGTCATCGCAAAGTGTTATAATTTACATGTTCAAGTCTAACACACCATAAATTGAAATATTTGACCAAATAAGTAGAATTTATAATTTTATTGTCATTGAATTTACGGTATACAACCATTACATTCATTTTGAATAAATCGTTCTCTATAAACCCTCTGCCTATGAATTGATCAATTTTTGTCAATACATACTCATTTGACTCAAACTCTAGCCTAAATCTAGCTTTGACAAGAGCCGACCTTTGACACTAAATTCTTCTAAATGTCGAGAAAATGAAGTACATCAATTAGTATCACTTCTTTGCCTGATGTCATCTTTAGTACCACCTTCCCAAGACCAACAATGTTAGAAGTTATAGAATTGTCCATGATTAGTTTTCTTGTATTAATAGAGGTATAAGTTGAAAACTGGACCTTGTCAGAGCAAATGTGTCGTGTAGCACCAGTATGGACCCACCACTACCTTGGATTGTCCACTAAATTGGCTTCAAATACAGTAGCAGTCATGTCTAATTTTAAAATATTTATTGACACTGACTTATCTTTAGTCATGTGCACTTGAGTGACTTTATTTAGACATCGACAGTCTTTGGCCTTCGTGATTCGATTTTTCACAATTGTGGCATCTTTTTTGGAACTTCTTGGCCCTCCCTTGGCTCTACCCTTTGTCAGGATACTTTCTTTTCTTACTAGTTTTTGGTTCTAGCAAATTTACCTTTGCAAATACAGACATTTGTATTGATTCTGATTGCTTTCAGTTGTTTTCTTTAATCCGTAGCCTTACAATCAGATCCTCAAGTTCCATCTCGTTTTGCTTATGCTTTAGATAATTTTTTAAATCCCTCCATGAAGGTGGAAGTTTCTCGATTATCATAGCAACTTGAAAGGACTCATTCATTGTCATGCTCTTAGCATGCAGATTATGTAAGATCAACTGCAACTCTTGGACTTGAGTTGTCACAGTTTTGGAATCAATCATATTTAAGTCTAAGAATTTGTCGACAATGAATTTCTTCAGTCCAACATCTTCTATTTAATACTTCCTTTTGAGAGATTCCCATAACTCCTTTGCAGTTATCATTGGAATATACATATTGTATAACATGTTGTCAATCATATTTAAGTCTAAGAATTTGTCGACAATGAATTTCTTCAGTCCAACATCTTCTATTTAATACTTCCTTTTGAGAGATTCCCATAACTCCTTTGCAGTTGTCATTGGAATATACATATTGTATAACATGTTGTCCAACCCATTGAGGATATAATTAATTTCGATATAAGAAGTCACTATGTCCTCAAGCATCATATGCCGCCCTCTTATGTTTATTAGTCTAGCTTTGAAATATGGAGGGTGCATCTTCACGTATGAACCTCACAAGGTTCAACGTGGTTGGGTAAAATAACATCTTTTGTTGTTACCTCTTGAAATCTATACTTGCAAACTTCTCTCGCTTCTCGCTATGTATCGGTGGAACAAAAGGCATCGATGATGAATCCATTAAGATGCACGAATAAATTTGTATTAAAATTATATTGGTATATGATTGTGGTGCAATATGAGCGCGGATAGAATGATGGTATAACACCACTTTGGCGAAGTCGAGACTAGATTTAGACTTTATCTCTTTAAGACGAATTTACCCTGCACATGATGCTCATAGAATACGACAATCGTCTCCCAAGATACAATGACTTTATCTTGCGATAGTAGCACTGCAAATCGCAATATCTTTGAACCGAAGAAGCTTCTCAAACTCTCCAATGCAAGTAGGGAATGTATTAATGCTTGTTTTGTATGGAAGGAATTAAATGATTGAAATGAGGATGTGAATGATCTTATTTATATTAAATGAAGAGGTATAAAAATCTCTTAGTTCAATTAGATTTCATCCATCCATTTTGAATTGAATGATGTAGATCGCATCATTTCTTAAGAGGCACACTATCTCTTCATTAGATGTCATCTTTTAAAAATCAATGAATAAAATTGAATCATCCAAAAACACTTAAACCTTTCAAATTGGATGAACAAAATTTTTCAATCTTGATCAATGATCCAGATTTAAGAAACAGATTTAATTTCTTATTTACATTAAATTTCCAACCGACCAACACCACTGACTTCATGGGATCTTTGCTCGTTAAGAAGCTCCTGTCAGCTCATTCATGCCACCGTCTGGAATCTAGGTCCTCTTGTCTCCTCTGTGTTGATCTCTTAGCTTAATTAGACAGCACAAATGCTAGAGGAAGAGTCCACGGTGGGATTTTTAAGGAACCTCGTCGGCGTCGGCGCAAGGCTCTCCCCCTCTCTTTGATCCAGATAGAATCGATGTTCTCGGTCTTCTCCTCATATTCTTGGTATTCTTATCATTATCCTCACAATTGAGGTCATGAGATTTTAAACCATGCATACTTTGGTTGAATGTCTTAACTATAAGATTTTATTTTGTTTCTTGTTCCACTTTTATAGAAATATTCCCTCAACAACTTAATGTAGATGTTTACATTATGGATCATTATATACTTAGAAGACTTTAAGTCACTCCTTTCATAATTTTCTATTTTCAATGCATATAAATTCTACCAAGAAGCCCCTGGCCGTGCGATTAATATAGATGTTTACATTTACTGCAGTACACAAATAAAACATTAAAGCTTTATAAATAAATAATCAAATAATATGACTTTTGTTAAATTAAGTTAAACTATTTAGAAAACCAGTACCACTCCATTATACAATTCGTTAATAATAAGTATATATGACATAAGAGTTAAAATAAATTATATAGCTAGCTCATCTGGATATAATAAACAAACTTAAATATAAACTAAATATGACAACTAATAATTATAATAATTGATGGTACAGATCAAACCATTTGTAAACAAATAACTACTAAGTAGATGATGATACTGAGATAATGTATTCTTTTTTATTAAGCTCGATGACTTAACTATATCATACTTGTAAAATACCGGAAAATAGGCGAATATTAATAAGGGATTTTTCTGGAAATTTTGAAAATTTTTCTGGAATTTTTCGGAGCTCGTACTGACGAGTTGACGGGGATAAAAACGGGAATCCGGAAAAACCTATTTAGGCTACCCTATTTAAGTGAGGAAATGTTTATATATCCTTTTCCTTTTATTTTCTTTATTTCTTTTTATTTGCTCGTTGTCGCCGTTTCTTCCTTGCCGAGCCAACCCCGTCCCTCTTCTCTTCTTCTCCCCGACGCCGCCCGATTCTCCTCCATGCCCTAACCGCCGGTCACGACGGTTTTCCCCCTCTTCATCTCCTCCTCTTCTCGGTGAGGCCGAACCCCTCTCCTCCTCTGCCCTAGCTACCTTCCTTCCCCTCTGATCTGTGTGCCGATCGCCACTGCCGCCGGTGACGCACGGAGCAGCGCCGGTCATCTTCCTCTCTTCTCCCGATCGCGCCACTTTTCCTCGCCGGTACTCAAGCCGCCGCTGTGCCCTAGGTCTTTGCCGCCGGCCACCGCGAGTTCTAGCTGTCTTCACGGCTGTATTCCCCTCTTCTGCCCTGTGCCCTAGCCGCGAGCCACCCGAGCACTGCCGCACCTCTGCCCTAGGTGATGGCCAAAGGGGGAGAGGACCGTGCCCTAGTTGGGTTCACAGCCGCCGCCGCTCCTTTGCCCTAGCCTCAGCCGACGCCCCACTCCGATGCCGACAACCACCACCAAGCCCATTTTCCCCTTCTGATTCTTCACTACCGGTCGTGGTTGCTGCTCTCCTCTAGGACAGTCACTGGAATTGGAGTTCTCTCCGACCACTGATCTTCTTCTTCGGGTCGTGGACAGAAGCAGAGCATTCAAGTCGTTCTTGTGGTCCCGTTTTGTTGTACCGTGCCCTAGCAGTGGTTAAAGTGGTAAGGGAGATTATTTTACTGCTGGATTTCAGTTGTGATTTGTGCATCTCATCTCAGTATTTTGATGATTGGGTGTGGGATTGCTAATTTAGAGTTTATGGTTTGGTTGGGCAGTAATTTCTCTTAGTGTTGACCATTGTTATCGACAGGAGGATGTTTCGGTCGTGAGGCAACTGTAGAGTCCTCAGATTTGGGAGGGACAGTGATTTCATCTACGCTGGCAGAGAGTTATACCAGCTATACGTCATTGGTGGAGCCATCAATTCTGGTGAGTGGTTAGCATTGATAAATGTGTAGTCTAATCTAATGGATTATAGACTTAGTTTATGTGTTCTTGGATTAAATTGATGTGAAGGATTTGAGTTGGATGCGATCTCTTGGACTTGTTGAGGACGGTTGATACGACATGCGTATGAAGGCGGGTACCTCTTGACTTATCTTTTATGATATCGTCATTTGGATATGCATAGTACTTTATAGCTGCAAGCAATGAACATGTTTGTCTTTGGTATGTCACTGGTTGATATCCATAGCATGTTAGGTTTGTCGCTTGTTATGTATCCGTGCTGATATCTCGTGATTTGTTACCATGAGTATCTTATTGCCATGAGTACTTTATTACCATGAGTATCTTAGTTTCTAAAGTGACATACCATGCTCTACTGAGGTTAGGACTAGGTTCTGGATTTTTATTTCTGGCAGGTGTATCTAGATTATCTGATACCTAGGTTTTTATACCATACCTGACTTGTGTACCTCTATTTGTATCTCATATATGATTCGTGTACCTAGACTCTGATTCTTTGATCTGTGTATATTGTTGGTACATATGTTATGGAAGGAGGATATGTTTAGGATCTAGGTTGTTATACCATAGAGGATCTGTATACCCTAGATTCGTGGATTGACCTACTGATACTGTGGTACCCATATTATGTATATATGGATTTTTCTATGCTGATCAGGATATTCCATACTTATTATGTTCAGGACATAGGTTTTTGATATTCTATCTGACCTGTGTACTATAGATTTTGGTATGTGACCATCGCTTTTACAGTACCCATTTTGTATATATGGATATGGTTATGTTGATCAGTTTTTGTTATGCATAGTGACATGCATCATGATTGCATGCTGTGCGATTGTCGGCTCCACTATGGTTGAGCCCATCGCCAGTTACATGTACTGCACACACCCCCACTCATGGTTTAGTGGTATATCAGGCAGGTGTGTGGCGGTTCTGCTGTTTGGCTCCGTTGGTCACATGACCCAGCGAGGTAGCCGACAGTCAGTTCCGCTCTGTTTGGCTCCGCTGGCATTTAGTGTAGCAGCGTAGTAGCCGGCAGATGGCTCCGTTGGTCAGGTGACTCAGCGTGGTAGCCGGCAGAGATACCTCCCCGTCATCGTGTACCGGGAGTTGAGAGCATTGAGCTCCCCCATTTATGATTTGGGGTCACAGGACAGGAGTACTCCGACAGCATCCCGTCCACTCGGTCACTCATCAGGAGCAGTGACGACAGAGTGCACGGTTGTTATAGCCCTACCCACTCGGTCTCGCCATTTGTGTGTGAGAGGACTGACTGGCGTCAGGGGTGACCAGGACGCATCATTAGCATCATATGCATTGATGTATTTATATTATTGTGATTGTGTTTGCTGCATTTGGTTGCTGCATTTTGGTTGGATGCATACCTTTGACTTGCATACAGGATTATTGACACTTTCGGTTTGACGACCCTTTTGTCTGGATAGGAGTTCCTGGTGAGTACAGCTTCCTCAGTTACCTTTCAGTTTTGCGTATTCCCTATATATGATTAGGAAGCTGTATTCCATGTTTGTTGCTGTTAGATATATCTTACTACTCATGTCCAGTGGTATTCGCTGAGTTGTTGAACTCACCCCCGTTGATACTATCTTTTTCAGGTACCAGGTTATTTATGGTGTCGCTTGGAGCATCCTGTCTGCTGGTCCCCACGTCACATCAGAAGACTTATCGATTTCATGTATGTTTGTTTGTTTTATGTATCAGTTTGTTTAGCTCTGTACTCATGTTTTAGTTTTGGAGGGTTGATGTTGTTATGTGGTGTTTTGTATTTGTTATTGGTTGTGTAAGCCTAGCCGGCTAGCAGTTTTGTGTTTTGGTTTTGGTACAGCCGAGTGGGCTGCTTTATTATTAACTGCGTGGTGTTTGTTTTCTTTTATTGTATTATTCCAGCCGCATGTGGCTGAGGTATATAGTGCTTGTAGAAAAGTTTCAGATTGTCCGCCGTACAGGGGAGATGCTACCAAAATTTCTTCGGACAGAGACTTCTCCGGAGCGTGACAATACTACTTAAGCTAATTGAATCACATAACTTTTATGAAATTAAGTTAAACTAAGCATATATTTTGTTTAAAATTTTTGACAACATAAATCAAAATAATTTCACTTGCAAAGTTTTATGTAGCCTTGGAGTCAACCCTCACACGGACTTATTTATTTTGGTGAATAAACACTAGCTGAAGGGATGGAAGTCTTATATTAGAGGGAGAGCACACGACGTTGGTGAAGAGGTGAGAGCTATTATTCTCAATTTTGTCGATGAGGCGTGAGTCAGGCTAGTAAAAGCGTCAGTGAACACTAAATTGAGGTAGGCCGATAAGGTAAAAGTAGACTTTTAAATAGTTATCATCGATGGGAATTAGGATTTTTTGTTTTGCCAATGAAGCGGGAGCGAGACAGTGTCGAAATTTTTTTACGGGAAAATAAGTGAATAGTTTGGTGAGATGTGGCCTAGGCCTATCGTTTAAACAACATTCCTATTTGGACGATCACACGACGACACATGTAATTTTTTATAAAGATAAAATGAAAAATAAATTCATGAGAGACTAAGGGGGCGTTTGGTATGCGCATTTTTCATTTTCATTTTTTAGAAAACGCGCATTTTCTGAAAAACGGTATTTGGTTTGCGTTTTTCGTGCGCGTTTTCTAAAAAATTGGTTATCGTTTTCTAGAAAAACAGAGAATGACAAAAAGTCATTTTCTGTTTTCTAGAAAACGCGCGTTTTCCAGAAAAACAGAGAATGACAAAAAGTCATTTTCTGTTTTCTAGAAAACGCGCGTTTTCCAGAAAATGAAAATGAAAACGGTGCAAACCAAACACACCCTAAGTGATTTGGATAATCCCAAAACCACCTACACGATTACAAAAATACATAACCACCTACGCAATTTGGGAAATCGCTAATTTTTAGTAAAAAAAAATTAAAAGACCTCCTAAATTATAGGAATCATTAAAAAAAATGACTTAAAAAAGAAAAAAGAAAATTTCCTTACATTTTTTATCTCTAAAATATTTTTATCCAATATAATATATCTTTTATCAGACATTATTATAGGAGATTTTTTATCTCTAAAATATCTTTTATCGAATATTATTATAGAGTAGTTATTACGATATTATTTCTTATTTCTAAAATTATTGTACCAACTACAATTAACTATTATAACGTGTACAGATTGCATATAACGACTACAACTATAAAAGATATTAAATAGCTGTTACCCTATTACAATAATATTATATTAAGTATTACATGTTAGGTAGTTGAATGTAAAGATTTTTTCAACATAAAATAATTTATGGAGTGCCTTTTTAATTTTTTTTTTGAACAGCCTATTTTAAATTTACTTAATTGGGAGTGTCATTTTGACTTTTGCGTCCCAAAAAAAATCAAACAGCCTAACCACTCCATTCTCAATGTTACCGTGCCTACGTGTGATAGCGAAATGAATGTTAAAAAAAATAACCAAGTTATTTTGGACAAGGATATGACTTGAAGAAGAGGATAAGCCAACTAGAAAAATAAAAACTTTCTTGTCTACGCTGATATTTATTGATGTTTTTATTAAAATTTTCTAGAATTGGAAGACTTTTATTACATAAAATGAGTTTGATGACCACATCAAATATTCATAGATATTATTGAATATAATAGGAACACTGTCGGTCGGGTTGACCTTTAAAAAAAATGGAGATACTTTGATAATTTCGAAAATTGTTAGGAGTAAGTTGGAAAAGGCAACAAACTCATATGTAAGGCGGTGGCTCCGCATAAAAATTTAAAAAAGACAACGTGGTCTATCAGAACCAGAACAGAGATCAGAGTCTCGTTGCCATGGAAGAAGGACAGAGACGCTGCAGAGTGTGCGTCACCGGTGCCACCGGCTTCATGGGATCTTTGCTCGTCAAGAAGCTCCTGGAGAAAGGCCATGTCGTTCATGCCACCGTCCGGAATCCAGGTCCTCTCGTCTCCTCCGCAGCACTGATCCGCTAATTACTCTGCCTTGATCTCTTAGCTGAATTAGACAGCACAAATGGCACAGGGGATGAGTCCAAGGTTGGATTTTTAAGGAACCTAGCAGGCGCCGGCGCGAGGCTCTCCCTCTTCTCCGCGGACCTCTACGCCGCCCACACCTTCGCGCCGGCCATCCACGGTTGCGAGTTCGTCTTCCTGGTCGCCACCCCCTTTCAACACATCCCTTCCTCTCAGGTCTTCCCGATCCCCTACGTCGTCATCCATTTTTTTTTTTCAGAAATACGGCTGTATCTTGAATTACTCTGTTCTGGTTTAGTTCAAGGACATCGCCGAAGCGACGGTGTCGTCCATTCGCACCATACTGCAGCTATGCGAGCGATCGAGGACGGTGAGGCGGGTCATCTTCACAGGCTCTGTCACCGCGTCGTCCGCCATGAAGGAAGACGGCTCCGGCTTCAAGGAGGCCATGGACGAGTCTTGTTGGACTCCCCTCCATCTTCCCTTCCGTTACTGTGAAGATTTCGAGAAGGTACAACAATTCATTTTAAAATGATCATCTGAGGCATTCGACCAGCTTCTGCAGTCCTCATCCTGATCTGCAAATGTAGGATTACACTCGTTCAAAGACGCTATCTGAAAAGGAAATACTATCGTACAACGACGAACGGCGAGAGACATCAATGGAAGTTGTGAGCTTAACTTCCGGCTTGTTCGGAGGCGACACGATTCTGTCACACTTACCGTTGAGCTCCCAAATCGTCGTCTCGCCGATGACCGGCAATCCGGTGCATCGAAGGCAGCTAAAGTTTCTCCACGCGTTGCTGGGCTCGGTGCCCGTCGTGCACATCGACGACGTTTGCGAGGCTCATGCATTCTGCATGGAGCCGCCTTCCATGGCCGGGAGGTTTCTCTGTGCAGCAGGGTACCCAGCACTGCAACAGATTGCAGACTATTATGCCAAGAAGTTCCCTGATCAGCTACCAGCGATCACCAAAGAGTGAGAACATTAATTTTTGTTTGATCGCGAGGATCTTCATCTTCTTTTTGTTCTTAGTCCAAGTGTTCGATTTCAGGGAAGATGAAGAGGCAGCCAAAGTGTATGTACCAGGCAAATCAACTAAGATGACAGATTTGGGGTTCAAGTACAAGCACGCTGTGGAGCAGATTTTGGATGATAGTTTCGAGAGTGCCAAGAGGTTTGGAGTACTCCTCGACAAAACTACAAGCAATCGATATTAGGGCTTCAACGTAAGGTTTGTGAAAAATTTGTAATACCAAAAAAGCTGAATAAAAAAATTTGAACAAATAAAGTTTTAGATTTATAATTCAAGAGTAATAGTGAATATTAAAATATACTTATTTATCATGAAATTGATATAATATGTATGAGTCACGTAACTATATATTATGAATTACACCACAAAAAAATTTTCTTATAGTTCTAATTATTGAAGATATTCTAATAAGTTTTTAAAATATTAATGTGACATATTTTGAGCCTTTCGAGTAGCTATTTTCGAACAATAATTTGAATAGTTCGTAAACTCGATCCCGAGTCCTAATTCGAACCGAATAGAATAAAAAATTTTGAATTTTTCGAACTTCAAATTGAGCTCGAACTCCAATATACCTATTTCGAGCCGAATTCGAGCATTAGATTTTTCTAGATTCAATTCGGTTCGTTTACATTCCTAGGTCTCCACTAGCTATCATGACTTCATGAATTATACCTCCAAGTCCCATGGCATTGTTGAAATGGTAACCACAGATAGAATTGTTGAATGGTGAAAGGGTTGAATTTCGGTAAAGTCATGTGATCATATTCTCTCTTGTGGGGATTATCTATAAATTTTTGATTTACTCCCTTCTAATGGTGTGGGATAATCATGAGGAGCCGTTAGGATGACAGATTCACTTTGCTGAGTGAATTATATCTCCAAGTGGGACGGTAAATAAGCATCGAGGTAAGTCGAGTCAAATTTTATGACGTTCAAATTTCAAATTTATTTGATAAGATCATCAAGTTAAATCCAAATGAGCCTAAAATAAATTAAGTCATTGAAATAATTATTTAAGTTTACATTTTAAGTTTGTTTGATTGGTTATTTAGTTTGATAATATAAATTTATTTATTCAATTTTTAATTTTTTTTATTTATTTAGCATGTTGATAAGAGTTTTATTAAAAAATATTATTCATGTTCATGAGCGTTTTTAATAAACGTTGTTCATGAATATTATTCCCTTTGATGGCACTATTGTTGGACCTCGTGGTAGTTTTGATGTGATCAACCAAGTTAGTTAGGTCCTGCGTTTTGTCTGAACCCTGTGTCTGAGTGTGCAGGAACTTAGGAGCGTAGGAAATCTAGCGGAAGACGCAGCTAGCGAGAAGGACGGCACGGGAAGGGAGCCGACGGGCTCGGTGCATCCGAAGGACGAGAGAGCTGCGAAAGAGTACTCCGGTGGAGCGAGAAGAACGTGCGCGGCGTTCGAGGGACGAGAAGCCGGACGAAAGCTTGCTCGAGGAGAAGGCCGGGAACTGGGTTCGGGTGAACCCTATTCCGAATGGCCACAATCACCCAAGGAGCCGAACCGGAGCAAGTCAACTGGAGTTGACTTGTCAACGGTTCGGTCGACTGAACCTATTGATCGGTCGACCGAACCCTTCATTAACCGAAGCCAGCCGTTGGTGACACGTCAGCAACACATCTGCCAACGGTGAAGTGATCGGTCGACCGAACCTCATGATCGGTCGACCGAACCCAAGTTTATCCAGAGACTGAGTCGAGCGTTTTCATCGGGCCAGCGCAGAGGAAGACCTTTGGCCGATCGGTCGACTGAACACAAGGATCGGTCGACCGAACCTGAGCTCGATCAACAGAGACTGCACTTGGATAAGCTCGAGAACCCCTATATAAAGAGGGTCTCGGGCAGCTTTAGAGAACAACGAATACGAACGAAATAGCAACTCTTGTACTCTCATTCTCTTAGCAACTACTGTGCTGTCAAAGTGTAAAAGGCTTCTCCGCCTTCATAGAAGGAGTTTTCTTACTGCGCTTTTCTTACTGCCCTGGATTAACAACCCACTTGGTTGTAACCAGGTTAATTTTTGTCTCCTTTTATTTCTGCAGTTAATTTCTTATTGTTGCTTTATTTTAAGAGTTGAAAAGCTTTGAGGAGGGTTATTTTTACTTGCAGGCAATTCACCTCCCTCTTGCCGGTCCCCGCTGCACCAATAAGTGGTATCAGAGTCTGACAGCCTCAGAAGGACTAACCGTCGTCTGAAGCACTAAGATCAGAACAATGGCCGGCGTGAACATTCATCCCCCAAAGTTCGACGGAGATTTCGCTACATGGAAGTGAAAAATGGAGGTATTCTTTAAAACTGAATTTGATATACTTTTAATAATGAAATATGGATATGCAACACCGAAAGATAAAGAAGAAAACACGTGGAGCAAAAAGGAACAAGCCGATTTTGTCGCCAACTGAAAGGCTGAGCTCCACCTACTCAGCGTTCTGACACCTCAAGAGGTAAATCGGATCGGAAGCTACAAATCCGCGAAAGATCTCTGGAAAAAATTCCTAGAGCTTCACGAAGGTACTTCCGAAGCGAAGCTAGCAAGGTGCGACATCCTTCGGACCCAGTTGACGAACCTCCGGATGAACCAAGGCGAAAAGGTAGCGCAACTCCAAGCAAGGATAAAAGAGCTGATCACGCAACTAACCAATCTTGGAGAAGAAGTAACGAATCGGGACTCGATCAGGTACGCGCTCAACGCCTTCCCGAGAACTCCCGAGTGGGCCTCCTTAGTAGATGCGTACTATATCTCTAAGGATTTCGAGGTAAGTACTCTAGAACATTTGTTTTCTACTTTTGAACTTCACGAATCTCGAGTTGCAGAGCCCAATGGAGTAGAAAAGATTAGTCAGAACATCGCTTTGAAGGCAAGAACAAACGGTTCTGACTCCGAAGCCTCGATCGACGAATCGGAAGCGACACTATTGGTAAGACGCTTCAATAAATTTTTTAAGTCTAATAAATTTAGATTGCAGACAAAGAGGCAACAACAAAAGAAAAGGGTGGTTCGTTGCTACAATTTCAACGAAAAAGACATATCAAAGATGACTGCCCAAAGTTGAAAAGCAAAAGTAAAGAAAAGAGTAAGAAGCTAGCTCGACCCAAATACAACCTAAAAGCCACGTGGGATGATTCATCATCCTCCGAATCCGAAGTCGAAGAATTCTCGGGACTAACACTGATGGCCAACCATCAGCTAGAAGAAACGTCTAGCTCAGAAATGAGCATAGATGAAGGGGGAGGAACAACAGAAGGAGAAGAAAGCTGTGATGAAGGGGGAGCATCGCAAGATGAGGTAAGTAAGGTACGTGCCCTAAACTCTAAACAGTCCTTTCGTTTTATTAAAGCTCTTTCTAAAGAATTAGATAAAGTAGAAAAGGAAAATGAATATCTGAAATCAGAAAATGAAGTTTTAAAATTAGAAATTAAAAAATTGAAAACTGATGCATGTTTTAAAAATGTTTTTCCACATTCAAAAATAAAGTTATATGGAAAATTAAATTGATACATAAGGAAACATCAGGGTCAACTTAGGAAAATACCAAGAAACTATGTACCCCCTAAGTTTTTGACCAACCCTGTAGGTAGGAACCTTTATTGGGTTCCAAAATCTTTACTGGTTTAAATTTCTCTTTTAGTTAAAAGCTTACAGTGAGAAAATTAAATATTGAGTTTCTTTATGGAAGCTTTGTCTAAGGAAGTGGTTGTTGCTCCAATAACCAAGAAGGCCTAGTGCCTCGCCACGACCTGGAAGCCGAAATATCGAAATAAAAATATTTAATTAACTTTCTGATAAAAGCATTAAAATTAGAATTAAATAATATTTTGAAAAGTTTTTTTAGAAATTTTTTTTGGAAAATTCTGAAAATTCATTTTAACATGGAAAATCTTTCAAAACTTAGATTTTTTTTTAAACCTAACTCAATTTTTATTAAATAATCTTTACTTAGAAATTGTTTAACTTTGATTTTTTTTCTCTTGGAAATACTTGAATTCAAATTTGTTTGCACCCCGTTTTTGCTGTGATTAAAGGGGGAGAGAAAAGTATAAATTTAGGGGGAGTTAGGAAAATTAAAAGTTTAAATTTTTAATTATAATTTTATTCATTGCAAATCTTATGCTTAATATGCTAGTTTAGTAATTTTTCTTTAAAATTACTTTTTGTGTCTGTTTTACCCTAACTTGAACTTGGGTTGATGCACATAAAAAAGGGGGAGATTGTTGGACCTCATGGTAGTTTTGATGTGATCAACCAAGTTAGTTAGGTCTTGCGTTTTGTCTGAACCGTGTGTCTGAGTGTGCAGGAACTTAGGAGCGCAGGAAGTCGAGCGGAAGACGCAGCTAGCGAGAAGGACGGCACGGGAAGGGAGCCGACGAGTTCGGTCCGTCCGAAGGACGAGAGAGCTGCGGAAGAGTACTCCGGTGGAGCGAGAAGAACGTGCGCAGCGTTCGAGGGACAAGAAGCCGGACGGAAGCCTGCTCGAGGAGAAGGCCGGGAACTGAGTTCGGGTGAGCCCTATTCCGGATGACCGCAATCACCCAAGGAGTAGAACCAGAGCAAGTCAACTGGAGTTGACATGTCAACGGTTCGGTCGATCGAACCTATTGATCGGTCGACTGAACCCTTCATTAACCGAAGCCAGCCGTTGGTGACACGTCAGCAACACATCTGCCAGCGGTGTAGTGATCGGTCGACCGAACCTCATGATCGGTCGACCGAACCCAAGTTTATCCAAAGACTGAGTCGAGCGTTTTCATCGGGCCAGCGCAGAGGAAGATCGTTGGCCGATCGGTCGACCGAACCTGAGCTCGATCAACAGAGCTGCACCTGGACGGAAAGCTGGACAGGTACAGTGATAACGCCCAATTTTGTCGCGAATTGAGCATCAAATGATGAAATACCAAACCCCTCCTACGCTAATGTAGCATAGGAATGACTCGGGTCGTCCGCCAACGAAAGTAACGATAGGATGGTAAACTTAGGATCGTATATTATTTCTATTTTTTTGGGGTTTTTAATATGAAATTGGGGTTTGAGTTTTTGATTCTAAATCTAAGAAATGAAAAGCATAACAAGAAAGAAACTACTCTAATGCGGAATGAAATTTAACTAGGTGTCAATAATTAATCCACAACGCATTGTCACTCTACGCTATGGGTTAATCACCAACACGATTAATCTAAGGAATGAAATGACAAAACATTCAATGAAATCTAATCTAAATAATGAAAGACAATGCAAGTAAAGAAAACTATATCTATCCTAACTAACCATTGAAGATTTTCCTACATCGCATTGTCACGCTACGATACAAGATTATCTATCAATGGGCATAACATGAAATAAAGCATTAACGAAACTAAGAATATAATGAAGTCTAAAACATGAAACAAAACCTAAACTAATCTATCCTAATTGCATTCAATCGAAACTAGAACTCAACTAAATTGCAAGAACAAGACAAAGCAAGTATTAAACAAACTAAAATGCATTAAATTGAACCTAACTATTAGTTGAAGCATTTCATCGAACACATTGTATGCATGTAACTAATTAAGCATCGTAAATGCAATTTAACATGAAAGGTCAAATTAGCTACAAGCATTCAACAATAGAACTTTAACACAAACAAATTAACAAAATTAACAGAATTAAACTAAGAAAATCTAAACTAATCCAACCACATTCACAGTTCTTCTTCCGATCCAATGACTACCCTTGCCGTCACACAAGGACCCGGCTCCGGAACCCCCAAGAACCAGTGAACAGTAGCACTCTGATGGACTTGCTGCTAGCTTCGACAACGACGAGGATGAACGGATCTTCCAACAGAGAACCCTCGGCTAGAAATGACTGGAAACGGTGGAATACCAGCTGCCGCCTCCTCCTTGCTCCACCGCTTGAACCCCAAGAAGCGGAGCTGCCAAAAGAAGGTCGGACAGTGGAGATCACACCGGAGAACCCCTCCGGTGAGGTGAAGATGATCGGAGTCGCTGTCGAAAACCTGCTGCCCGCCGAGAAGACTGCCGCTGTCGCTCGCCGATTGAAATCTAGAAGAGGAATATGGGCTGTGGCTGGCCGGCCGGCGGCAGTGCAAGCAAAGGAATAGAGGCCGCCGACCGGAGAAAGAAAGAAGGAAGGTGCTGGTGTGGGGATGTCGCGTGCCCTAACCCGCGAGAAAGAAGAATCGCGCCTAGAGAAGAGGAGAGATCCATTAGCTTAGATCTGGATTCATTAAGGGTGAAATTGGACTTTTGGAATTGAGCTTTAAGAGTGGGCTTGAGTATTGGATTAGGTATTTGAAATTGGGCTCCTCTCTATCCAAATTGAATTGGAGCTTTAATGAACCCTTGGATGCCCTGATCCTGATCAACGGTCCAGATTCCTTTAAATCAGGATGAAAGGTTGGATCTTTTGATCTGACTGAAGGGCAAGATTTCTCCTGATCTGGATCAACGGTCCACACTGACTCAGCTTGATCTTCTCCATTTGACCTCCAAATCAAGCCAAATTCGATCCGCCTCGACCCTCATCAATGACTCTTTATATTTCCTACAAAACCACATAAAAACATGAGATTAAATTCCATAATTATAGGAAATTTACATTTAAGTCCAAAATGAATTCCTACTCACAAAATATAATATAAACACCAAATTAAGCATGTGAGAAGGTAAAAATGCTAAGTCTAAGAGCCAAAATAATGCACAAAAATGCTAGTTATCAACTCCCCCACACTTATTTTTGCTCGTCTCGAGCAAATCAACAAAACAAAAAAGATAACTAAAAATGCATTCCTCTAGCAATTCTCAATCATACTTAGAAAAATAGTGAAAAGAGAGTTATCTAGGATTGTCCAATTCAAATGACCAAAGCATTCATGGATTCAATTCATACACTAATTAACAAACATGATAA
The DNA here is from genome assembly GCF_018446385.1 of Zingiber officinale. Classification (NCBI taxonomy): domain Eukaryota; kingdom Viridiplantae; phylum Streptophyta; class Magnoliopsida; order Zingiberales; family Zingiberaceae; genus Zingiber; species Zingiber officinale. The sequence continues at coordinate 185,925,093 of NC_055987.1, read as the reverse complement.
CTTCAATCCACAATAGATAAACTGAAAATGATAATAAAATAACCTCACAAGGAAAGTAATGGTGGACTCTCCTCTCATATAAATACAATAGTGGAGCTCACTCAAGCTACTCATGGATTCATGCACTACCATATGCTTGCTTTACTTCTAAGCTCCACCACTATATACACAAGAGTGCACAATAAAATAATGAAGGCTTATTTATGTAAGGGAAACATGAATCAAGCAAATGATAGTATAAGAAAAGAAATAAGGAAGATAAAGCAAGTTATTGGTGGAAGACATGGACATAATGAAATGTAACATAGATGAGTACAAGAGAACAATGCCCCAAAAAATATATCTCATCCAAACTCCCAAACTAGCTTTTCACAACTCAATAAAAATGTGAACAATCTTTACGATAGCTTTTCAATAAACAATCACTCATGATCTACAATAAAATCCAAATTTTGCTACCATAAAGATTGTTACTCACAAAAAATTCTACCATCTTTCACCAATACAATAAAAATGTGAACAACTCCTACTCTAGCATTTCAATAAAAATCCACTGATGATATATAATAGAATCCAAATGTTGCTAAAGTAAAAATTGTCACTCACAAAAACTCTACCACAAATGAATAAAAATGACACAATATGTCAAAAATATTTTTCATAAATCCAATAAGCATGTAGACAACATCTACTATAGCTTTTCAATAAAAATACCACTCATGATAGACAAACAATCTATATGTTGCTACAATAAAGATTGTCTCTCTAAAAAGTTCTACCACACACAAATACAAAAGGGCACAACATGTTAATTTTTTTTTTTTCCAATTTTTTTTTCTTTTCACTTTTTTTCCCATTTTTTTTCACTTCTGTTTTTTTTTTCTAATTTGTTTTTTTTTTGTTCCTGATTTGCTTTTCTATTTTTTTTTCACTTTTTTTTTCAACATGTTGTGCAACATCCTATACATCATCAATAATAGCTCAAATAAAAAGATAAATAGCATGACTTACCTATGGTGATCAAACATGGTTCACCATGCTTTTCCTAAATTCTACTAAGCTATTTCTCTCCCCCCACACTTAAATTTTTGTCCATCTCGGGCAAAACACTCATCATGTAACATCCAAAATATCCACATCCCAAGAGAGTAAGAGTGAAATAAATGGAAATAAATGGAAGAGAGAAAAGAATGATATGATAAATGATATAGATTTTATTCAAGAAACATGTGATAACAAAAGGAATGAATGAAAGAAAGTGAGATAACCTTCATAAAAATCATGCAAACCTATGATAATGTGGTCTCGAAAGAATTAAGCAAGTTCTAGAGTAGCATTAACCACAAGTGCATCACACATCAATAGGAATAATAGGCTCAATAAATATCCTCACTAGGTATATCAAAAATTATCATCTCAATTTACCAACATGAAATCCATCATCAAGTTGTAATCACATGTAATCCAAGAATCCAATCATAACAATAAATCATCAAACTTGACAATCAAATTTAACTGATTTTCACAATTTCTAAAATGATAAAAAGAATGCATTAGGAATTTATTATGAAAACACGACAAGACAAACTAAAAATAAACTATCAAGCATAAGCAAATAAAGCAAAGCAATATGTACAAGCAAAAAGACAAAGAAAAAGTGAGATGAAACCAACTCCCCTGAAATTCTGGCGGTCGGAGTCTGTTCAGGTCCAGAAGCCAATCTGGAAGTGGAATGAATGTAGGTGAAGTGAAGAATGCTCCCTCCACCTTCAACTCCTCAAAAATTTTCTCCGGTGGCCGAAGACGGTTCAGTTGGAGTGTCCACTCCAGAAGCTTCATTATTGCATAAAATGTTAGGGCTTTCTTCAAGTGGTAGAATGCATCATTGCATGATTGACTGCAAATGAAATATCTAAAAAATTCCTGCACAGTAAAAAGAAAAGGATGCATTCCCTGCACGCATGCTGTGTGAGATGTATCAGAAACAATATCAATATAAACAGAGCATGAATCAAAAGACATGTCACATCCACTACAATCAAAATGAACTACCTCCATGGTATTTCCTAAAAATTCAGAAGAATTATCAACCTTACCATCCTGAAAGATACCTAGAGCTTCTAAAACAATAAATGTGACATTATCTTGGTCAAGTGAAAGAACTGGCTCTGGATCAGGTACAACTAATGGAAGTGATTCTTGAGTTTCCCCTACACTTCCATCATCACTAAGTAAAATAGCAGTAGACTCAACTGGTGGTAGAATAATCGAAGGAAGTGATTCTTGGGTCTCCCCTACACTTCCATCATCAAAAACAACACCTGCAACATCAAGAATATTTGGAACAACAATATCATCGACAACAACATTATCAGGATCAACTACAACATCACAATATAAAAAATTAGAAGCGTCATGTAGAGAAGCAGAATAAAAGTTAGGAATATCACAAACTCTACAATCCATCTCCTCAGGAATTGATGCGGTAGGTTGATCTGAATGCAATTGTAACTGTGTCGATGAATGTGTTCTTGGCTTGAACTGTGCTTCTTGTTGTTGCAAATATTGTTGTGACTGCTCCCTAAAATGCTGCTCAGGCTGATGCTGAAAATATGACTGGTAATGCTTGGACCACTCAGAATTCCCTTGTTGAGTGTTCCCATACCTGAATCCTTCAATTAAATTATACCTGTCCTGCTGATGAGTCTGATAATACAGAGGATCAGGCTGAAAATACTGGATCCTGGTAGGGAGTACACTGGCAAAGGAATGAACATCCTCGGTAATCGTCGGTCTAGTCTCATATTGCTGATAATTTGAAGCCATAATCTCGATAAGTTCTCTGGCCTGAGTAGATGTCTTGTTAACTAGAGCCCCTCCACTAGCCGCATCAATCATACTTCTGTCCATGGGAAGCAATCCCTCATAGAAGTATACAATCAGAAGTTGATCGCATATCTGGTGCTGAGGGCAACTAGCAACAAGTCTTTTAAATCTTTCCCAATAATCTTGAAACGGTTCTCCTGTGAATTGTTGGATTCCACAAATACTCCTCCAAATAGCTGCAATCCTAGAAGCATGAAAGAACCTCGCCAGAAATAATTTCTTCATCTCGATCCAGCTGGTGAAAGAGTTGGGTGGGAGACAATACAACCAATCTTTTGCTAAATCTGCCAATGAGAATGGAAATGCTCTGAGTCTAACATCTTCTTCTGATATGTCAAGTGGGTTCCATGAAGAACAAATCATCTCCAAATCATGTAGATGTCTATTGGGATCTTCACCAGAAAGTCCATGAAACTTCGGTAAAAGATGTACTATATTCCATAACTCGAAGTCTGCATCTAAATCAGAATATCTGATGCAAAATGAATCAGCTGACAAATCTGGTGCCCAAAGCTCTTTAAGAGTCTTTTCAGTGTTCTTCTCCATGTTGCTCATCAAATCTGAAGGTCTGATCACACTGAAACTCTGAAACTACTGATAACACGCAGATTTCCTGGTCTTACCTGTAACACTCATGCAAATACTATCAAAAGACACAGGAAAATATACAAGATAACACACATGCATACCAGAGATGAAATAATTAAGCCCCTAACAATGTTTTTGAACTTTTGCAAACACAAAAAATAGAAACAAGAAAAGAGAGAAAATAGAAAAACAATAATCCTAAGATCACCAAACACCGCTACTTCTCCCCGGCAACGGCGCCAATTTGATAACGCCCAATTTTATCGCGAATTGAGCATCAAATGATGAAATACCAAACCCCTCCTACGCTAATGTAGCATAGGAATGACTTGGGTCGTCCGCCAACGAAAGTAACGATAGGATGGTAAACTTAGGATCGTATATTATTTCTATTTTTTTGGGGTTTTTAATATGAAGTTGGGGTTTGAGTTTTTGATTCTAAATCTAAGAAATGAAAAGCATAACAAGAAAGAAACTACTCTAATGCGGAATGAAATTTAACTAGGTGTCAATAATTAATCCACAACGCATTGTCACTCTACACTATGGGTTAATCACCAACACGATTAATCTAAGGAATGAAATGACAAAACATTCAATGAAATCTAATCTAAATAATGAAAGACAATGCAAGTAAAGAAAACTATATCTATCCTAACTAACCATTGAAGATTTTCCTACATCGCATTGTCACGCTACGATACAAGATTATCTATCAATGGGCATAACATGAAATAAAGCATTAACGAAACTAAGAATATAATGAAGTCTAAAACATGAAACAAAACCTAAACTAATCTATCCTAATTGCATTCAATCGAAACTAGAACTCAACTAAATTGCAAGAACAAGACAAAGCAAGTATTAAACAAACTAAAATGCATTAAATTGAACCTAACTATTAGTTGAAGCATTTCATCGAACACATTGTATGCATGTAACTAATTAAGCATCGTAAATGCAATTTAACATGAAAGGTCAAATTAGCTACAAGCATTCAACAATAGAACTTTAACACAAACAAATTAACAAAATTAACAGAATTAAACTAAGAAAATCTAAACTAATCCAACCACATTCACAGTTCTTCTTCCGATCCAATGACTACCCTTGCCGTCACACAATGACCCGACTCCGGAACCCCCAAGAACCAGTGAACAGTAGCACTCTGATGGACTTGCTGCTAGCTTCGACAACGACGAGGATGAACGGATCTTCCAACAGAGAACCCTCGGCTAGAAATGACTGGAAACGGTGGAATACCAGCTGCCGCCTCCTCCTTGCTCCACCGCTTGAACCCCAAGAAGCGGAGCTGCCAAAAGAAGGTCGGACAGTGGAGATCACACCGGAGAACCCCTCCGGTGAGGTGAAGATGATCGGAGTCGCTGTCGAAAACCTGCTGCCCGCCGAGAAGACTGCCACTGTCGCTCGCCGATTGAAATCTAGAAGAGGAATATGGGCTGTGGTTGGCCGGCCGGCGGCAGTGCAAGCAAAGGAATAGAGGCCGCCGGCCGGAGAAAGAAAGAAGGAAGGTGCTGGTGTGGGGATGTCGCGTGCCCTAACCCGCGAGAAAGAAGAATCGCGCCTAGAGAAGAGGAGAGATCCATTAGCTTATATCTGGATTCATTAAGGGTGAAATTGGACTTTTGGAATTGGGCTTTAAGAGTGGGCTTGAGTATTGGATTAGGTATTTGAAATTGGGCTCCTCTCTATCCAAATTGAATTGGAGCTTTAATGAACCCTTGGATGCCCTGATCCTGATCAACGGTCCAGATTTCTTTAAATCAGGATGAAAGGTTGGATCTTTTGATCTGACTGAAGGGCAAGATTTCTCCTGATCTGGATCAACGGTCCACACTGACTCAGCTTGATCTTCTCCGTTTGACCTCCAAATCAAGCCAAATTCGATCCGCCTCGACCCTCATCAATGACTCTTTATATTTCCTACAAAACCACATAAAAACATGAGATTAAATTCCATAATTATAGGAAATTTACATTTAAGTCCAAAATGAATTCCTACTCACAAAATATAATATAAACACCAAATTAAGCATGTGAGAAGGTAAAAATGCTAAGTCTAAGAGCCAAAATAATGCACAAAAATGCTAGTTATCATACAGCAAGTTCGGTTGACCGATCCCTCTCGAGTCAAACCTGATCCCGAAGGATCAGGTGATCTGATAAGCTCGAGAACCCCTATATAAAGAGGGTCTCGGGCAGCTTTAGACAACAACGAATACGAACGAAATAACAACTCTTGTACTCTCATTCTCTTAGCAACTACTATGCTGTTAAAGTGTAAAAGGCTTCTCCGCCTTCATAGAAGGAGTTTTCTTACTGCGCTTTTCTTACTGCCCTGGAGTAACAACCCACTTGGTTGTAACCAGGTTAATTTTTGTCTCCTTTTATTTCTGCAGTTAATTTCTTATTGTTGCTTTATTTTAAGAGTTGAAAAGCTTTGAAGAGGGTTATTTTTATTTGCAGGCAATTCACCCCCTCTTACCGGTCCCCGCTGCACCAACAACCATTTCCTCTGTTTAAGAACATGACCTGTTGTCAGTTCTTGATATATAACCACAGGTTTCCTATAAGTGCAGAGGATGGTTTCTAGTTTGGTAGGTTATATCATCTAAAATTCTTAAATTATTTTATATGGTATGCATTTTCTTATAGTTTAATCTTCTTTTGTTAAATCTGTTGGTTGCTACTCGGAAAACCTAATGGTTCCACTGTACAAAAATTTTGTACAAAGGTCTGAACCTTTTTCCTAGCTACCATGTGTTCTTTTAAATTAAACTTGGATCGCTTGCGGAACTTAACACGTTTGATCCAAAGTTTAATTTATTTATTCTTTTAGGTTTAGACTTGGATCTCCTGCGGAACTTAACACTTTCGATCCAAATCACCTAGGTTATTAATTCTATTAAATATTAATTTTCAAAATTGGCTTCTAGTACTGACATGGCGAGGCACATGGCCTTCTTGGATATGGGAGCAACCACCACCGACTAGACAAAGCCTTTTAAGGAAAACTAATATTTAATTTCCTTAAATAACTTTAGGTCAACCGAAAAAAACAATCAAATCACAAGGAAAAGAAAAACAAAGAACACAATATCGAAAACTAATTCGAAATATTAGAATCACATGCCTCTTGTATTTGGTATTTTTACATGGAGATAAAACTAACATGATGCGGAAAACTATATTAGTTATACCTTCCTTTGTGAACTTTTAATGACCTCTTGATCTTCTACCGTATTCCTTTTCTAATCCCGGACGTTGTGTGGGCAACGATCTTCCAAAACGAGAACCACCAAGCACCTTCTTCTTCCTTGCAAGTTTCGGACATCAAAACTTCTCCTAGGATGAAGAGGTTCGGCCACCACCACCATGCTCCAAGGGATGCTAGAAACAAAGCTTTCTTTCTCTCCTTCTTCTTCTTCTTCTCTAAACTTGATCCGGCCACCATATAAATCTCCACAAGAAGGATGAGGTTTGGCCATCAAAGAGAAGAGAGGAGGAGAGGATGGCCGGCCACACCAAGGAAGAAAAAATGGGAGAAAAATAGAATAGAGTTCTTGTCATGAAGGCACCTCTACCCCCTCTTTATAATCCTTGGTCTTAGCAAATAAGGAAAATTTAATAAAAACTTCCTTAATTCTTTTGCCATTGAAAAGGAAAATTTATTTAATTAAAAAACAATTTTTCTTTTCAATTTACAATGGCCGGCCACACCATAAAATTTCCAAGCAAATAAAATTTTAAACACAAATTAATACTTCCTTATTTGCTTCCGGAAATTTATAAAAAATTTCTCCAATAATTTTTCCCTTCATGATTGGTTAATAAAAAAGAAATTTTATAAATTAAAATCTTTCTTTTAACATGTGGATAAAAAGAAAGTTATCTCTAAAAATTTAAAAAAATTTTAATCTACAAATAAGGAAAGATATTAAATCTTTTCTTAATCTTTTGTAGAAACTAATAAAAGAGAATTATTAATTTTTAAACTTTCTTTTAAATCATGAACATGTTTAAAAGAAAAGTTTTTATCAAAATTAAAATCAACCTTTTAATCTACAAATAAGGAAAGAGATTTAGCTCTTCTCTTAATCTTTTGTAGAATCTTATAAAAGGAAAGATTTAAATTTTTAAACTCTCTTTTAAATCATGTTATCCACATAAGAAAAATTTAAAAAAAATAAAAATCCTTTTATTTTAATTTGGGCCGGCCACACAAAGCTTGAACCCAAGCTAGGGCCGGCCACCTTGAAGCACCCATGAACCAAACTTTGGCCGGCCCTAGCTTGGTCTCCAAGCTAGCTTGGCCGGCCCCTATAGGATGGGTAAGAAGGTGGGTATAGGTGGGTATAGTACTCTATAATTAAGAGGCTACGACACTATAAGTGATATCATTTCCCAACTTATCGGACTTATTGATTTATCGAACTAAATCTCACCCATTGATAAATTAAAGAAATAAATATCAAATATATGTGCTTGTTATTATATTAAGATTAAGAGCACACACTTCCATAATAACTGAGATCTTTGTTCCTTTATAAAGTCAGTATAAAAGAAACGACCTCAAATGGTCCTACTCAATACACTCTATGTGTACTAGTGTAATTATATAGTTAAGATAAACTAATACCTAATTACACTACGACCTTCCAATGGTTTGTTCCTTTCCATCTTGGTCGTGATATACTGTTTATAATTTATAAGGAACCGATAACATGATCTTCTGTGTGTGACACCACACACCATGTTATCTACAATATAAATTAATTGAACAATTACATTTATCATAAATGTAGGCATTTGACCAATGTGATTCTTATTTCTAGATAAATGTTTATACCAAAAGCTAGGCTTTTAGTATACATCCTAACAATCTCCCACTTATACTAAAAGACTAAGCTACTATATCTGCTGCCATACATCTGATTCCCAACTCTTCAACATGCTCATCAAAAGCTCTTGCCTTAAAGGCCTTAGTGAAAAGATCTATAGGTCATCATGTAATTTAGGCAGCAACAACTTCTCCTCGTTTATACGATTTCTCGTATTGGGTGGTACTTGCGCTCTATTGTGTTTACCTGCCTTATAGACTTATGGTTTCTTCGAGTTTGTTACTGCACCAATATCATTACAATAAATTGTAATAATCTTTGGACAAACCAGAAATCATATCTAAGTCTATCTTGAGGTTATTGAGTCATTCAGCTTTTATGGCTACCTCAGAGGCTTGCCATATACTAAGCTTCTATGGTGGAGTCCAGAAAAACACCTATGCTTATCACTCTTCCATAGTTATGACTTTACCTCCTAAAGTAAACACAAAAACCCCAAGGTTGACTTACTATTGTCCCATTCCGATTGGATGTTAAAATCCATGCAACCCACAGGGAACAAATTATCTGCCTTATAAGCTAGCATATAATCTCTGTTAGGATCGACGGTCGAGGCTAGAGAGGGGGGGTGTGAATAGCCGACCCCAAATTCGCGTTTCTTTCTACAAATCAAGTTAGCGCAGCGGAAATACAATGTAGAAATGAAACAAAGAATAGCAAACCTTAAACTCGACGATGTAACGAGGTTTGGAGATGAAACTCCTACTCCTCGGCGTGTCCGTAAGGTGGATGAAGCCTATCAATCCGTCGGTGGATGAGACCCCAGAAAATCGGCTAATAGAAACTCCTTCTGGGTGGAGAAACCTCGCCACAATCCCTTTTGCAACAACAATAAAGGAGTACAAGAAATAAAACAAGAAACAATGGATAATATGAATGTAACCACACTCTACCAAGTTTGCTTGCCTTCTTCTCGTCGACTGGAGTCCGTTGATGAAGCAGCAACTTCACGGATGATGCCAGCAACAGCTGATCAACCAGTCGAGGGAAGCTCACACGAAGCTTCAGCAAAGAGGAGCTTAGCAAAGCTCAAATCGCAGTGAGAAGGAAGAAGAAGAAGCACTGTAGCAGCCAGTTAACTGAACCCTTCCCTGTAGAAACCTTCTTATATGAACCTGCGAAGAAGACAAAGAAGACACAGAGAGAAATCTAGTCGTTGTGTCTCAACGGCTAGACCTGGACCGATCAGGCTCCACCCTGATCGGTCCAGACCTTATCTGATCGGTCTTGGGGACCGATCAGGACCTATGCTGATCGGTCCCCAGACCGATCAGCACGCTTCACAGAGAGTTGCCGAACTCTCTGATCGGTCTGTGGACCAATCAGGACTCAGGTGGATCGGTCCACAGATCGATCCCCCTCTTTCTTCTCCCGATCTTCTTTGCTTCTGTATGATTACTGATCGGTCACCGGATTGATGGTTCTGTAACCACGTTGCTTATTCTTGATCGGTCACCGGACCGATCGATCAACAACCGGATCGGTCACGGACCGATCCGGTTTAAAGCCTCACCCTAAACCCTACCGGTCCCGAGCGAGCTACCGAGCCCTCTCAGACCTAGTCCGGAGAACGAGCTACCGAGCCCTCTCCGACTTCCCATGTCCGGTCCAGAAAACGAGCTACCGAGCCCTCTCTGACCTAGTCTGGATAACGAGCTACCGAGCCCTCTCCGACTTCATCCAGTCTAGAGAACGAGCTACCGAGCCCTCTCTGACCTAGTCCGGAGAACGAGCTACCGAGCCCTCTCCGACTTCGTCTGGTCCAGAGAACGAGCTACCGAGCCCTCTCTGACCTAGTCCGAAGAACGAGCTACAGAGCCCTCTCCGACTTCGTCCGGTCCAGAGAACGAGCTACCGAGCCCTCTCTGACCTAGTCCGGAGAACGAGCTACCGAGCCCTCTCCGACTTCGTCCAGTCCAGAGAACGAGCTACCGAGCCCTCTCTGACCTAGTCTGGAGAACGAGCTACCGAGCCCTCTCCGACTTCCTCATCTGGTCCAGCTTCCATACTTTGGACTTTTCCCGTGCCAAGCTCCCTGCTTGGACTTTTCCCATGCCAAGCTCCCTGCTTGGACTTTTCTGTGCCAAGTCTCCATGCTTGGACTTTTCCGAATCAAGTCAACTCAAGTCGGGTCAACCAGGTCAACCTTGACCGAAGGTTGCACCCACAATCTCCCAAGTTTGTATTCTTGTCAAACATCAAAATACAACTTTTCTATTCTCGTCAAACATCAAAATACAACTCGAGTCAGGTCAACTCGAGTCGGGTCAACCAGGTCAACCTTGACCTAAGGTTGCACCAACAATCTCTAGTGCCTCTAAGGTACTTCAATATATGCTTTACCGCAGATCAATGTCCTTGTCCAGAGTTGCTTTGATATCTACTAACTATGCCCACGGCAAAATAGATATCCAGTCTCGTACACAGCATTGCATACATTAGGCTTCCCACAGCCGAAGCATAAGGAATTGCCTTCATGTCCTTTATCTCCTTTGATGTCTACGGAGACATTTCTTTAGATAAAGTTACTCCATGCTAAAAAGGTAAGAAACCTTTCTTGAAGTTTTGCATGCTTAAAACGAGCAAGGATTTTTTTTTCGATATATGAAGCTTGGGATAATTAAAATATTCTTTTCTCGCGATCCCTTATTACTTTGATATCAAGAATATATTCATTCTCCCAAGTCCTTCATATCAAATTGTTTGGACAATCATACCCTTACTTCTGACAACATTTTGATATTGTTTCCAACTACCAAAAATGTTATCTACGTATAGTACAAGAAATATCACCACGTTTCCATCACACCTTTTGTATACACAAGACTTATCCGGTTACTAAATAAATCCATAGGTCTGGATTCCTTTGATAAACCGGATGTTCCAAGACCTTGAAGCTTTGCCTCAGTCCATAGACTGATTGAGCTTGCACACAAAATGCTCTTTGCCCTTTGCAATGAACCCTTCTGGTTGCTTTGTATGGATGCTTTTTTCAAGACTTCCATTAAGGAATGCTGTCTTGACATCCACTTGCTAAATAGATAAAAGAATCCGGATAGACTTAAGCATGACTACCAGTGAAAAAGTTTCCTTTTTCATCAAGCCTTGCTTTGAAAGTTTCCACCTTCCTGTTTATCCATCTTTTCCTATTGTAGACATATTTTCACCCAATGGCTTTTACACCATCTGGTGGTTCTACAAGCTTCCAGATTTGATTAGAATATATATATTCTAATTCTGTATTCATTGCTCTTTGCCAAGATGCTGCATCTTTATCTTGGAGTGCTTCATCATATTTCCGGGATCAGACTCATGTTCATGTGGGATCAAGTCCAAAAAACTCTCCCAAAACATGAATCCTTTTGGTTGTTTGACAACCCTCCCACTACGATGATTCACTATCTATAATTGTGTATTAATTGTGATATGTGTTGCAGTTTCTTGTGATATTTCATCTTGTACAGTTGGTACTAGATTAGACATGTCCTTTATAATTTCTTTAAGAACAAATTTACTTATGGGCTTGTGGTTTATTACATAGTCCTTTTCTAAAAATCGGTCATTGATACTAACAATAACCTTCTGATTTTTAAGACTATAAACCTACTTTCATTTCTCTAGGATAACTTACAAACAAGTGAATTCCTGTCCAACTTATCATTGTCTCTCTTCAGCATATGTGCTGGTCTACCTGAATCCGAATATGCTTCAAAATAGGCTTATGCCTATTTAGCAATTCTATATGAGTAGAAGTTCTGACTTTGGAAGGTACTATGTTCACTTCCGCTTCCAGAGTATATCCTTAAAATGAATTTGGTAATTTTTCAAATAGCTCATCATCAATCTACTTATTTCCATAAGAGTCCTATACCTTCCTTTTTCTACACCATTCTGTTGGGGTGTACCAGGTGCAGTTAGTTGGGATTGAATCCCTACTTCTGATAAGTGACTCCTAAATTCTCCCAAAGAGGTACTTGCCACTACGATCTCACCGTAGTGTCTTGATACTTTTACTTTGACGTTTCTTCGCATCAGCCTTGTACTTTTTGAACTAATCAAAAACACTTAGTCTTGCGGCACATCAAGTAAATGTATTTGTATCTTGAATAGTTGTCTATAAAATAGACGAAATATTCGATACTACCTCTTGTCTGGATAGTCATTGGATCACACAAATCAGAATGAACCAATTCCAACATATCTTTGGCTCCATACCCCTTAGACTTAAAAGCTTCTTGATTATTTTTCCTTCCAAGTAAGACTCGCAGGTTGGAAAGATTTTCACTACTAATGAACCCAAAAGTTCATCAGCTACCAATGAATCCTACTCAAGTTAATATAACCTAGCCTTAGATGCCAAGGATATAATTGGTTCATTTCCGAAGGTTGCTTTCTCTTAAATTTAGAAGATGTGTTACTAATTTTCATTTGTTGCATCGTGAAAGTTATTGGATTTATAAATTGTCAACCAACGTACCAGAATAGATAATTTCTCTCTTTTTCTTAATAACAACTTTTTTATTAAAAGAGGCAGAATATCAAGTTCTTTGAATAGTTTAGAAATTGAAAACTAGTTCTTTCTAAACTTGGTACGTAAAGACAATTACTTAAAATCCATATTTTATTCTTATCAAAAGATAAACATCTCCCACTGCAACAACTGCCACTTTTACAGCAGTGCCCATGTGGACGGTGTTTTTATTTTCATTTAGTTGTCGGGTTTCCTGGAACCCTGCAAAGAATTGCGGACATGATTAATGACATATGTATCTACACTCCAGGTTCTGGTAGATAACAACACTAAACATGTTTCAACTAATGAATTAAATACACCTATATTGTTCTTAGTTCTAAGAAGACAGTCTACCTTAATGTCCAAGTCCTATTTCCAATCATTACAATTTGGACTACTAAGTCTTTTCTATAGTATAACAACTAGGGGATTGACAAATATTTTAAATCCTAAGAATCACAAAAATATTTGGTCAAGATCAACTCCTTAAAATCCCCATGAATTTTGTATGCCACGATAGTGTGGACGTATACAAAATCAAAGAGGAGATTTTATCCATTAATTTTATTATCTCGTCAACTTTACTTTATGACGAATAAAATTAATAGTTAATCTGTCTTTGATCAAATATTTGGTCAAATCTTTTTGAATTTAAAATAACATTGATTCCTCAAACAATATTATTTAAATTCACCAACACCTCAAACACCGTGAATTTTGCATGCCATGATAGTGTGGACGTATACAAAATTTAAACATTTGTAAGAGGAGGGTTTTACCCATTAATTATCTTGTCAATAAATCTTTATGACAAAATAAAATTACCTCAAACACCGTGAATTTTGTATGCCACGATAGTGTGAACGTATACAAAATCAAACATTTGTAAGAGGAATTTTTAATTTTATTATCTTGTCAACCTATTTATTTGACAAATTAATAGTTGATTTTCTTCAGTCACACAAACAATAGCAGTGACTCCGATGGGGAGGATACTATTAGTCGTGCCTAAGTGTATACCATTACTTGACACTGAGTCCATTAATAAGATTGTGTCCCTTCCGATGGGGAAGATCACACGCTCTTAATTAACTTCCTATAGTCATCCAAAATGGAAGTTTAAGCTAGTGATCTGCAAACAAGCTCATCCGATATGGAGGAAGGCACTCAGAGCCAACGTGCATCACTTATAAACCAGTAATGGAGACCGTGGAATTTATTTAAAAATAAATCCCTCTCCCACTTAGTTATTTAAAGTGAGGAATTTTGACTATGCTAGCCTACTTAGCATGCATACTAACTAGCACACACAACACAGCATAAAAAGCAATAAATAGAAAAAACTAATTTTCAACTATTATGACTTTTATCTATTGCTGTCCTCCGTGTGTCGCCAACCCTAGCTACTGCTATCTTTGGCCACCGCCACTGGGTCTAGTTGTCGCATCCATCTTGCTCCTTGTTCCGCTGCGCCTCTGGTCCTCAAAAGGTTCCACGCTTTGCAAAATTCGATCCGCGACATAAATAGAATTTTACATTTTTCGATCATATATTCCTCGAAGGAATGTACATGTAAACTAGATCGAACATAAAATAAAATTTACATTCATCGATCCTATATTCCATAAAAGGAATGTACATGTAACTAGATCAAAAAATAAAATCCTAATAAAACTAAATACAGCTCCTGCTGTATTTTATAATACAATCATGCACACAGAATAAAATGCCTTTGACATGTCCAAGGGTCCAATCACACACATAATAACTATAAGCCATAATAGTTGGATGACTAAATTAGCCTACTAAATTATGTATGACATGTGCATAATTAAACTAATACCAAATACACAGAGGCAAAACCCTAGCTCTGATACCAATTGTTGGTTGCTACTCGGAAAACCTAATGCTTCCACTGTACAAAAATTTTGTACAAAGGTCTGAACCTTTTTCCTAGCTACCATGTGTTCTCTTAAATTAAACTTGGATCGCTTGCGGAACTTAACACGTTTGATCCAAAGTTTAATTTATTTGTTCTTTTAGGTTTAGACTTGGATCTCCTGCGGAACTTAACACTTTCGATCCAAATCACCTAGGTTATTAATTCTGTTAAATATTAATTTCCAAAATTGGCTTCCAGTACTGACGTGGCGAGGCACATGACCTTCTTGGATATGGGAGCAACCACCACCGACTAGACAAAGCCTTTTAAAGAAAACTAATATTTAATTTCCTTAAATAACTTTAGGTCAACCGAAAAGAACAATCAAATCACAAGGAAAAGAAAAACAAAGAACACAATATCGAAAACTAATTCGAAATACTAGAATCGCATGCCTCTTGTATTTGGTATTTTTACATGGAGATAAAACTAACATGATGCGGAAAACTATATTAGTTATACCTTCCTTTGTGAACTTTTAATGACCTCTTGATCTTCTACCGTATTCCTCTTCTAATCCCGAACGTTGTGTGGGCAACGATCTTCCGAGACGAGAACCACCAAGCACCTTCTTCTTCCATGTAAGTTTCGGCCATCAAAACTTCTCCTAGGATGAAGAGGTTCGGCCACCACCACCATGCTCCAAGGGATGCTAGAAACAAAGCTTTCTTTCTCTCCTTCTTCTTCTTCTTCTCTAAACTTGATCCGGCCACCATATAAATCTCCACAAGAAGGATGAGGTTTGGCCATCAAAGAGAAGAGAGGAGGAGAGGATGGTCGGCCACACCAAGGAAGAAAAAGAGGGAGAAAAATAGAATAGAGTTCTTGTCATGAAGGCACCTCTACCCCCTCTTTATAATCCTTGGTCTTGGCAAATAAGGAAAATTTAATAAAAACTTTCTTAATTCTTTTGCCATTGAAAAGGAAAATTTATTTAATTAAAAAACAATTTTTCTTTTCAATTTACAATGGCCGGCCACACCATAAAATTTCCAAGCAAATAAAATTTTAAACACAAATTAATACTTCCTTATTTGCTTCCGGAAATTTATAAAAAATTTCTCCAATAATTTTTCCCTTCATGATTGGTTAATAAAAAAGAAATTTTATAAATTAAAATCTTTCTTTTAACATGTTGATAAAAAGAAAGTTATCTCTAAAAATTAAAATCTCTTTTAATCTACAAATAAGGAAAGATATTAAATCTTTTCTTAATCTTTTGTAGAAACTAATAAAAGAGAATTATTAATTTTTAAATTTTCTTTTAAATCATAAACATGGTTAAAAGGAAAGTTTTTACCAAAATTAAAATCAACCTTTTAATCTACAAATAAGGAAAGAGATTTAGCTCTTCTCTTAATCTTTTGTAGAATCTTATAAAAGGAAATATTTAAAATTTTAAACTCTCTTTTAAATCATGTTATCCACATAAGAAAAATTTTAAAAAAATAAAAATCCTTTTATTTTAATTTGGGCCAGCCACACAAAGCTTGAACCCAAGCTAGGGCCGGCCACCTTGAAGCACCCATGAACCAAACTTTGGCCGGCCCTAGCTTGGTCTCCAAGCTAGCTTGGCCGGCCCCTATGTGATGGGTAAGAAGGTGGGTATAGGTGGGTATAGTACTCTATAATTAAGAGGCTACGATAGGGACCGAGAGGAGGAATTGGTTTTGGTCTTCCGATAAAATTAAGTATCCCGTGTTCGCCCCGAACACACAACTTAATTTTATCAATAATAATTCATTCCACTAGAGAACTATTATTGAACTACCGCACCAATCCCAAATTACATTTTGGGCTCCTTCTTATTATGAGTGTGTTAGTCTCCCTGTGTTTAAGATAACAAATGTCCACTAATTAAGTAAGTTACTGACAACTCACTTAATTAATATCTAGCTCTAAGAGTAGTACCACTCAACTTCATCATCATGTCGGACTAAGTCCACCTGCAGGGTTTAACATGACAATCCTTATGAGCTCCTCTTGGGGACATTCTCAACCTAGATCACTAGGACACAGTTTCCTTCTTTAATCAACAACACACACTATAAATGATATCATTTCCCAACTTATCGGGCTTATTGATTTATCGAACTAAATCTCACCCATTGATAAATTAAAGAAATAAATATCAAATATATGTGTTTGTTATTATATTAGGATTAAGAGCATACACTTCCATAATAACTGAGATCTTTGTTCCTTTATAAAGTCAGTATAAAAGAAACGACCTCAAATGGTCCTACTCAATATACTCTAAGTGTACTAGTGTAATTATATAGTTAAGATAAACTAATACCTAATTACACTACGACCTTCCAATGGTTTGTTCCTTTCCATCTTGGTCGTGATCTACTGTTTATAATTTATAAGGAACCGATAACATGATCTTCTGTGTGTGACACCACACACCATGTTATCTACAATATAAATTAATTGAACAATTACATTTATCATAAATGTAGGCATTTGACCAATGTGATTCTTATTTCTAGATAAATGTTTATACCAAAAGCTAGACTTTTAGTATACATCATAACAAAATCATTTGGTAAGAAGTCAAGACTCATGAGATAGAGGTTCTGTATTTGGTATAGTAGTTCATCGTGAAACCTATGCTCTTGAAAAAGTGCTAAATTGCTCCTTTGAGGAGCAGGGTCATGCCTTTTGGATTCCTTGAATTCCATGTAAAAATGCACTGATGTTTATTAGGACAATCTATATGTCCTAAAGCAACTAAAAATGCTTAAGCAAATTGCTCCAATCTATAATACGTAGGAATAGGCCAGAGTATCTCTTATGTTATTTGATTGCTCCACGGTTTAAATTTTCTGTTATTGCTCAAGCAAATTGCTCCACGACTATATAAACTTCATATTATTTGATTGTATATGATCCAGTGAATCCGTGCTGCCATACGATGCGCTCTCGACTCGAAAACATGAATTTTTGTCTTTTTTTTTAATTTCTATTCACTGTTGGTGTTTATTGTTTTAAGGAATTTGTTTTGTTATATATATCTGCCTAGTCTCTTTGAGTATCTTGAGGGATTTGTTACGCTACCCTTGTATTACAAGAAAATGATTTTAGATATATATATATATATATATATAATTTCGATATGACGGTATTTTACTGATACCATATTGATATTTCGGTATATCGAAATATCGGTACGGTATCAGTATCATTTCTTAGAATACCAATTTTCTCGGTACGATATCAGTATCATTTCTTAGAATAATATTTTTCTCGGTACGGTATACGGTACTCAATTTTTGATATGGTATACTGTACCGACCCAGGCCTCACCAAGATATGGAGTGCATAAATGACCCACCTGGTTGCAGAAAGGTATCAAACAAATGGTGATGAGGCTAGAGCAAATAGAAATACAGAGTCAGGTGGCCCGAGCATTGGAACGGCTAGGCATACGTCAAGTTCCATATCTATTGTTGAGCATGTCATGGATCTGGTTATTGGTGCGGAAAGCATCCGACGATCGAACCTTAGTTTTGATAATGGCAAAGGATTCAAAGTTAAGTTAGTGTGTGATCTAACATGTTTCAATGAGTGTTTCAGGAAAGTCCTAGCTGCGATTAGGCAGGTGAAAGACCCTAAGGCGTGGTAGCCTTAGGTCCTAGGGGGCGGTAACCCTAGGTGGAGGAAAACCCTAAGGGGCGGTAACCTTAGGTCCTAGGGGGCGGTAACCCTAGGTGGAGAAAAA
This sequence comes from Zingiber officinale, assembly GCF_018446385.1. Lineage (NCBI taxonomy): Eukaryota > Viridiplantae > Streptophyta > Magnoliopsida > Zingiberales > Zingiberaceae > Zingiber > Zingiber officinale. Next base: position 185,906,515 of record NC_055987.1, on the reverse strand, counting down.
CCCTAGGGGGCGGTAACCCTGGGTCCTAGGGGGTGGTAACCCTAGGCAGAAAGTCCAGTCGGTCTGGAGGACCGGACTAGCATCAGGTAATCTCTCCTGAGGGGAGTAGGTGAGGACGTGTTCCTCGTAAGAGGGAACAGTAGGCGTCGGGTCGACCTAGGGTTTCCGATTGGAAATCCGAAGTCAGACTCGGACAGTCCGAAGACTGTCATCTCTTTTTCACTTATGAATTATCAGTTTCTAACATTGTCTTGCAGGGTATGCAATTGCTCGGACTAACCTTGTTTTGCAGGAGAAGCGGCTCCTGGAAAAGGAGGTCCGGGCGCCCGGGATGGATCCGGGCGCCTGGAGGTCCGGGCGCCCGAGACCAACTTTTATCCCCTGCGCGACTTCGTGACGTGGAGCAACCTGGTTGGCTGGCCACGTCACACTCCAGGCGCCCGGAAAGGTCCCAGGTGCCCGGAACCTCATATAAAAGGAGGGTTGAGGTGCAGCTTTATATACAATCTTCTAAGCATTCTCCGTGCGACAAGCTGCTAACGTCTCGACTCAGAAGTGCTGCAACGACAACCCGGAGCTTTAGTTTTAGTCTTTTTATTGTCGGTACAATATTCTTTTCTGCTTAAATTGTACTTAGCTTGTAATAGCTTTTACGAATTATAGTTGTTGCCCACCGGAAGCGATCAAGGATCGCGGGCCTTCGAGTAGGAGTCGTCACAGGCTCCGAACGAAGTAAATCCTTCGTGTCCACTTTATTTACTTTCCGCTGCGTTATTTCTGAACAAGCTTTTATGATTTCGAAAAATGAAATAGCCACGAGCGCTATTCACCCCCCCCCCCCCCCTCTAGCACCTTTCGTTTTTTCCCTCCAAAACTATTTTTGAAAAATTAATTTCCATCTTTTCACCATTGGTTGGAATTAGCGAAATATTACATTTTCAAAATTTTGTAGTAATATTTTTTTAATATTATTTTAATAATATTTTATTATTTTTTCTCAAAATTCCTGAATTACTATTTTTATTTCTCTCCCGCACTACTAATCCAAGACTAAGTCTTGGAACAAGTTTTATTGTGTTTATTTTGCAAGATTGTCTTTCTAAGATGCCCATCAAGAAGGCTACAACACTGCTCGCCCACCGCTCTTCTCCGGAGATGATTTTGGAGATTGGAAGGGTCGGATGGAGGCGTATCTCCAGACTCACTTTGAAGTCTGGATGATCGTCAAAACCGGGCTTCAACTGCCAATTAACGGCGACTGGGACGCGAACCTTATCAAAAAGGTAGAAGCAAACGCAAAAGCAACGTATACACTTCAGTGTGGCTTAACGAATAAGGAGCTGAATCGCGCCGGCCCATTCTCAAGTGCCAATGAGCTGTGGGAGAATCTGATTGAGTTACACAAAGGTATTCCTGATACAAAAACAGGTAAGCATGTTTTAATAAATAAATTATTTGAGCAGACTAATACTAGTCCGGCCGAGGAAGGTGTTGCGTTATTTGCAGGAACAAGCAAGACGAAGAAAGCATTGAAGACAACATGGGACGAGTCTTCCTCCGAGGAATCCGACGACGAAGAACTAGAGCAGACTAACTTTCTCGCATTGACAGCCCGGGACTACACCAACGAATCCGGAAGCGAGGACGAATCGGAAGCCGAGTCCGAGAGAAGCCACGGATCCGCATCCGTTTCCGAAGGGCCAAACCCCTCTGTAAGTCAAAATAGGTTATATTGCATAATTAATTATTTAATGCATAAAGTAGCTAAGTCCAAAATTCGAATCAAGTCGCTTCTAAAGGAGGTAACACTCCTTAAAGAGACGACTAATAACGAATCCTTGACTGATCCAGTTCAGACTGGAACCTCAACTCAAGTTCAAAAACTTGAGGAAGAGAATTCCAATCTGAAAAGTCAAGTAAAGGATTTGAAAACAACCCTAGAACGATTTTCCTTGGGATCCAAGAATCTTGACTTGATTCTTGGAACACAAAGGGCAATCTATAATAGAACTGGACTAGGATATAAAAAGAAATATAAATCTTACCTATCCTTAATAAACAAACCAAATAGTAAATCGGTCCAAGCTTGGGTTGCCAAGTCCAACTTGATCAATCAAGTAGGACTTGGACATTATTGGGTTCCTAAGGATTAAATACATTACCTCGATAGGCCATATCGAGGCTATAATCCAGGGGGAGCTAGCAGAAAAACAATTAAAATTAATAATTAAATTTAAATTTTAAAAATTCGAAATTAATTCAAAATTCTAAATTCTAAATTCGAAATTAATTATTAAAATTCAAAATTCAAAATTTAAAATTCGAAATTAATTCAAAATTCTAAATTCGAAATTAATTATTAAAATTCAAAATTCAAAATTAAAAATTAATTTAAAATTCTAAATTCGAAATTAATTATTAAAATTCAAAATTCTAAATTCGAAATTAATTATTAAAATTCAAAATTCAAAATTAATTTAAAATTCAAAATTCTAAATTCGAAATTAATTATTAAAATTCAAAATTCTAAATTCGAAATTAATTATTAAAATTCAAAATTCAAAATTCAAAATTAATTCAAAATTCGAAATTAATTCAAAATTCAAAATTCTAAATTCGAAATTAATTATTAAAATTCAAAATTCAAAATTCTAAATTTGAAATTAATTATTAAAATTCTAAATTCTAAATTCTAAATTCTAAATTAATTATTAAAATTCAAAATTCAAAATTCGAAATTAATTATTCAAAATTCAAAAATTCAATTTAAATCAAATAAAAATTTAGAAGGAGGATCCAGAATAGCTGGCACCCCTAAACTAAACTACCCGACTGGGTAACTGAACTTAATCTACCCGAAATGGGTAAACAAGAGTAAACTACCCGGCAGGGTAATTAAGGGTAGAAAAAATGGGCTAGGTTTAACTTGACCCACGGTACTAGTGAAGTTTTTGGATGATAGTAAGTTAGGGAAGCTTGGGCATCGCATGTCTAGGAAGATATGACTTCGACCTGGTGCATTTGGCCAAGTGGAACTAACCGAAGCTACCCTTAAATGGATCCTAACTAGTTAGACCAAGGTTTAGTATTAAGTTCAATGGGTAGGACTATTTGGGAAACCTCGAAGGCATGGTTACTTTAATGAGCTCCTTGTGACTCACCATAGCCCAGAAGTTTATCCAAAAAATGCTTACTTGTTTAACCCAAAGCTAAACACGAATCTAACATAAAGTTAAACTAAGCCCTAAAAATTGAACTAATTCATCTCACAGAAAAATATGATCCCCTGATTGAAAACATAGATAGGTTGAAGTTCACTAAGCTAAAACTAAAGAACCTAGGATCAGTTGCATTCGGCAACGATGGAAAACTGAAAGTAATCGGAAAAGGTAATATCGAACTTAATTCTGATTTTATTATTCGAAAAGTACTGTTAGTTGAAAATTTTAATTTTAATTTATTAAGTATAAGTCAACTATGTGATACTGGTTATTCAGTCAATTTTACCAAGTCTGAATGTATAGTCAAACATGTCGATAATCCAAAAATCATACTTAAGGGCACTAGGAAAGATAAGGTCTACACCATTTATCTAGCATCATCCTCAATAAAGTGTTTTCTAACACAACAAGAGGAAACTGAGTTATGGCACAGAAGACTCGGTCACACTCACACAAGACTCATTTCAAAAATGAGTCAAAATGGACTAGTTAGAGGGTTGCCCAAATTAAAAGTTATTGAAAACTCAATCTGTAATGCATGTCAACAAGGAAAACAAACCAAGTCCACCCACAAGTCAACCAATACGGTTAAAACTACCTATCTACTTGAGCTCCTTCACCTAGATCTATTTGATTCACATGGAGCCAAGTCACTAAGCAAGAACCAGTATTGCTTAGTTATAATTGATGACTACTCCAGGTTCACCTGGGTAAAATTTCTAAAAACAAAAGATGAAACCTTTAAAAAATTTAGTAATTTTTACAAATTAACAGAAAATGAAAAAGATACTAAAATTAAAAGGATAAGGAGTGATCATGGAGGAGAATTTGAGAATCACAACTTCACTGAATTTTGTGAGATAAATGGGTACAAACATGAATACTCCTGCCCTAGAACCCCCCAACAAAATGGTTTAGTAGAACGTAAAAACAGAACCTTACAAGAAGCTGCTAGAACCATGTTAAACGAATATAATCTATCTAATCAATTCTGGGCTGAAGCAGTTAGTACAGCATGCTACATTCAAAATAGGATCTTAATTAACAAATTTCAAAATAAAACCCCCTATGAAATTTATTATAATAAAATTCCTAACTTAAACTATTTAAAAGTATTTGGGTGTAAAGTTTTTATTTTAAACACTAAAGACTACTTAGGAAAATTTACATCAAAAACAACCCCAGGAATATTTTTAGGATACTCAACCACTAGTAGAGCATATAGAGTATATAACAAGGATACCCTAAAAGTAGAAGAAACAACAAATATAAAATTTGATGAAGACACTATAGATGAAACTGAAGATACAGAACATGCTAATCCAATAAACAGAGAAGACGACGAAATTCAATCTGAACCTATTGAATCTGAAGAACAAATCACTAATTCAAATGACATACGACCAACCAGAACAAGCACAAATCACCCATCTGATCAAATCTTGGGTAATCCAACTGTAGGAGTAAGAACTAGGTCATCCTATAGAAACCAGAGTCAAATAGCCCTAATCTCAAAAATTGAACCCAAAACCATAGAAGAAGCCCTACCAGACCCAGATTGGACTATAGTAATGCAAGAAGAATTGGCCCAATTTGAAAGAAATCAGGTATGAGAATTAGTGCCTAAACCCATTAACAAAACCATAATTGACACTAAATGGGTTTTTAGAAACAAATTAAATGATCAAGGTGAAATAGTAAGAAATAAAGCCAGATTAGTAGCCAAAGGGTTCAATCAAATAGAAGGGCTAGACTATGATGAGACCTATGCTCCTGTAGCAAGACTTGAATCCATCAGGATGTTGTTGGCCTATGCAGCACACAAAGGATTCAAGCTATTTCAAATGGATGTAAAATCCACATTCTTAAACTGATTTATAAAAGAATAAGTATACGTAGGTCAACCCCCAGGATTTGAGGACATAGAACATCCAAATTATGTCTTCAGATTAAAAAAAGCCCTGTACGGACTAAAACAAGCACCTAGGGCTTGGTATGAACGACTATCCAACTATCTAATATCAAAAGGGTTCAACCAAGGTCAAATAGACCCAACCCTCTTTGTAAAAATCTTTGAAAACGACATCTTTATAGCCCAAATTTACGTCAACGATATTATTTTTGGATCAACCAACTCAAAGTTTCTAAAAGAATTTACCCAACTAATGGAAAATGAATTTGAAATGAGTCTAGTAGGTGAACTCAATTTCTTTTTAGGTTTACAAATTAAGCAAACCAAAGATGGAAGTTATATTTATCAAACCAAATATACTAAAGAATTAATTAGTAAATTTGGAATGGAAAATTCAAAAATCATTAATATACCAATGGCTACAAATGTTAAAATTGACTCAGACTTAGAAGGAAAACCAGTAGACTTGAAATACTATCGAAGTATGATAGGAAGTCTACTGTACCTAACTGCAAGTCGACCAGACATCATCTTCGCAGTAGGTATGTGTGCAAGATATCAATCTTGTGCAAAAGAGTCTCACTTAACACTAGTAAAAAGAATCCTTAGGTATGTTAAGGGAACCCTAAACGTAGGACTTTGGTACCCTAGATCCTGCACCCTTGATCTAACCAGCTACTCTGACTCTGACTATGCCGGGTGCAAGCTAGATAGAAAAAGCACAAGTGGCAGTTGTCAATTTTTAGGGCACTGCCTGGTAAGTTGGTCAAGTAGAAAGCAACACTGTGTTGCCTTATCTACCACTGAAGCTGAATATATAGCACTAGGTGAATGCACATCACAGTTACTATGGATGATGCATACCCTTAAAGACTATCAACTTGAATATCAAAAAACAAAAATCTCAATTGATAACATAAGTACAATAAATCTAACAAAAAACCCAATTCATCACTCAAGGACTAAACATATAGAAGTGAAACACCACTTTGTAAGGGATCATGTAGCTAAGGGTGATATTGTACTCAACTATGTTGAGTCCAAATCAAACCTAGCTGACATCTTTACAAAACCCTTACTTGAACTTGAGTTCAGTACACTTAGAAGACAAATAGGAATGCGCTGGGTAGAATAGATACTTTCAATTCAGTCCTTTTAATGTTTTTTTCATTTTTATAAACTCTAGGCAAACTCTTGATTTTTCAAAATCCCTACTTTACTAGACTTTCAAAAATTGGACTTAGCCTAGGATTTCCCCTAGAAATCATGTTCCCTCAAGACTCAGCCAGAGCATCTCACAAGCACCTAGGTTTACCTTGATTGTGTTTGTAAAACATAGAACGGTGTGAGATGCATAGGGTATAGTCTGGACTCAAGAATGCTTATTTTTGTGCATCAATATGAGTCTGGGCATTAAATACATGATTAACAGTAATCAAATCAAGTCTTCCAGCCTTAGTCAAATCTAACTGGATCAATTGACTTGACTTGACTAACCAAGTGAACACTGTTGCCCTCTAGGCAATCAGCAAGTAGCTAAACGGTTAGACAGTTGGTGAAGGAAATAATAAGTTTAAGCATGTCTGTACATAAGGGATCTGATACCTGATCAAAACAAATCTTAACTCATGCTTGGACCTTAGGGCTCTGATACCTTACTAAAACAAAATTTGTAAACTATTAAACACTAAGGTTAACACTTCTCCTTTGCCTTATGTATTCTTGAAATTCATTTCAAAAATATACCTTAAACAACTTTTCAAAAACTTCTCAAAATTTAAAACTCTCAAGTGTCCTCTATTTTGAAAATTCTTTTTTTGAAATTTTGTTAGAAAATTATTTAAGCTGAAACTTTTTCGAAAATTCGTTAAGTTAAAAAAAATTTTTAAGTTAGAAAATTCTTTAAAGTTTGAAAAATTTTGTTAAGCTGCAATTAACTTCTTTAAGTTGAAAATTTTCCTTGGAAATTTTCTTTAAAAAACCTGAATATTTTTCCAGAAAATTTCTGAAGTTGAAAACTGTGTCTTGAAAATTTCTCTGTGAAAATTTTTGGAAACTCCTCAAAATACACTAAGTTAAAAAGAGCTCCTTTTTACTATATCTCTTTAAGCAAAATCAATTCTAAGGTGTTGCCTTTCACTTGCTCCTTGCCTAAGTTAAAATGTTTTCTGCAAAATTCTGTCTTGAAAATTTAAGTTTTTCAAAACTAGCTCATTTTTTATATATGGCAAAGGGGGAGAGTAGAGAAATTCAAAGATTCAAAGAAAATATTTTAAAGGGAGCTTGTATTAAAGGGGAGCTATGACTATTAGTAAAAAATTCAAAGAGAATAACTTATATTAAGGGGGAGCTATGTTTATCTTGCTATCACGCTTATCTTGTTTCTTGTGGTTATACATAACTGCATATTTTTTACTTAACATTGAATTTCGGTTGCCATTATCAAAAAGGGAGAGATTGTTGGTGCGGGAAGCATCTGACGATCGAACCTTAGTTTTGATAATGACAAAGGATTCAAAGTTAAGTTAGTGTGTGATCTAACATGTTTCAATGAGTGTTTCAGGAAAGTCCTAGCTGCGGTTAGGCAGGTGAAAGACCCTAAGGCGTGGTAACCTTAGGTCCTAGGGGGTGGTAACCCTAGGTGGAGGAAAACCCTAAGGGGCGGTAACCTTAGGTCCTAGGGGGCGGTAACCCTAGGTGGAGAAAAACCCTAGGGGGCGGTAACCCTAGGTCCTAGGGGGTGGTAACCCTAGGCAGAAAGTCCAGTCGGTCTGGAGGACCAGACTGGCATCAGGTAATCTCTCCTGAGGGAAGTAGGTGAGGACGCGTTCCCCGTAAGAGGGAACAGTAGGCGTCGGGTCGACCTAGGGTTTTCGGTTGGAAATCCGAAGTTAGACTCGGACAGTCCGAAGACTGTCAGCTCTTTTTCACTTATGAATTATCAGATTCTAACATTGTCTTGCAGGGTATGCAATTGCTCGGACTAACCTTGTTTTGTAGGAGAAACGACTCTTGGAAAAAGGAGGTCCAGGCGCCCGGGACCAACTTTTATCCCCTGCGCGACTTCGTGACGTGGAGCAACCTGGTTGGCTGGCCACGTCACACTCCAGGCGTCCGGAAAGGTCCCAGGCACCCGGAACCTCATATAAAAGGAGGGTTGAGGTGCAGCTTTATATACAATCTTCTAAGCATTCTCCGTGCGACAAGCTGCTAACGTCTCGACTCAGAAGTGCTGCAACGACAACCCGGAGCTTCAGTTTTAGTCTTTTTATTGTCGGTACAATATTCTTTTCTGCTTAAATTGTACTTAGCTTGTAATAGCTTTTACGAATTATAGTTGTTGCCCACCGGAAGCGATCAAGGATCGCAGGCCTTCGAGTAGGAGTCGTCACAGGCTCCGAACGAAGTAAATCCTTCGTGTCCACTTTATTTACTTTCCGCTGCGTTATTTCTGAACAAGCTTTTACGATTTCAAAAAACGAAATAGCCACGAGCGCTATTCACCCCCCCCCCCCCCTCTAGCACTTTCGATCCATCACTGGTGAGTTTAATTTAAAGTTAAATAAACTCTAGTACTTATCCTGGAAGTCTAGAGTTCGAATCCTGGGGAAGGCAAAAATCCACTGGCCAGGGGTGGGAAGATCTAGTGAGTAACGGCACGGCCGAGGGGCCGCCTTGGTGCGTCCAATGGGGCTGAGGGGCCAGGTCGTTACAATAGAACGTGAATTGACTCACAAACCTACATGTATAAAGGTATTTCTTAAGACACACAAGAAAAAGGATGTCACATTTGTTGATACTAGATAAAAAAAAATCATAGACGTAAGATTATTTACTTTATTATATTTAATTATTTATATCTTAATTAACTTTAGTAATTATGATCAAATTGAATAATATTCATATTATATTTTGTCAAATTAAATCAAATGAGGATAGAGTGACTCAGACATCTCAGCCACCAGCAAAGGGGGGAGTCGCAATCTTTATCCATCGAGGTACTAAATGAGATTTATTATGATATTGTTAGTGGACTGATAAAAAAAATTCACCCTGTACGACCTTGGCTCCCAGGTCAAAGTCTCATTCGATCATTTGAGGAGTCCTAGGGGTCGTGATGATTCCTCTTCCACTTCTTCTTCTAAGATGTAGATTTTAAGATAGGAAAATCAAGATTTGTGCACTCAAATCCACTCAATAAATAAGAAGATGAAACAGTGGATGACTATTGAGACGACACAGAGGAGAGCTATGGAGGATCAAAAGCAACGTGAGAATCATGATGCTCTCATGACTCATATGCAACCGTTCATAGCTAATTTTCCCCTGTCACTAGTTCCATTTGATTTTGATTCACAAGAGACTTAGGATCCATTAGATCCTGTTTATTAGTTTTTTCTAAGATTTATTCAACAAAAATTAAAATTTTTTTAATCATATATAAATCATGCAAATATATATATATATATATATATATATATATATATATATATATATATATATATATATATATATATATATATATATATATATAGAAATTAACTAAAAGTACCTATTGATATTGAAGATGATCATTTCTTCATTTCTGTTACGGAGTATCAAAATTGGCTATATATATATATATATATAAATATGAAATAGTCTATCATATTTGATTTTCTGTAAAAAAAATTCTACTAATATTTTATAGATGGATGTACTATTCGGATTATGGATTATGGATTATGGATTATGAATACTAGTTCGTTCTATTAGTTTGTTTGTATGAATGTTCAATTATTTGATTAGGTTTAGATTTTGTTTATTTTAGATGATTGTAATTGTTTCTATTATGGACTGTAAATAAATGTGTTTTTGCCGTGAAAATATGTTTGTATGTGTTGATTGTGAAATGTGATTGTATGGATAAATATGAAATGTCATTATGTGGATTATGAATGTTATCGTTTGTGATGATTTTATTTGTATATAAAAATTGTAAACAGGGCAGGATCTTATTCCAATTTGCTGATTTAATTTCTTATTAAATTATCGATGGAATATCAACAGAATAATGATTTCATCGGTAAATATCAAAATGATTTAACAATGGATCACTGATTTTGTAGGTATATTTATAAAGAAATTACTGACAAAATCATGTATTCCGTTGATAAATTCTAATAGAATTACTGTATTATTTCGTCGTCAATATTTTATATGAAAATAAATTTTCATTGGAAAACACAGACAAAGTTTATTTTTTACCCATAAATTATTTGCAAACTAATTATCTCTTAATAAAATATATTTCATCATAATTTTGTCACTTAATCTTGTACCGATGGAATTATGAAAGAATTTTTTTTGGGTAAAGCAGTTTATATTTTTACAGCGAGAAGAAACCAACACAGAATTCGCATGCAAATAGAACAAATAATAACAATAAAATAAATACAAATATAATATTCATACATCATAATAAAATTAAAAATTCAAAAGTTAATGTATCATTAGTTTATTCATAATTAAATCCTTTTATATTTTTATTAGTATTCTTTTAAGTAAAATAAAAAATAAAAAATAAAAATACCTCCTAAATTATATAAATCATCCGAAGAAGGCTCTGTTAGATATTTTTTTCTTTAAAATATTTTTTTATCAAACATTATTATAGCAGTTATCCATAACTACTACCACATATAATAATTATTCAAATAATTATTACAACATTATTTCTTATTTTTAAAATTATTGTAGTAATTATGATTAACTCCATAGGGTGTATAGTTATTCTATAGTTACTATAATTATTAAAGTCACTAACTAACTACTCGAATAATATTATAATACTATTATATTAAGTGTTATGTATTATTGAGGTACACATTTGAGAGCAGATCTCTTGGATCATTTTTTATGATCATTCATATTTACGATCGGATCATAATCGTGATCCGATCGTAATTGATTACGATTTCTTTCTGGGTTCATCGTCCCCATCAAATTATAATTTGATTTAGAGTGGACGGCCGGATGCTACTTGGAGGATACCGATAATGGATAAGTGGCCAGGTTGCTGTGTGTCGAGCGAGAGTCTCCTGCGGGCGGCCTCCGACCGTCCGCTCCGAACCAAATTATAATCTGATGGACATAATGAACTTAAGAAAAGATCACAATCAATTACGATCGGATCACGATCACAATCTGATCATAAATATAAATGGTCCATCTCCTCATCTCCTGGACCACTTTGTGGTCCAAAAAAACCTAGCTCGTACAAACTTATCTTTCTTTTCTCGAAAAAAGCCAAAACTTTCTTGTCTACGCTTATATTTATTGATGTTTTTTATTAAATTTTTTTGTAGAATTTGAGGATGTTTAATAAATAAAATGATTTTGAGGACCACATCAAATATTCGTAGATATTTATTGACTATGATAGGAACTCTATTGGTCGGGTTGACCTTTGAAAAAATGGAGAGACTTTGATAATTTTAAAAATTGTCAGGAGTAATTTGGAAAAGGTAACAAAGTCATATGTGAGGCGGTGGTTCCGCTTAAAAACAGACAACGTCGTCTATCAGAACCAGAGACGTCGTCTATCAGAGCCAGAGCAACAGAGATCAGAGCATCGTTGCCATGGAAGAAGGACGGAGAAGCTGCAGAGTGTGCGTCACCGGCGCCACCGGCTTCATGGGATCTTTGCTCGTCAAGAAGCTCCTGGAGAAAGGCCATGTCGTTCATGCCACCGTCCGGAATCCAGGTCCTCTCGTCTCCTCCGCAGCACTGATCCGCTAATGACTCTGCGTTGATTTCTTAGCTTAATTAGACAGCACAAATGGCACAGGGGATGAGTCCAAGGTGGGATTTTTAAGGAACCTCGCCGGCGCCGGCGCGAGGCTCTCCCTCTTCTCCGCGGACCTCTACGCCGCCCACACCTTCGCGCCGGCCATCCACGGTTGCGAGTTCGTCTTCCTGGTCGCCACCCCCTTTCAACACATTCCTTCCTCTCAGGTCTTCCCGATCCCCTACGTCGTCATCCATTTTCTTTTTTCAGAAATACGGCTGTATCTTGAATTACTCTGTTCTGGTTTAGTTCAAGGACATCGCCGAAGCGACGGTGTCGTCCGTTCGCACCATACTGCAGCTATGCGAGCGATCGAGGACGGTGAGGCGGGTCATCTTCACCGGCACCGTCACCGCGTCGTCCGCCATGAAGGAAGACGGCTCCGGCTTCAAGGAGGCCATGGACGAGTCTTGTTGGACTCCCCTCCATCTTCCCTTCCGTCACTGTGAAGATTTCGAGAAGGTACAACAATTCATTTTAAAATGATCATCTGAGGCATTCGACCAGCTTCAGCAGTCCTCATCCTGATCTGCAAATCTAGGATTACACTCGTTCAAAGACTCTATCTGAAAAGGAAATACTATCGTACAACGACGAACGGCGAGAGACATCAATGGAAGTTGTGAGCTTAACTTCCGGCTTGTTCGGAGGCGACACGATTCTGTCACACTTACCGTTGAGCTCCCAAATCGTCGTCTCGCCGATGACCGGCAATCCGGAGCATCGAAGGCAGCTAAAGTTTCTCCACGCGTTGCTGGGATCGGTGCCCGTCGTGCACATCGACGACGTTTGCGAGGCTCATGCATTCTGCATGGAGCCGCCTTCCATGGCCGGGAGGTTTCTCTGTGCAGCAGGGTACCCAGCACTGCAACAGATTGCAGACTATTATGCCAAGAAGTTCCCTGATCAGCTACCCGTGATCACCAAAGAGTGAGAACATTAATTTTTGTTTGATCGCGAGGATCTTCATCTTCTTTTTGTTCTTAGTCCAAGTGTTCGATTTCAGGGAAGATGAAGAGGCAGCCAAAGTGTATGTAGCAGGCATATCAACTAAGCTGACAGATTTGGGGTTCAAGTACAAGCACGCTGTGGAGCAGATTTTGGATGATAGTTTCGAGAGTGCCAAGAGGTTTGGAGTACTCCTCGACAAAACTACAAGCAATCGATATTAGGGCTTCAACGTAAGGTTTGTGAAAAATTTGTAATATCAAAGAAAAAAAAGCTGAATAAAAAATTTTGAATAAATAAAGTTTGAGATTTATAATTTAAGAGTAATAGTGAAAATTAGAATATACTTATTTATTATTTATCATGAAATTGAAATACTATATATGGAGTCATGTAACTATATATTATGAATTAGACCATAAAAAATTTCCTTATACTAATTATCGAAGATATTCTAATAAGTTTTTAAAATATTAATGTGACATATTTTGAGCTTTTCGAGTAGTTATTTTCTAACAATAATTCGAATAGTTCGTAAACTCGAACTCGAGTCCTAATTTGAATCGAATAGAATAAAAAATTTTGAATTTTTCGAACTTCAAATTGAGCTCGAACTCAAATATACCTATTTCGAGCTGAATTCGAGCCTTAGATTTTTCTGGATTCAATTCGGTTTGTTTACATTCCTAGGTCTCCTCTAGCTATCATGACTTCATGAATTATACCTCCAAGTCCCATGGCATTGTTAAAATGGTAACCACACATAGAATTGTTGAATGGTGAAAGGGTTGAATTTCGGTAAAGTCATGTGATCATATTCTCTCTTGTGGGGATTATCTATAATTTTTTGATTTACTCCCTTCTAATGGTGTGGGATAATCATGAGGAGCCGATAGGATGACAGATTCACTTTGCTGAATGAATTATATCTCCAAGTGGGATGGTAAATAAGCATCGAGGTAAGTCGAGTCAAATTTTATGGTGTTCAAATTTCAAATTTATTTGATAAGGTCATCAAGTTAAATCAAAATGAGCCTAAAATAAATTAGTCATTGAAATAATTATTTAAGTTTATATTTTAAGTTTGTTTGATTGATTATTTAATTTGATAATATAAATTTATTTATTCAATTTTAAATTTCTTTATTTATTTAGCATGTTGATAAGAATTTTATTAAAAAATATTATTCATGTTCATGAGCGTTTTTAATAAACGTTGTTCATGTTGCTCATGAATATTATTCCCTTTGATGGCACCATTTCCTCTGTTCAAGAACATGACCTGTTGTCAGTTCTTGATATATAACCACAGGTTTCCTATAAGTGCATAGGATGGTTTCTGGTTTGGTAGGTTATATCATCTAAAATTCTTAAATTATTTTATATGGTATGCATTTTCTTATAGTTTAATCTTCTTTTGTTAAATCATTTGGTAAGAAGGCAAGACTCGTGAGATAGAGGTTCTGTATTTGGTATAGTAGTTCATCGTGAAACCTATGCTCTTGAAAAAGTGCTAAATTGCTCCTTTGAGGAGCAGGGTCATGCCTTTTGGATTTCTTGAATTCCATGTAAAAATGCACTTATGTTTATTAGGACAATCTGTATGTCCTAAAGCAACTAAAAATGCTTAAGTAAATTGCTCCAATCTATAATACGTAGGAATAGGCCAGAGTATCTCTTATGTTATTTGATTGCTCCACGGTTTAAATTCTTTGTTATTGCTCAAACAAATTGCTCTACGGTTGTATAAATTTCGATTGTATATGATCTAGTGAATCTGTGCTGCCATACGACGTGCTCTCGACTCGAAAACATGAGTTTTTGTCTTTTTTTTTTTTTAATTTATATTCACTGTTGGTGTTTATTGTTTTGAGGATCATTTGTTTTGTTGTATATATCTGCTCGTCTCTTTGGGGGTGTTTGGTTGATGGGTTTGGGAATGAAGAAATGGAATGAATGTAAAAAATAGTATTTGGATTGTGGGTTTGAGAATGACATTTTGGGAATGATTACTAGATTTATAGGAATCACCAAACTCATATAACTTGATGGGTTTCATTGTCATTCCTATTCTTATTCCACTCTACTATCAAACTCATACTCATAGTCATTCCCATCATTTAACCAAACGCCCCCATCTTGAGGGATTTGTTACGCTACCCTTGTATTACAAGAAAATGATTATATATATATATATAAAATTTCGGTATGACTGTATTTTATTGATATCATATTGATATTTCGGTATACCGAAATATTGGTACGGTATTAGTATCATTTCTTAGAATATCAACTTTCTCGGTACGATATCAGTATCATTTCTTAGAATAACATTTTTCTCGGTACAGTATACGGTATATTCAATTTTCGATATGGTATACTGTACCGACCCAGGCCTAACTGAGTGCATAAATGACTCACCTGGTTGCAGAAAGATATCAAACAAATGTTGAAGAGGCTAAAGCAAATAGAAATACAGAGTCAGGTGACCCGAGCATTGGAACGGCTTGGCATACGTCAAGTTCCAAATCTATTATTGAGCATGTCATGGATCTGGTGAGTTTAATTTAAAGTTAAATAAACAAATTTTTGAATTTATTATTATATTTATAAAAATTTGTCCTAAATTATTTGTGTATGCAGGAACATGAATTGGCTCACAATCTACATGTATAGAGGTATTTCTTAAGACACACAAGAAAAAGGATGTCGCATTTGTTGATACTAGATAAAAAATCATAGACGTAAGATTATTTACTTTATTATATTTAATTATTTCTATCTTGATTAACTTTAGTAATTGTGATCAAATTGAATAATATTCATATTATATTTTATCAAACAAAATCAAATGAGGATAGAGTGCATCTCAGCCACCAGCAAAGGGGGGAGTCACAATCTTTATCCACCGAGGTACTAAATGAGATTTATTATGATATTGTCGGTGAACTGATAAAAAAATTCACCCTCTATGGCCTTGGCTCCCAGGTCAAAGTTTCATTTGATCATTTGAGAAGTCCTAGGGGTCGTGATAATTGCTCTTTTTCTTCTAAGATGTAGTTTTTAAGATAGGAAATTCAAGATTTATGCACTCAAAACCACTCAATAAATAAGAAGATGGAACAGTGGATGACTATTGAGACACGGAGGAGAGCTATGGAGGATCAAAAGCAACGTGAGAATCATGATGCTCTCATGGCTCATATGCAACCGTTCATAGCTAATTTCCCCTTGCCACCAGTTCCATTTGATTTTGATTCACAAGAGACCAATTCCATTTGATTTTGATTCACAAGAGACTTAGGATTTTTGATGCCGTTTATTAATTTTTTCTGAGATTTGTTCAACAAAAATTATTATTTTAATCATATATAAATCATGCAAAATATATATATATATATATATATAATATTTTTATTTATACATAAATATGAAATAATCTATCATACTTGATTTTCTACCAGAGATTTTCTATTAATATTTTATATATGGATATACTATTCGAATTATGGATTATGAATAGTGTAGTTCATTCTATTAGTTTGTTTGTATGAATGTTCAATTATTGGATTATATTTAGATTTTGTTTATTTTAGATGATTGTAATTGTTTTTATTATGGACTGTAAATAAATATGTTTTTGTTGTGAAAATATGTTTGTATGTGTTAATTGTGAAATGTGATTGCATGGATAAATATGAAATGTCATTGTGTGGATTGTGAATGTTGTCGTTTGTGATGATTTTATTTGTGTATATAAAAATTGTAAACAGGACAGGATCTTATTCAAATTTGCTGATTTAATTTCTTGTTAAATTACCGATAGAATAATAATTTCGTCGATAAATATCAAAATGATTTATCAACGGAATCTGATTCTACAAGTATATTCATAAAGAAATTACTAAAGAAATCATGTATTACGTTGATAAATTATAAAGGAATTACAGACGAAATATATTATTTTGTCGGCAACATTTCCTATGAAAATAAATTTTCATTGGAAAACACAGAAGAAGTTTATTTTTTACCCATAAATTATTTGCAAACTAATTATCTCTTAATAAAATATATTTCACCATAATTTTGTCGCTTAATCTCTGTACCGATAGAATTATAAAAGAATTTTTTTTTTTTTTTTTGGGTAAAGCAGTTTATATTTTTACAGCGAGAAAAACCAACACAGTATAAAATTAAAAAATCAAAAGTTAATGTATCATTTATCAAACATTATTATAGCATTTATCCATAACTACTACCACATATAATAATTATTCAAATAATTATTACAACATTATTTCTCATTTTAAAATTATTGTAGTAATTATGATTAACTCCATAGGGTGTATAGTTATTCTATAGTTACTATAATTATTAAAGTCACTAACTAACTACTCGAATAATATTATAATACTATTATATTAAGTGTTATGTATTATTGAGGTACACATTGTGAGCAGATCTCTTGGATCATTTTTTATGATCATTCATATTTACGATCGGATCGTGATCGCGATCCGATCGTAATTGATTACAATTTCTTTTTTAGTTCATTGTCTCCATCAGATTATAATTTAATTCACAGTGGGCAGCCGGAGGCTGCTTGGAGGATACCGATGATGGATAAGTGGCCAGGTTGCTGGGCGCCGAGCGAGAGTCTCCTGCGGGCGGCCTCCGACCGTCCGCTCCGAACCAAACTATAACTTGATGGACACAATGAACTCAAGAAAAGATCGCAATCAATTATGATTTGATCATGATCATAATCCGATCGTAAATATAATTAGTCTATCCCCTAGACCACAAAAGTGATCCAAGAGAACTTGGCTCGCAGCCTCGCACAAACTTATCTTTCTTTTCTCGAAAAAAACCAAAACTTTCTTGTCTACGCTTATATTTATTGATGTTTTTTATTAAATTTTTGTAGAATTTGAGGATGTTTAATAAATAAAATGATTTTGCGGACCACATCAAATATTCGTAGATATTTATTGACTATGATAGGAACTCTATTGGTCGGGTTGACCTTTGAAAAAATGGAGAGACTTTGATAATTTTAAAAATTGTCAGGAGTAATTTGGAAAAGGTAACAAAGTCATATGTGAGGCGGTGGTTCCGCTTAAAAACAGACAACGTCGTCTATCAGAACCAGAGACGTCGTCTATCAGAGCCAGAGCAACAGAGATCAGAGCATCGTTGCCATGGAAGAAGGACGGAGAAGCTGCAGAGTGTGCGTCACCGGCGCCACCGGCTTCATGGGATCTTTGCTCGTCAAGAAGCTCCTGGAGAAAGGCCATGTCGTTCATGCCACCGTCCGGAATCCAGGTCCTCTCGTCTCCTCCGCAGCACTGATCCGCTAATTACTCTGCGTTGATTTCTTAGCTTAATTAGACAGCACAAATGGCACAGGGGATGAGTTCAAGGTGGGATTTTTAAGGAACCTAGCCGGCGCCGGCGCCGGCACGAGGCTCTCCCTCTTCTCCGCGGACCTCTACGACGCCCACACCTTCGCGCAGGCCATCCACGGTTGCGAGTTCGTCTTCCTGGTCGCCACCCCCTTTCAACACATCCCTTCCTCTCAGGTCTTCCCGATCCCCTACGTCGTCATCCATTTTTTTTTTTCAGAAATACGGCTGTATCTTGAATTACTCTGTTCTGGTTTAGTTCAAGGACATCGCCGAAGCGACGGTGTCGTCCGTTCGCACCATACTGCAGCTATGCGAGCGATCGAGGACGGTGAGGCGGGTCATCTTCACCGGCTCTGTCACCGCGTCGTCCGCCATGAAGGAAGACGGCTCCGGCTTCAAGGAGGCCATGGACGAGTCTTGTTGGACTCCGCTCCATCTTCCTTTCCGTTACTGTGAAGATTCCGAGAAGGTAATACTATCATCTGAGGCATTCGACCGGCTTACCTAAAAGAGATAAAATAGAATTATCCAAATTGACCGGATTTATCAAATTAAATCATATTAGTATTTGGATCTCTTTTACTGCAGTCCTCATCCTGATCTGCGAATGTAGGATTACACTCGTTCAAAGACGCTATCTGAAAAGGAAATACTATCGTACAACGACGAACGGCGAGAGACATCAATGGAAGTTGTGAGCTTAACTTCCGGCTTGTTCGGAGGCGACACGATTCTGTCACACTTACCGTTGAGCTCCCAAATCGTCGTCTCGCCGATGACCGGCAATCCAGTGCATCGAAGGCAGCTAAAGTTTCTCCACGCGTTGCTGGGCTCGGTGCCCGTCGTGCACATCGACGACGTTTGCGAGGCTCATGCATTCTGCATGGAGCCGCCTTCCATGGCCGGGAGGTTTCTCTGTGCAGCAGGGTACCCAGCACTGCAACAGATTGCAGACTATTATGCCAAGAAGTTCCCTGATCAGCTACCAGTGATCACCAAAGAGTGAGAACATTAATTTTTGTTTGATCGCGAAGATCTTCATCTTCATTTTGTTCTTAGTCCAAGTGTTCGATTTCAGGGAAGATGAAGAGGCAGCCAAAGTGTATGTACCAGGCAAATCAACTAAGATGACAGATTTGGGGTTCAAGTACAAGCACACTGTGGAGCAGATTTTGGATGATAGTTTCGAGAGCGCCAAGAGGTTTGGAGTACTCCTCGACAAAACTACAAGCAATCGATATTAGGGCTTCAACGTAAGGTTTGTGAAAAATTTGTAATATCAAAAAAAAGCTGAATAAAAAAATTTGAACAAATAAAGTTTGAGATTTATAATTTAAGAGTAATAGTGAAAATTAAAATATGCTTATTTATCATGAAATTGATATAATATGTATGGAGTCATGAATTAGATCATAAAAAATTTTTCTTATTGTTCTAATTATTGAAGATATTCTAATAAGTTTTAAAATATTAATGTGACATATTTTGAGCCTTTCGAGTAGCTATTTTCGAACAATAATTCGAATAGTTCGTAAATTCGAACCCGAGTCCTAATTCGAACCGAATATAATAAAAAATTTTGAATTTTTCGAACTTCGAATTGAGCTCGAACTCAAATATATCTATTTCGAGCCGAATTCGAACCTTAGATTTTTCTGGGTTCAATTCGATTCGTTTACATCCCTAGGTCTCCTCTAGCTATCATGACTTCATGAATTATACCTCCAAGTCCCATGACATTGTTAAAATGATAACCACAGATAGAATTGTTGAATGGTGAAAGGGTTGAATTTCGGTAAAGTCATGTGATCATATTCTCTCTTGTGGCGACTATCTATAATTTTTTGATTTATTCTCTTCTTATGGTGTGGGATAATCATGAGGAGCCGTTAGGATGACAGATTCACTTTGCTGAATGAATTATATCTCCAAGTGGGACAGTAAATAAGCATCGAGATAAGTCGAGTCAAATTTTATGGTGTTCAAATTTCAAATTTATTTCATAAGGTCATCAAGTTAAATCAAAATGTGCCTAAAATAAATAAGTCATTGAAATAGTTATTTAAGTTTACATTTTAAGTTTGTTTGATTGATTATTTAGTTTAATAATATAAATTTATTTATTTAATTTTAATTTTTTTTATTTATTTAGCATGTTGATAAGAATTTTATTAAAAAATATTATTTATATTCATGAGTATTTTTAATAAACGTTGTTTATGAATATTATTCCCTTTGATAACACCATTTCCACTGTTCAAGAACATGACCTGTTGTCAGTTCTTGATATATAACCACAGGTTTCCTATAAGTGCAGGGGATGGTTTCTGGTTTGGTAGTTTATATCATCTAAAATTCTTAAATTATTTTATATGGTATGCATTTTCTTATAGTTTAATCTTCTTTTGTTAAATCATTTGGTAAGAAGTCAAGACTCATGAGATGGAGGTTCTGTATTTGGCATAGTAGTTCATCGTGAAACCTATGCTCTTGAAAAAGTGCTAAATTGCTCCTTTAGGAGCAGGGTCATGCCTTTTGGATTTCTTGAATTCCATGTAAAAATGCACTTATGTTTATTAGGACAATCTGTATGTCCTAAAGCAACTAAAAATGCTTAAGCAAATTGCTCCAATCTATAACATGTAGGAATAGGCCAGAGTATCTCTTATGTTATTTGATTGCTCCACGCTTTAAATTCTTTGTTATTGCTCAAGCAAATTGCTCCACGGCTGTATAAACTTCATATTATTTGATTGTATAGGATCTAGTGAATCCGTGCTGCCATATGACGTGCTCTCGAGTCGAAAACATCAGCTTTTGTCCTTTTTTTTTTATTTCTATTCATTATTGGTGTTTATTATTTTGAGGAATTTGTTTTGTTGTATATCTGCTGGTCTCTTTGAGTATCTTGAGGGATTTGTTACGCTACCCTTGTATTACAAGAAAATGATTATATATATATATATATATATATATATATATATATATATATATATATATATATATATATAGTTTTGATAAAATACGGACCTTGGCATGCGGATTCGTCCGCAACCACATAATTTGATTTTTTTTTAATATTTTGTTTATTTTTTAAATACAACTTCTTCTCTTTTTATTCTCTTCGTTCTCGCCGAAACAAACGTGCTCACCGCGCCTCCACCCTCGCGGCCCGCCACCGACCGGCAGCCCCGCCGCCGACCGACCGCCCCCGCCGCTGGCTCGACAGCCTCACGTTCGGTCGTGACACGTCCAGAATCCGGCCGCGATCGCGCCAGATTTCGGACACGATCGCGACCGGAATCCGACGTGCGATTGCAGCCGGATTCCGGCGCGATCGCAGCCGGATTCCGGTCGCAATCGCGGCCGCGCCGGATTCCGACCGTGATCTTGCCGGAATCTGGCACGATCGGGTCAAATCGCGAGCGTCCAGTCGCGATAGCGTCCGGAGTCCGGCCGCGATCCCCGACGAGTTCACCCCTTGGGCTATAGTGTGGGTGGATCCAGGCGGCCGGAGGCCGCTGGCGGTGGGCAGATGGCTGCGATCCCTAGCTTCATCGGCGACTCCGTTAGCTTGTGGCGTCGGCGAGAGGAGAGCAGGCGCGGCGTGTGGCCTCGGCGAGAGGAGAGCAGGAGAAGCAGGAGAGGATCGCGAGGCCTCGACGAGATGAGAGCAGGCGCCGCGTGTGGCGTCGAGGAGGATCGGGGCTTCGGCGAGAAGGAGAGGATCGCGGCTTCGGCGAGAGAGAGGATCGCGGCTTGCTTCGGCGACGAGAGGAAAAGAAAATAAGGAAAACTAGGAAGCCGCGATAAAAAATAACGGGATAAATATGCCACGTGAGTTGGTCCGTATAGTTCCGTAGAAAAAGGTCCGTAGGATATCAATTCTCTCTCTCTCTCTCTCTCTCTCTCTATATATATATATATATATATATATATATATATATATATATATATATATATATAATTTCGGTATGACGGTATTTTATTGATACCATATTGATATTTCGGTATACCGAAATATCGGTACGGTATCAGTATCATTTCTTAGAATACCAATTTTCTCGGTACGATATCAGTATCATTTCTTAGAATAACATTTTTCTCGGTACGGTATACGATATTCAATTTTCGATATGGTATACTGTACCGACCCAGGCCTAACAAGATATGGAGTGCATAAATGACCCACCTGGTTGCAAAAAGGTATCAAACAAATGCTGAAGAGGCTAGAGCAAATAGAAATACAGAGTCAGGTGGCCCGAGCATTGGAACGACTCAGCATACGTCAAGTTCCAGATCTATTGTTGAGCATGTCATGGATCTGGTGAGTTTAATTTAAAGTTAAATAAATATATTTGGAATTTATTATTGTATTTATAAAATTTGTCCTAAATTATTTGTGTATGCAGGAACATGAATGGGCTCACAAATCTACATGTATAGAGGTATTTCTTAAGACGCACCAGAAAAAGGATGTCGTATTTGTTGATACTAGATAAAAAATCATAGAGGTAAGATTATTTACTTTATTATATTTAATTATTTCTATCTTGATTAACTTTAGTAATTGTGATCAAATTGAATAATATTCATATTATAAATGAGAATAGAGTAGCTCAGGCATCTCAGCCACCAGCAAAGGGGGAGTCACAATCTTTATCCACCGAGATCCTAAATGAGATTTATTATGATATTATCGGTGGACTGATAAAAAAATTCACCCTCTACGGCCTTGGCTCCCAGGTCAAAGTCTCATTTGATCGTTTGAGGAGTCCTAGGGGTTGTGATGATTGCTCTTCTTCTTCTTCTTCTAAGATGTAGTTTTTAAGATAGAAAAATCAAGATTTGTGCACTCAAATCCACTCAATAAATAAGAAGATGGAACAGTGGATGACTATTGAGACACAGAGGAGAGCTATGGAGGATCAAAAGCAACATGAGAATCATGATGCTCTCATGGCTCATATACAACCGTTCATAACTAATTTTCCTCTGCCACTAGTTCCATTTGATTTTGATTCATAAGAGACTTATGATTCATCAGATGTTATTTATTAGATTTTTCTGAGATTTGTTCAACAAAAATTAAAATTTTTTAATCATATATAAATCATGCAAAATAATATATATATATATATATATCCTATAGAAATTAACTAATTTATAAATATTATATGACTATATGTTCCAAAAGTCCAGACCTATATTAAAGATTATCATTTCATCATTTCTGTTATGTAGATATCAAAATTGGTTATATATATAATATTTTTATTTATACATAAATATGAAATAATCTATCATATTTGATTTTCTACAAGAAATTTTCTATTAATATTTTATATATGGATGTACTATTCGGATTATGGATTATAAATAGTATAGTTCGTTCTATTAGTTTGTTTGTATGAATGTTCAATTATTGGATTATGTTTAGATTTTGTTTATTTTAGATGATTGTAATTATTTCTATTATAGATTGTAAATAAATATGTTTAGATCATTGTGAATGTTATTGTGATGATTTTATTTGTATATAAAAATTGTAAACCAGACAGGACCTTATTCAAATTTGTTGATTTAATTTCTTATTAAATTATTGACGGAATACTGACGTAATAATGATTTCGTCAGTAAATATCAAAATGATTTACCAACGAAATCATTGATTCTATAGGTATATTCATAAAGAAATTACTAACGAAATCATATATTACGTCGATAAATTCTAAAGGGATTACTGACGAAATATATTATTTCGTCGGCAACATTTCCTATGAAAATAAATTTTCATTGGAAAACACAGACGAAGTTTATTTTTTACCCATAAATTATTTGCAAACTAATTATCTCTTAATAAAATATATTTCATCATAATTTTGTCGCTCAATATCTGTACCGATAGAATTATAAAAGAATTTTTTTTTGGTAAAGCAGTTTATATTTTTAAAGCGAGAAGAAACCAACACAGAATTCGCCATGCAAATAGAAAAAATAATAACAATTAAATAAATATAAATATAATATTCATACATCATAATAAATTAAAATTTCAAAAGTTAATGTATCATTAGTTTGTTCATAATTAAATCCTTTTATATTTTTATTAGTATTCTTTTAAGTAAAATAAAAAAATAAAAATACCTCCTAAATTATATAAATCATCCGAAGAAGGCTCTGTTAGATATTTTTTTTCTCTAAAATGTATTTTATCAAACATTATTATAGCAGTTATCCATAACTCCTACCACATATAATAATTATTCAAATAAGTATTACAACATTATTTCTTATTTTTAAAATTATTGTAGTAATTATGATTAACTCCATAGGGTGTATAGTTATTCTATAGTTACTATAATTATTAAAGTCACTAACTAACTACTCGAATAATATTATAATACTATTATATTAAGTGTTACGTGATCCTGTCCGAATGCCGAATCAACGGACGCTGGACACGTGGCGCTTCCGGCTGCTGGCGTAGATCTTCAACTGGCGGCACAAAGCTCCGGCGAACCTGCACAGAAGTCGGGCCGGGAAGGGATTCCCGGCGGCGACCCTCCGACGCTCAAGTTAGGCGAAGCTCAAGAAAGAAACAGTGGCTTTAAAACTTGTAGACTGCGTACCTCTGGCGAAGAATGAGGGCCTTTATATAGGGTAGCGAAGAAGTGAGTGTACTCCTACCGAGGTGTACACATGTCCATAGCCCATACTCCAGTAAAGACTTATCAGTGAGCTTCCCTAACTCATACTGCTACAGTCTTAGCATGTCCTCGATGGGACAGCGGAATCCCCTGTCACAAGATTTGGAGCATGGCCCACACGTGAAACATACCTGCTGTCAGAAAAAGACGTTCCTTGTCCCTTTCCCCTTTGCTCCAAATCTGGCTTCCGGGCGGACAGCTCCCTCAACATCCGGCCGGACATATGCGGTGGTTTCCTTGGGGAGATCCCCCATCACGTGCTTTATGGGGACTATTAGCAATGTTACCTTATGACTTTGGCCGAGCGTGAGGTCCTCTCTGCCCCACGACCTTTTCCACTGAGCGCCGGAATCCTGATTTCGACAGGGCGCCTTTAACCATTAGTCGAATATCGTCCGGTCGGCAAGCCGATCGGACCCATCCCTCTCCGGGCGTTCGATTCCATCGGTTGGCCGGCCGTCCGGTCGGACCCGGCCCTCTCCGGCCGTCCGGTCGAACCCGACCCTCTCCGGATGAGCTGCCACTGTGACTTCCACGTGGCGTTAACTCCACCGGGCGGAGTCCCCTGTTCTTAATACCGGATCATTATGTATTATTGAGGTACACATTTGAGAGGGGATCTCTTGGATCATTTTTTATGATCATTCATATTTACGATCGGATCGTGATCGCGATCCGATCGTAATTGATTACTATTTTTTTTTGGGTTCATCGTCATCATCAGATTATAATTTGATTTAGAGCGGGCGGGCGGAGGCTGCTTGGAGGATACCGATGATGGATAAGTGGCCAGGTTGCTGGGCGCCGAGCGAGAGTCTCCTACGGGCGGCCTTCGATCGTCCGCTCAGAACCAAACTATAAGTTGATGGACACGATGAACTCAAGAAAAGATCGCAATCAATTACGATTTGATCATGATCATGATTCGATCATAAATATAAATGGTCTATCCCCTAGACCACAAAAGTGGTCCAAGAGAACTTGGCTCGTATAAACTTATCTTTCTTTTCCCCAAAAAAACCAAAACTTTCTTGTCTACGCTTATATTTATTGATGTTTTTTATTAAATTTTTGTAGAATTTGAGGATGTTTAATAAATAAAATGATTTTGGGGACCACATCAAATATTCGTAGATATTTATTGACTATGATAGGAACTCTATTGGTCGGGTTGACCTTTGAAAAAATGGAGAGACTTTGATAATTTTAAAAATTGTCAGGAGTAATTTGGAAAAGGTAACAAAGTCATATGTGAGGCGGTGGTTCCGCTTAAAAACAGACAACGTCGTCTATCAGAACCAGAGACGTCGTCTATCAGAGCCAGAGCAACAGAGATCAGAGCATCGTTGCCATGGAAGAAGGACGGAGAAGCTGCAGAGTGTGCGTCACCGGCGCCACCGGCTTCATGGGATCTTTGCTCGTCAAGAAGCTCCTGGAGAAAGGCCATGTCGTTCATGCCACCGTCCGGAATCCAGGTCCTCTCGTCTCCTCCGCAGCACTGATCCGCTAATTACTCTGCGTTGATTTCTTAGCTTAATTAGACAGCACAAATGGCACAGGGGATGAGTTCAAGGTGGGATTTTTAAGGAACCTAGCCGGCGCCGGCGCCGGCACGAGGCTCTCCCTCTTCTCCGCGGACCTCTACGACGCCCACACCTTCGCGCCGGCCATCCACGGTTGCGAGTTCGTCTTCCTGGTCGCCATCCCCTTTCAACACATCCCTTCCTCTCAGGTCTTCCCGATCCCCTACGTCGTCATCCATTTTTTTTTTTTCAGAAATACGGCTGTATCTTGAATTACTCTGTTCTGGTTTAGTTCAAGGACATCGCCGAAGCAACGGTGTCTTCCGTTCGCACCATTCTGCAGCTATGCGAGCGATCGAGGACGGTGAGGCGGGTCATCTTCACCGGCTCCGTCACCGCGTCGTCCGCCATGAAGGAAGACGGCTCCGGCTTCAAGGAGGCCATGGACGAGTCTTGTTGGACTCCCCTCCATCTTCCCTTCCGTTACTGTGAAGATTTCGAGAAGGTACAACAATTCATTTTAAAATGATCATCTGAGGCATTCGACCAGCTTCAGCAGTCCTCATCCTGATCTGCAAATCTAGGATTACACTCGTTCAAAGACGCTATCTGAAAAGGAAATACTATCGTACAACGACGAACGGCGAGAGACATCAATGGAAGCGGTGACCTTAACTTCCGGCTTGTTTGGAGGCGACACGATTCTGTCACACTTACCGTTGAGCTCCCAAATCGTCGTCTCGCCGATGACCGGCAATCCGGTGCATCGCAGGCAGCTAAAGTTTCTCCACGCGTTGCTGGGCTCGGTGCCCGTCGTGCACATCGACGACGTTTGCGAGGCTCATGCATTCTGCATGGAGCCGCCTTCCATGGCCGGGAGGTTTCTCTGTGCGGCGGGGTACCCAGCACTGCAACAGATCGCAGACTATTATGCCAAGAAGTTCCCTGATCAGCTACCAGTGATCACCAAAGAGTGAGAACATTAATTTTTGTTTGATCGCGAAGATCTTCATCTTCTTTTTGTTCTTAGTCCAAGTGTTCGATTTCAGGGAAGATGAAGAGGCAGCCAAAGTGTATGTACCAGGCAAATCAACTAAGCTGACAGATTTGGGGTTCAGGTACAAGCACACTGTGGAGCAGATTTTGGATGATAGTTTCGAGAGTGCCACGAGGTTTGGAGTACTCCTCGATAAAACTACAAGCGAACAATATTAGAAACAAAAAAATTGTACGAGTTGTGGGGTAATCATTCCTAGGGTTACTTTATGCATGCAACATCAATCCCTGTAAGCTCTCCCAAGTTTCGATGGAGTGAAATCTAAAATTTAAATGGATGGAAGGGAAGGATTAAGTCTATCAATAGATGGATAAATATGATATTAATAATAGATTTTGTTATTAAGAAATTAAAATTTAATTAAGTGATGGAATACTTAAAGTAAAGGAGGATTTAGATTATTAGATGTCAATTCAATATGTAAATTTAATAATTCAGTTTATTAATATTAGTAGGTTGTTAACAAGTTAGGGGCGTTAATTAGATAATCTCTACCATGGTTCGTCAAAACTAATGTGGAAAGGTCGGAAGGGGCGTCCTGGCACAGGAACACCTCATACCGTTCCAAAGTTCTAGCATATAGTATGATTTTCTTTGGGACATCATTCTTGTTATAACGGTTGGAACGGAACAAACATCGATGATTAAGAAGTTTTATATTTCAATTTTTTACCATGTGACTTTGCTTGTTTTCAACAGATGCTTGATTGATTGAATAAAGAGCCTTCCATTCCATTTTTTTACAAACCTCTTGATTAATGGATAAGCTTTTTCATTCGATCTTTTAATATTTTATCTGTATTGATAGAAAAAAAAAAGCGATATCACATCATATTTTTAATCCCTTAGCCAATACTACATGTGCACGAGTTGTATTGATTGAGCATCTCTCATTATTTGTGCATTTGTAATATTTGGCTATTGTCATCAACGTCTTCGTTTGATTAATTTATTTCTTCGATCATCTCCATCATGTTAGTAAATAATTTATTTTTTCTATCATCTCCATCATATTAATAAATAAAATAAAATTTTTAATTTTTCATCAAATTCTATTAAATAAACATCTATATACCTTGATCCTCAAGCTGAAAAGCCGAGAATAGGATGACTACTAACGGGAGGAAGATCTCACTCCTGCCAAACAAAATTAAATCAGAGAAGGGGTCCCTAATGTTGGTCATTCGATGCTCAAGTTAGAATCATGAAGAGAGAATGAGTAATCCAGAAATAGATAAATCTTACTTTTCCTCATACCTGGCATATCCTTTTATAGCTTTCTTTATGATCATTCATCTGCCGTTATTTAATGATATTAATTGTCAGAGGAAGGTTTCTTTGTCTTGACTTCCATGCATTAATGATAAATGAAGTGTTCTTCTTTGTCTTGGCTTCTTCATGTTTAATGATAGACGAAGTGTTCTCTTTTGTTTTCTCATCTCCTCCAGTGTAATGTCATTCTTTGCGCCAGACGGGCGGTCCGAGTGGCTCGTTTTCCTGCCGACCGAAACAACCGGCTACGGGTTTGTCCATTCGTCCAACTGACCCATGATGTCCATTCGTTTGACTGGACGGGGTGATCCGCTCGACCACTCCTTTGCTGACTGAGATAACCAAACAGTCACCTTTGGTCGAGGCTCTTTCCATAAGCCCCGACATTGACCGCCTTGACTTTGACTGACACCGTGTCAATTGACTCATGACATGTGGGCTCTCCTTTATCGCCCCATCACAAGCCTCCCCCTCAACTCTAGTCGAAGGAGGCTATAGGTCTGACTGATTAGACAACTGGTTTTCTTGGTGATTTCTACGTCTGATTGGAGTGTTCAATCCTTAGTATATGATCGGTGCATCAACCAATGTCGATTGGTCATTGTCTAACCATGGCAAATGGACGATCGGTCCGGTAACTCGTTCTCAGAGCGGGATGATGAACGACAATACTTTGAGAATTCTCCAAATGTGCTTCTTCAAGCGAGTGCGATCATTGCCGATGTCATCCATATTTCTCGAAGCTCGTGCAAATCCTTGACAATTATGGCCGAGCATGCAACCATCCCTTTTAATTAAGTTCATTAAATGTTGTCTGGTAACAGCATGCCACATGCCCCTCTTTCTGCCGCCGCACGCTTGACAAGACAGGCAGATATCCTCTACTGACGTGACTAGCGCTTTTTCGAATTCCACGGTCAGATCTTCTTCTAGGTTTTCGAAACCTTGGATCGGATGGTTTTGAGCGACCGGCCGTGAGGTTTATAAGCCTCGCGTGTGTCGTCATCTTCTCCTCTTCGTGCCTTCATCTTCGAGCTTCGCCGCTGTAGCATTCCGCTTCTTCGCTGGTGGTCTCCTTGTACTCCGGTGGTCTCCCTGTAAGCTTCTTTGATCGATATTTGTGTGATCTTCCTTGTAAGGTTCTTCGATCAATTTAATTTAGTGTTTGTTTATCGTTCATCTTTGATCTTGTTCTTTCGTTCTCTCGATGGCAAGCTCATCTCAACCTCCCGTCGTCGTCCCTAGACTCTGGTACACCTCCATTGAGTCTAGGTTCGACGCAGACAATGCGGAGAGTTTGAGAGCTGCATATGAAATTCCGCCTAACTATCAAATTGGTCTTCCCTCTGCCTTTAGACGTACGAATAAACCGTCGCCCGGTTTCATAACATTTTTTAGGGACCAATTTACAGCTGGTCCGCAATTTCCGATCCACCTTTACTTTTCTGCTGTTTGTAAATATTTCCTTATGTTTCTCCACCAACTAGTGTTGAACTCCTTTCGGCTGCTGTGCGAGGTCGTCGTTCTATTCTGCCTACACCTCATTCCCCTCACTCCTCGGTTCTTTTACTATTTCTATTATCCCAAACTGTCCGAGCCGGGGACTTTTCTCTTCCAAGCCCGAGTGGGCCTAGTTTTCTTTGACAAGATGTCGTCCTCCAACACACATTGGAAGGACTACTACTTTTTCGTTCGCTTTCCCAAGCGGTCGGATTTCCCGACCAGATGGCAATTAGAGGCGCCGAACCCTCCAGAGCTCAAGAAATACAAGAGCCGATCGGACTACCTCCATGCAGTTTCACAATTGGTCCGGTAAAAATACCATATCCACAAATTGTTGCATGAGGGAGTCCCCTACGTGTTCGGCTTGAACCCGATCCGCACGAAGCTCCCGACTAGCTTAGGTATGCTCTTTGTCATCCTTCTCATTGAATCTAACTGATTGTTTCTCCATTTTTGCAGCTCACATAATGCTAAGGGTACGTTTGGCTGGCAAAGCCAAACTTGTGACGCAGAGATCAATACTGTGGTCGTGGCTGAGTAGGAGAGCCGTGGTTTGCAGTCGATCGGCTCACAAGAAGACCCGCTTAGAGAGTGAGGGAGCGCCAGCTCTAGTGAGCGAAGGGATAGCCAACTGGACGCCCATCAGTGGAGCGATTAGTGCATCGAATCCTCCCTCCGCACGACTGCCGGTGATTCTGGTTGAGGGGGCATCATACTCAGCCTCTTCTAGGGAACCATTGATAAGCCACAAGAGGCGCCGGGTGGAGACTACATCGCGATCCGCTTCCTTCATGGTGCGGACCCCCACCAGAACTAGCTCGCGCCTTCCTTTTGCCGAGCGGGTTAAAACCTCGATGCCAGCTCCTGCCACGACGACCGTTCCCCCTACATCATCTGATCGGACACCATCCCTATCCGGTCTACCATAGGGAACTATTTACGCAACGCCAGTTGCTTTCATGCCGCCTCCACCGAAGATTCAAAAGTCTTGCATCCGGCAGGCGTCAATGTCTTAGTCATCCAGCAAAGTGACCTCGGCCCAATCATCCCCGAGCGGCCGACGTCACATAACAGCGGTTATCCATCTTCCGACTGAGGAATGACGTGAGTCGAACGACGCTGAATCCCGAGCTCCCGAGCACCAAATAATCATTTAGGGGCCGCTCTCACAGATATGGGCTGACATCCGAACTTGTGAAGCGGTCATGCCTCCTGGGGCGCTCCTGGACAACCATACTCAGATGTCCATTGGGGTGAGTTTTTGTATGTTCTTAATTTATCTCTGATTGACTCTTATAATTTCCTGGTTCTTCGCATTATTGGGTGGAGAGCCTGACCATGTGTCAAAGGCTTACTTTTTGAAGCAAGAAGTTAAGTAGCTGAGAGAGCCGAACGGCCAATCATATGCTTCTTAGGCATAGCTGGAGCAGATGAATGCTGATATTGCTCAACTAAGAGCCGATCTAGCTAAGAGCGTCGAGCAGCTGGAGGCGGAGAAGGGAAAAAATGCTGAGCAGGCCACCCAATTAGCTCGGCTTAATAAATAGGCTAGCACCTTTGAATCCAAAATCCATTCGGCCAACATTAGGAAACTTCATGCTATTGAAGATCTGCAGATAAAAAATAAAGAGTTCCGGGTGTTGGCCCAGAACTTGAAGGAAGCTGAGCCTCCCTGAAGGCAGAGCGGGACAGACAGTCGGCCGAGCAAACTACCGTGAAAACCCAGCTCGCTGCAAAAGATGAGGAGCTGGCGGCACTGAAGGCAAAGTTGGAAGCCTCCCGAACGTCCTTAGAGATTTATCAGGAGGCTGAGTCAAGTAGGGTTAAGCTCATAAAGCGATCCTACATCCGCTCAAATGCTTTTAATGAAATGGTTGCTGATCGGGCACTTCGTCTGTTCGACCTTGCGATCGACGGAACGCTCGGCCAACTCAAGGAAGGCGACTACCTTCCTACCACTCTGACAAGTAAGGTTATCAATCAGGACAAGCTAACTGAGTCGCTGCCTGATGATGCCTTGGATTTATCTGGAGTGATCTTGCTTGAGCGAATGATTTTGTATTGCCCTTCATACATATTTGTAATCCTCAATGTGTTAATGAATGATCGCTCATTCGACGACCTTTTCTTGTTCGTTCATCCCCTCATTGCCATTCAACATTTTTCGGTTTGACTTACATTTTAGTTGTTCACGTATTTCCGTGCAAACCCGAGCGAGACTACAAGTTGTTTATACCTTTTAAGTGTGGCTTTATAACCCTCCGATCGGTGATGAGCAGTCATAGCAGATTTATGTACTCCTGATTACTAAACGGACACCATATTTTGAAAACTTGGAGCTTTTAAGTAGTGTGTGTTCTCGGTCAGCCGTTTTTAGTTGATACTGTTCTTTGTCGAGCCTGCGTTTAAGATCAACGCTCGACTGCTTATCGAGACAAGGGTTTAAGGTCACTGCTTGACCGCTGATGGAGACAAGGGTTTAAGGTCTCCGCTCGACCGCTGATGGAGACAAGGGTTTAAGGTCTCCGCTCGACCGCTAATGGAGACAAGGGTTTAAGGTCGCTGCTCAACTGCTGATGGAGACAAGGGTTTAAGGTTACCGCTTGACCGTTGATGGAGACAAGGGTTTAAGGTCGCCGCTCGACCGTTGATAGAGACAAGGGTTTAAGGTCGTCGCTTGACCGCTGACGAATATAGGAGTTTATAGTCGTCGCTCGACTTTTAACTTGGCCTAGTCGACCCAAGAGTCTGGAAAGTTTTGGTTTTTATTCATATTGGCCCTGCATCCAGAAGACATATACACAAGTATATTTATATTTGCTCATGCACCTCTCACCCAGGCCTGTAGGATTAGAGATGATTCGCTCTCCATGATCGCTCGAGTTGTCTCCTATTTTCGTCTTCCAAGTAATAGACCCCTGAGCGGAGTTTCTGTACGACCTTATAAGGTCCCACCCATGGTGCCTCGAGTTTGGTGACATCACCGACCGGCTTGATTTTCTTCCACACCAGATCACCTACCTGGAAGGACCTTGGGATTACCCTCCTATTGTAGTCCTGCCTCATCCACTGTCTGTAAGTCATTAGCCGAATGGTCGCTTTATCCCGCACTTCATCCACCAAGTTGAGCTTCATTAACCTTCGCTCACCATTTCCCTCGTCGTAGAGTCACACCCGATCGGATTATACTCTAACCTCTACAGGAACCACCGTTTCTCCTCCGTACACTAGCTGGAATGGTTTTACGCTGGTCACCTCCTTTGGAGTCATGTGAAGTGCCCACAAAACACTTGAGAGCTCGTCGACCCAACTACCTCCTGCATGGTCGAGCCGAGTTCGTAAGCCTCTGAGGATCTCCTAATTTGTAACCTCCGTATGGCCGTTGCTATGGGGGTAGGCGACTGAGGTGAAGGCCTGCTGGATGTCATAGCCTTCGCACCACTCCCTGAGCTTCTGACCCGCGAACTGCCTCCCGTTATCCTAGACAAACCGACGGGGGATGCCGAACTAACAGAGGATGTTCTGCCAGATGAACTTGATGATCATCTACTCACTTATCTTTGTTAGGGGTTCAACCTCTACCCATTTTGAAAAGTAGTCCATAGCAACGAGCAAGAACTTTCGCCGACCAGTCGCCATGGAAATGGTCCCACGATATCCATGCCCTAGTCGAGTGGGCAAGATACCGTGGATGACTTCATCTCTTCGGTCTATCGGTGCGAAATATTGTGGTACTTTTGGTAGGATAAGCAAGTGATTATCGTCCGAGCAGCATCCTCTTGGAGAGTTGACCAGAAGTATCCGGCCAGGAGAATCTTTCAAGCTAGTGAACGACCGCCTAGATGGCTTCCACAGGAGTCTTGGTGCACTTCTTGCAAGATGTACGATGCGTCCTCTAGTTCAACACACTTGAGCAAGGGTATAGAGAAGGCTCTTTTGTATAGCTGATCTCTAACCAAGGTGAACCATCCGCCCCTCTTTTTTAATAGACACGCCGCCTCCTGGTCTACCGGCGTATTACCCAATCGGAGAAATTTGATTAATGGTGTTCTCCAGTCGTTTGGAAAGGCAACTCCCTCCATCCGGTCAATATGTGCCACCAAAGAAACATGTTCAATCGGCTGGCTGATCATGACCGGTGATAATGAACTAGCTAATTTAGCCAGTTCATCTACTGCTTGATTGTCCGATCGAGGGATCTTTTTACAATGACTTCTTGAAAATTTATCTTTAGCTTCTCGAAGGATTCTGCATATAACCTGAGTCGGGGGCTACTAATCTCAAATGCCCCCGCCAGCTGCTGGGTGGCCAACTGGGAGTCCGAGTGAATGAGGACCTTTGTAGCTCCAACACGCTGCGCTGCTTGCAAGCTGACTATCAAGGTTGCATACTCAGCCTCATTGTTAGTGGCGCGATAATCCAGCTGAACAGAAAATTGCATTCGGTCTTCCCTTGGGGAAATGAGCAGGATGTCGATCTCGCTGCCTTATCGGGTGGAAGAGCTATCAACATATATTCTCTATGTTGCTTCTAGCTCGTCATTCTAGATTTCTGTGACAAAATTAGCTAAGGCCTAAGCTTTTATAGCTGTTTAGGGCTAG
Source organism: Zingiber officinale (assembly GCF_018446385.1). Lineage (NCBI taxonomy): Eukaryota > Viridiplantae > Streptophyta > Magnoliopsida > Zingiberales > Zingiberaceae > Zingiber > Zingiber officinale. The sequence continues at coordinate 185,871,531 of NC_055987.1, read as the reverse complement.
TATTGGATGTCGAACTTACTTAGTTCAGTTGTCCACTTGATCAGCCTACCGGATACTTCTGGATTGAGCAGGACTCTTCCCAAGGTACTGTTAGTCATAATGATGATTGGATGGGAGAGGAAGTACGGGTGGAGTCTTCGAGCGGCTAGTACCAAAGCGTAAGCTAACTTTTCCTGACCAGTGTAGTGGGATTCAATGTCTTTCAATATATGACTTAAAAAATACACGTGTTGTTGCTCTTGTCCATTCTTCTTAACTAATTCCGAACCGACCGTATTTTTGGTGGATAATAGATAGATCCAGAGCGGCTCTCCTGTGCTCGACTTAGCTAATATAGGCAAGGAGTTGAGATAGTCTTTGAGTTCTTCAAATATCCGGTCGCAATCCGCATCCCACTGGAATTTTGTCGCTCGACGCAACACCTTGAAGAACGGTAGGCTCCAATCGAATGATTTGGATATGAATCTAGACAGAGCGGTAATAAGCCCAGTCAGCTGTTGGGCTTCCTTTAAGTTGTGTGACGGTGGCATATCTTGTAGAGTCTTGACCTTGCTCGGATTCATCTCGATCCCCCGCTCAGTGATGATATATCCCAAGAATCGATCGCTCTTGGTGCCGAATAGGCACTTGTTCGGGTTCAGCTTTATTCCATAAGCCCTCAGAGTTTAGCAGGTCTCCTTGATGTCTGTGTAAAGATCAATAGCTCTTGGAGATTTTATTAATATGTCGTCGACATATACCTCTATGTTGTGGCTAATCTACCGTCGGAACACCCTATTCATGAGCCTCTGGTAGGTGACGCTGACGTTCTTTAGTCCGAACGACATGACGTTGTAGTAGAATGTTCTGTCGATCGTGATAAAGTTGACTTTTTCTTGATCTTCTCGGGCGAGCGACACTTGGTGATAACCTTGATATGCGTCAAGCATGCAGATCAATTCGCAGCCTGCCGTAGAGTCCACCATCTAGTCTATCCGGGGCAGTGAATAGAAATCCTTCGGGCACGCTTTATTCAGGTCACGGAAATCTATGAAGACCCTCTATTTGTTGCCCGACTTAGGGACCAGTACAATGTTAGTAAGCCATCTCAGAAATTGTACCTCTCGTATGTGGCCGGCCTCTAACAATTTCTCTATCTCCGCTCCGATGACCAAGTTTTGTTCCGTGCTAAAGTCTCTTTTCTTTTGCTTTACTAGTCGAGCTTCTGATCGGACATGTAGCTCATGCTAAGCCACACTTGGCGAAATGTCGGAAAGCTCATGTGTCTCCCAAGCGAACACATCATGATTTTGTCTGAGGCAGGCTACTAGCTCCGCGTTTTTCTCGCCCTCTAGATCGACAATGATGAAGGTAGTTGCTTCTGGGCGATTAGGGTGGATCTAAACTTCTTCTTTTTCTTCATAAACTAGTGTGGGGGTGGGGGTTTCAATGATGGCATTTACCTCCAAACGCGGGTTTTTCCGAGTGACTCTTGCTTTAGACTTGACCATATCGACGTAGCATCGCCGAGAGGCTAACTGGTCTTCTTTGACTTCTCCTACCTTACCGTCCACCGGGAATTTGATCTTCTAGCAGTAGGTGGACACCACCGCTCGGAACTCGTTGAGTGTCGGTCGGCCCAGAATGACATCATAGGACGAGGGTGCATCTACCAATATGAAATTTGTGGTCCTTGTCCGCTTCAAGGGTTCTTCTCTGAGTGAGATGACCAACTTGATCTAGCCAATCGACAACACTTCATTGCCCGTGAAGCCATAGAGCAGAGTCATCATTGGCAACAGTTCACTCCGGTCAATTTACAATTGATCGAATGTCTTCCTGTATATAATATTTACCAAGCTTCCTGTGTCAATAAAAGTTCGATGGACTGTATAATTGGCAATTACCGCTCAGATGATTAATACATCATCATGGGGGGCATCCACTCCCTCCAAATCCTTAGGACCAAAGTTAATCTCGGGTCCCTGAACTTTCTCCTTGCTGCAGCCAATCACGTGGATCTTGAGCCGCCACGCATGCAACTTCCTTGCTCGGTTAGAATCTCCGCCGGTCATCCCGTCGAATATCATTCCTATCTCCCCCCGAGCGGCGTTACTCTGGTTCTCTTCTTCCCTTGTAGATGGTATGGTCCATTCAGAAGAGGCTCAGGCAGGGATTCAGTCCCTTTGTAGTTGGTGGTGGCGTGGCTTGGTCGTCCTTTCCTCTTTCCTTTGTTCTGCAGATTGACTTAGGTGATGCCGGTCTAGAAGTGGTGATCAACGATGAAATCCACACGGAACCGACCTACTAGCTACCAGATCATAGCAGCCCCTGGTGTTGTGGGTTGTTGACTGGTGGAAGGTGCAAAATATCGGTGCCCACCTCTTGCCTCTTGGACGAGCTACCGCTACTTGCTGTACGACATGTAGCATAGTCTCCTGGTGTGAAGGGACTCTCGACCGAGGCCCTTTAGGTGGTTGATGACTGCTCAGTTGACGCTGCTTAGATGCTCCAGCGGGCTCGGTGGTCGTCTCCTTCTTCCTTGCCGCCTAGACTTCTTCCACATTAATGTATTCATTGGCCTTCTTTTGGAGATGACCAAAGTCCTTGGGCGGCCGCCGAATGAGCGATCGGAAGAACTCTCCCTCGGTGAGCCCTTGGATGAAGGCGTTCACCAACACATCTGAGGAGATTGCTGGAATGTCCATCATCACCTGATTGAAGCGCTGGATATAGACCCTCAGGGCCTCTCGGGGCCCTTGCTTCAGTGAGAACATATTCACTCTCATCTACTGGTGGCGGAGACTACTAACAAAGTGATGTAGGAATGTCACTCAGAAGTCTTTGAAGCTATGGATTGAGATGTTCCGCAACTGTTTGAGCCATCATTGTGTCGATCCAAATAGAATGGTAAGGAAGACTCGGCATTTCACCCCGTCGGTGTACTGGTGAAGGGTGGGCGCGTTGTCAAACTTGGCCAAATGATCATCTGGATCGGTTGCTCCATTGTACTCCCCGATCGTCAACGGAGGGTCATTTAGGATCCCCTCCGAAAATTATTGATTGACTCACTCGGGCGAGTTGTCTTCCCTCGGCACTTTTCCCTTTCGTGCATCCTGTACGGGCACCTTATCTGAGGAAGATCTCCGGTCTCTATCTGCTTTACCCCTTTCTTCTAGGGGAGCCCATGATAGCGCTCGGTTGAAGGGGACTGGTGTATTACGGGCGCCCCCATAGGAGTCGATTGATCTCCTATTTGGCTTCTGAGTGAAAAGTTGATCCACTCGATCTCCTCTTTCATCCTGTCGACCTACTGCAAAGGCAGCAAGCTCGTACGTTGGCCGATCGGTCAATGCTTGTTGCTGTTGCTCCAATATCTTTGTCACTCGAGCTTGTATTAGTGCATCGAGATCCTCTTGCATCAACGTCACTGTTGTGAGTCATCCAGCGTCTTCCATCTTCTTATTCTGATGCAAGCTATGTTCCCATAGATGGCGCCAAAATGATCCTGTCCGAATGAGGGAAGTTGGAAAGCCAAGGATGGGGTGACTACTGACGGGAGGATGACCTCAATCCTGTAAAAAAAAACCAAAGTAGAGAATGGGTCCCTGGCGTTGGTCCTCCGATGCTCAAGTTAGAATCAAGAAAAGAGAATGAGTAATCCAGAAATAGATAAATCTTGCCTTTCCTCATACCTGGCGTGCCCTTTTATACCTTTCTTTGTGATCGTTCATCTGCCCTTATTTAACGATATTAATTGCTAAAGGAAGGCTTCTTTATCTTGACTTTCGTGCATTAATGATAGATGGAGTGTTCTTCTTTATCTTGACTTTTTCATGTTTAATGATAGACGAAGTGTTCTCTTTTGTTTTCTTGTCCCCTCCTGTGTAATGTCATTCCTTGCGTCGGACGGGCGGTCCGAGTGACTCATTTTCCTACTGATCGAAACAACCGTCTACAGGTTTGTCCATTCGTCCGACCGACCCATGATGTCCATTCGTCTAACCTGCCGGGTGATTCGCTCGGCCACTATTTTGCCGACCGGGATAACCAGATAGCCACCTTTGGCCGAGGCTCTTTTCGTAAGCCCCGGTGTTGACCGCCTTGACCTAGACAGACACCATGTCAATTGACCAGTGATAGGTGGGTTCTCCTTTATCGCCGTATCATACCTTAAATTTAAGCATATGTATCATTTTACTTACAGTGATCAATTCCTTCATTTGATTAATTGATTTCTTCTTTCATTTCTATTATATTATCAAACATGTAAGTTTTCTAATTCTTTAGTTTAATATACTAAGTTATTCACATCATGTTTTTTTCAGCCCCTTTACCAAAAATGCATGACTGCAGGAGTACCTTCCAGTTATATTAATTGAGTATCTATCATTAATTTAAGCATTTTCATCTTTTGGCTACTATTATAAGCTCCTTTTGTTTAATTAGCCCCTGGGGCTATGGTGCAGCGGGAGGGCATCCAGGTTGTCACCCAGACACCCACGGTTCTCGATTTACCCGCTGCAAAGGCATCCAACTAAAGGTTGTTGGGCTCCTAGGCTGCCTGCTGCGAGCGCTTCTCGATTTACCCTAGTGGCCGGTGGAAAACTTTCGTGGGACCGGACCGGTCAAACCAGACTCGACGTTACCCAACCTAATTAATCATTTTTTTGTTTAATTAATTGATTTTTTATCATTTCCATCATATTCGCAAAGAAAGTAAGTTTTCTAATTTTTCATCCAATTCTATTAATTAAGCATCTACCTTAAATTTGTGCAATGCATCTTTTTACTTATGGTCATCAACTCCTTTAATTGATTAATCAATTTTTTTCTATCATTTTTATTATATTCGCAAACAGGTGAGTTTTCTAATTTTTTAGTTTAATATACTAAATTATTCACATAACGTTTTTTTCTAGGCCTTTGCTAATAATGCATGACTGCATGAGTACCCTCTAGTTCTATCAATTGAGCATCTATCATTAATTTGAGTATTCACATCTTGGCTATTGTCATCGACTCATTCTTTTGATTAATTGATTTATTCTTTCATTTCCATCATATTCACAAGCAAGGCAAGTTTTCTATTTCTTTTACCGATTCTATTAATTGAGCATCTACTATAAATTTGAGCATATGCATCTTTTGCCTCATGGTTATCAACTTCTTCATATTAATTAATTCCTTCTATTATTTCCATTATATTCACAAATAGTACATTTTCTAATTTTTTTAGTTTAATATATTAGGTTATTAAGAATTATTTATTTTTATGTGCTTCATTCTCATTATCATAATTTTTATTATTATCATTAAGTCAAAATTACTCATTAGTATTTATTTGTTTAGAATGACACCAAACCACTATTGGTTGGCAGTTTGGTCAAATGATGGGTGATAATCGTAAAATAATACGATGTAATTTTTATGGAAAAGTTATAATCGAAGGAATTACGAGATTAAAACAACATATTGTACATGTTACGAGAAATGTTGAAACATGTCACAAAGCTACTAAGGAAATATCATCAATGTTAAGAAAACATCTTCAAGACTCTAAGGCAAGTAAAAGTTCAATGCCAAGAAAAAAATAAATAACCTTAGGTTCAATTACACAAAATATACTTGTATCATAAAGTGGAAGTAGTGGTGGAGATGATATCGAAAATATAGAAAATCTAGAATTACAAAAAAACCATAAAAATTCATAAAATAAGAGCCATTGAAATGTAGATCCGCTACATTAACGACCCCGTAGTGTCAGTCCCACGGATATGAAGGGAGATAAATGTGGGTACAAGCGTTAGGTGCATGGTGGAGTAAACCCCAGGTCGTCAGTTCCTCATAATTGACGCTTGGTCATTACGCCAAAGATGTCATGCGTCCACCGTATATGCTACGCCCTGATGGCAAATAAGAGCCATTGAAGAGGAGATGTGTAATCACTATGGTTAAGATAAAATATATTAATAATATTTTAAATTTGTGTGTATATATCTTATCAATTTAATATACTTAACTACTCTAAATTTTATAATTATAGGATTTTTTGGTTCTTCATTTGGGTTAGATCCCAATGTAAAAAAAAGGGGTGTCTCAAAGCTCTAGTGTAAGAGAAGATTCTTGATTACCTTCAAAAGGAATTGGCCATTTTATGTTTCCCACTAAACATAAGAATCTCAAAAACTGATTTGGTATTGAAAAAGTAAAAGATGTTGGTAAGCCAATACCAAAATGGTTTATATATAATGATATTTTATTTAATGCAGCAAATAGTGGTCCATACTATCAATCGATGATAAACACCATTGTTGAAGTTGGAATAAGAATAAAAGGTCCCACAAGATGCCAAATTGGGTGATATTTATTTACAAGAGGAGGTGGATGAGATAAATGGATATTTGACCACTTTAAAATCAAAACAATAAGTATGGATGCACAATAATGTGCGATGGTTAGAGCACGTACAATAATCATTCAATCATAAATTTTATGATATATTGTGACTGCATCATGATATTTTATAGTTTCTTTGATTGCAACAATAAAGTCAAAATAGTTTATTTTATTTTTTCTTTGTTAAATAATATTATTGAGGAAATTGGGGAAGAAAATGTTGTGCATGTGGTCACTAACAATGAAGATGCAAATAAGGTTGGTGCAAAATTGATGATAGAAAGACAACAATTGTTTAGTCTCCTTGTGCAACACATTGTATCAATCTCATGCTAGAAGATATTGGCAAGACAACAAAAGTAAAAAAAAAAAAAGTGTGCTAAGAAAGTTAAGCAAATAACGAGCTTCATATATAGAGCAATAAAGTTGTGATTCTGGTGAAAACATTTATAAATGACCATGAATTATTGAGACTGGAAATAATATGATTTGCGACAGAATTTATTTTAATTGAAAGTCTTGTTCAACATTCTTCAGATTTAAAAAGAATGTACACTTCTGTGATTGGGAAGCATACAATAACACAAACAAAAGAAGGAAAGAAGCAACAAAAAATTGCAAGTATCACAATGGATGGAAGATTTTTGAAGAGGGTTCGTGATATTTGTACTGCAATCAAACCATTAGTAAAAGTTTTGAAATTCGTTGACCAAGATAAAAAAAAACCAACAACGTCAATTATCTATGAAACTATGAATAGAGCAAAAATGGTAATAAAAGATAATACTAGAGATTAGCAAGCACATTGGATATTATTGATATTTGATGATACAATCAATTACACCAACATCTACATACTACAAGTAACTATATAATTATTTGTCTAAATTGTAGAGTACAAAGTATGTTATCAAAATCATTTAGAAATTTATCATTTCTAATTTCTTATTATCATATTAATATTTCATCATATTTCCTAAATTCGTTATTTCAATATTCTGGAACTTGTGTTTTATAATGATGAAGTTAAAATAGGATTAAAGGTTGTAATTAAGAGTTTGGAGCCAAACTTAAATGTACAAGCTTCAGTCGTCAGTAAGGGATTTTTTTTATGTTCTTATATATTTTTTTCCAAACATTAACAATATTTTTTTGCTTTTCTTATAATTTTTAGATTAAATTATTCATAGACCAAATAGGTGAATTTGGGTCTCCACTAGTAAAAATGGCAATTAAAAAAGTCTCCCAAGTTTGTAATTTAAGTTTTACAAATATTTATAATTAAAAATATATATGTTATTGATTTTTTTTAGTATCAGCTTAATGGTGGAGCGACTATGATGAAGATATCCCACTCCTTCGAAAAATTACAATAAAAGTGCCAAGTCAAACATTCTCACCTTCAGGATGTGAAAGAAATTGTACATGATCTCTTATACACACAAAGCTCCATAATCTCTTAACTATCCAAAAGTTGCACAAATTAGTTTATGTTCACTACAATATATGGCTTGGGGTACAAAACATGATGTGTAAAAAAGAAGATAACGATTTTTATAATCGGATAGACCTCAATCACAATTTTCATGATGATGACATCTTAAATGAATGAACAAGAGATAATGAACCGCTAGTTTTAGAAGATGATGATTTGGCATGGTTAGATCAAGCACTTCGAGCATCAAATGCTGAAGAACACAACACAACTATAAGAGTTCAAAGTCATTCAAGAAAGAAGAATAATGTAGAAAAGTCAACACAATTGAAAGGAAAAGAAGTTTTATCAAGAGATGATAATGACAATAGTGATGAAAGTGATGATTCAAATGATGAAAATAATCAACAAAGTCATGGTGAACATCATGTTCAACAAAGTCATGGTGAACATCATGTTCATCAAAGTCATCAAGATGATCAACATGACACAAGTATAATATGGGCACAAGGTCATGAAAATTATTACGCAACACAAGATATTAATCATGGGTAGCGTCCCGGGATGGAGAAACAATGTCACTTTTTGGCAAGTTTAAATGAATCTCCTAATGCCAATGATAAAGAACTAACATTCAATTAGATTTGTTGGTGTGGTTCACACTAACGGTCTAACTCGAATTTTGATGAATGACAAGTAAGTTAAGTTAAGTTCCATCGTGATCTAACCACTTGATTGAGTGTGCAGGAAATTCAGCTAGGTTGATGGGCCGAATGGATGACTGGTACGAAATACAACTAGGTCGACAGACCGACTGGATAGCTCGTACGAAATCCAGCTAGGTCGACAAACTGACTAGATAGCTGGTACAAAATCCAGCTAGGTCAATGGGCCGACCGGATAGCTCGTATGAAGTCCAGCTAGGTCAACGAGCCGACCGGATAGCTGGCAATGAGGTCCAGATAGGTCGATGGGCTGACCAGATGTCTGACAAACTGGTAAGTTAAGGTAAGTCACTGGAAGAGAGTGACCAAATGAGGACAAGTCCCAGTTGAAGGGACAGTAGGTGTCGGTCTAGTTTAGGTCCATTTGGGATCCCTAAGTTGAAACCTTGACAAGTTCCTGGTTCTGGGAGGATAGGAACTAATTACTACTCTATATTATTAAATTATCCTAATACTTATTTTGCAGGGTATTTTGGACTAACATTATTTTGTAGAGCTAAGAGAAGAAAATTACCTTCGGATGAATAGTGTCCGAAAGCACCTTCAAGCTTGATGGAAGGCGCCTTCGTATTGTTTATAGAAGGCACCTTCGTATTGTTCATAGAAGGCGCCTTCTATGACTATGGAAGGTGTCTTCCGCGGGATAAAGTTGGTCGAAGTTGTAGATAAGCACCGGGCTATCTGGGATCAAACTTGCCTCATTGGAGATGCCTTCCATGGCTATAGAAGTCGTTTTCCATGCCCTTTATAAGACTATCTCGAGAAGGCATTCAACAACAACACACATACGAACTACTATGCATCCATTTGAGGTTCCAACTGCTCCGGGCTCCTGCTATGACTCTGCTACAAAGCTGTTGTGTTTGACGACTGCTCTGAGGACTTCTGATTATGACCAGCAGACTGACTCTGACACACGAGTGCCTTCACATAAATTCTTAAAGTGTCGATAACGAGATTTCCATTTGTACTTAAATTCTGCAAACATAATGTTTAGTCTATTACACTTCTCCGAACTCTCTCTGTACTCGATTCCCTCTTCCGAAGGTACTGAAAGAAGCTTTTAGTGGATTACCCATCGTAGGTCCGCGGGACTTGGGACTTGGAGTAGGAGTCACTGAAGGCTCTGAAGCAAGTAAAACCGCCTGCGTTTTTTGGTGATTGGATTTTCATTTTTAATTTTTCCGCTACGTACTTTACTTTGATTTCAAAACACGAAAAAATGAGTTTTTGAAAATCACGTGATTCACCCCCCTCTCATGTGCGTAATCGATCCAACAAGTGGTATTAGAGCAGGTTATGCTCTGAATTGGTGCAACCACCAATCAAGCCGGGGGAATCATTTTTAGATTTTTTTTTTATTTTTCGCATTCCATTTGAATTGTTTAAAATATATCTCAAACACTGCTAATTCAAGACCAAGTCTTGGTACCCTATTTCAGTTTTGCTTCTACAACTGTCAAATGACACAACTTGAAGGGTACAACACTGTTCGTCCTCCCCTATTCAACAGTGACAACTTCTTGTACTAGAAGAAGTGGATGGAAGTATATCTGAAGACCAACTTCGACCAGTGGTTCAACATCACCAGATGTTACAAGAATCCAGTCAATAACGTCGGAATCCTAATGGACCTGGAACATTGGAATCCGGAAATGAAGAAAAAGGCGTAGATCGACTTCAAGGCTCTCAACACAATTCAGTGCGAGCTAACAAAAGAAGAGTTGAACTGTGTCGACCCACATGAAAACACAAAGGAACTTTGGGACAAGCTAATAGAACTACATGAGGGAACTAGCGATGCCAAGGTAACAAAGAGAGATTTATTTTTAAATAAATTATTTAATGTTAAAATATAGGAAGGTAAGACTGCTAGTCAGCTGCACGCAAGGATAAAGGACATCCTCAACGGACTCCACACAATCGACCACTAATTAGAGAATCGGGACCAGATAAGGTATGCCTTAAACGCATTTCCTCAAAATGCACTGTGGGCTTCCATCGTGGATTTGACTAACGCCAAGTCTGAGAAAGGTTTTGCTTTTATTGCAGGATCATCAAAAGACAAGTCCAAATCCAAGCCAGAACCTAAAGACGAGTCTGACCCAGACTCAGATGATGAAAAACACCTGATGAACTTGGTAAGAAAAATGTTCACTGGGAGAAAGAAAAACTTCACCAACAAGGACTTGTAGAAGATCAACTCCGCCTCCAACTCTAACAACAAAAACATGACTTGTTTCGGATGCAACAAGAAGGGGCATTACAAGACTGATGATGTGCGTAGATCTTATAATCTTTTATGTATGTTTTGACGTACATTCACGTATTTTATTCATGATGGATTTATGCATTCTTACACTCCTTATCATGTTTACATCATAATTACTCTTCTATTTCAGAGATATACTCTTTGTGTATATTTGTATGGACAGGGATAACTTTTCGAGCAAAAATAGTGATCATCGACGTACCGGGGAGCAAAGCAGAAGGCTAACTGACACTAGCCGTGTGATCCTATACGACCATGCAACACATCCAGTGGAGAAGGAGAACACGACCGTGTTACCCTACACGGCCGTGTGAAGCATCCATATCTAGAGAAGAACGCAACTGTGTGGATCTCACATAGTCGTGTCACTTAACCCGCAGCCAAGAAGGAGTTGGCCATGCGATCCCGCACGGCCGTGGCACGGGTCGTGTCGCGCCTGTGCCTTACCCTATAAAAGGGGTTCTAAACTTCTTCTCAAGGGGAGGAGGCGGTCGTTCGAAGAAAGATCACCTTAGTGTCATTTCCATGCCATCTTGGACATCCGTTCGACGATCCGAGGGTGTCTTCGTAATCACATCAACTCCAGAAGCAAAGGGTTGGATCCAAGGATCACTCGACGTCATTGGATAAGCATTTCTCTTCCTTCTCTTAATTTGGAATTAAATGTTGTATATCATGATGTCTTTAGGTTCTCCTCTTTCGTCTATGGAGTAGATTCATTGTTATAGGATTAGGGAGTAGTTATGGTTAAGGGTACAATGTAACAACTCATGTTTATACCTTTTACCTATTATGTGATATTGACTTGCTCTTGTATTTATTCTATTTGACATGCATGAGAATTCCTCATGTTTGATTACCATGTAGATTGAATGTTTGTGTAGGAATTGTAAATCTTGTAGAGAGAGTACTTTATACCTGAGGGGCCCTAGTGACAGGGGTAACCTGTTCACAGATGTCTAGGATATTCCCTTGAAAGGAGAAGCAACTCCTTCATAAGGAAGTAGGAAACCGTGCTGAACTCATATCTTTATCTTTATTGTTATTAACAAGTCATGTGTTCCTGTGATCTATGACCGAGATGCCCTCGTGACAAGGGTTAACCGTTACTAGATTTTATAGGGATCATCTCTATTCAATACTTATAGATCATGACTCTAACTTCCTATAAGGGCACATTAATTGAAGATAGGAAAATAGTAGATCGTGACACATTAGTACATACCACAACAAAAAAGAACTCCTAGAATACTCCCCAAACCGAGATAACAACTTTACCTCTAGCTCTTTTATCTTCCTTTTAGGTTTCATCTTTCCTTCTCAATAGATAACAACCGACCATTGATAGTTTATCTAATTCTATGTGAGTGATAGCTAGTGCTTATAACCAGTTCCTGTAGGTTCGATATCTTTTGTATTACTGACGACGTAACTGTGCACTTACGGTACATAATAAGTTTTTGGCGTCGTTGCCAGGAACTACGCTTATACATTAGCGATAATCATATTGAGTTATACTAAATCTTATTTTCTTTGTTTTTCTCTGCATTTTACTTTTTGTTTTTTTTTCAATTTCTGTAATTTTATTTCTACATTATACTATCTGTTTTGAAAAAAAAATAACCTTCATTTTCTTATTGCACATAGAATATTCAATACCTTGTTCTTGCATGCGAAGAGCTAATCTTACAGGAGAACTTTTGTCGTTCGACCCAGAGATTGATAGAACTTTCCTGAGGAGAAGAATACATAGCACATTTGAAAGCAGATAGTATAATAAGAAGCATCTGAGATGGCTGACAAACATTTGAAAGACTACATAGCACCCTATGCACGCGGGCTTCGGTCTAGCATCACTAGACCACCAATTGAAGCTAACAACTTTGAAATAAAGCCTGCAGTAATCCACATGGTTCAGCAAAGTCAATTTGGAGGAGGACCACATGATGACCCGAACCAATACTTGGAACACTTTTATAAGATCTGTAGTACAATGAAGGTGAATGGAGTTCCACCAGAAATGATGAGACTACTTCTCTTTGGATCTTCTCTGAGGGACAGAGTCAAGAAGTGGCTTAATTCCTTGCCAATGAATAGTATTGCATCCTGGGAATAGTGTGAGCAGCGATTTCTAGATAAATTTTACCCACCAAGCAAAACAACTCACATGAGAAACTTAGAGTCGTTATTTGAAGCATAGGACAAATTCAAGAGTATGCCCCAACAGTGTTCCCATCATGGGCTTGAGAAGTGGTTGGTGCTACATACATTCTATAATGTCATTAATTATCACACGAAGGTGTCCCTCGATTCTGCAACAGGAGGGTCGTTAATGAACAAAAGGTTAGATGAAGCCGAAGACATAATAGAAAATGTAGCCCAGAACCATCATCAGTGGGCATCTGAAAGATCTGGAGGCCCTTTCTCTGGAAATCCAATCAAGGCATCAGGAAAATTTGATATAGATGCAGTCACGCTGATGTCTGCAAAGTTGGATGCTTTGACCAAAAAGTTTGAGACCATGGGGAACAACACGACCAATGCAATTGTATGTGTGTGCGAGACATGTGGAAGTTCGGACCATGCTCACAATCTGTACTCCAACACATACAACTCTGGATGGAGGAATCGTCCAAATTTTTCTTACCGGGGTAATCAAGACCAAGGAACATCTACAGGGGAAAAGCCAAGCTACCAACCTGGGCATCAAACCTATCAACAACAGCAACCTTCACAAGGCTATCAGTTGTCCAAGATAGAAAAGATGCTTGAGGAAGTTCTCGTTGAACAAAGGGAAATGAAAAATGATCTCAAGCAATTGAATCAAACAATGGAGAACTCTGAGAAGCACCAAAAGATGCAAGATAGTCAAATTGCTCAGATAGCTCAGCCATTTTCAAGAGCACCAAGAGCATTACCAGGAAAGCCTTATATAAACCCAATGGAACATTGCAACCTCATTGAGTTAAGGAGCGGATGGACTTTGAGAGATCCCCAAATGTCTGCTCAGAAAGGAATTGATTCAAAGGAAGAGCCCTCTCCTTTCGCACCAAATTTAGTTTAGACCAAAGACAAAGAAGAGATCACCAAGAAGGGTGAAGGGACTCTTCCGTTTCTTCGACAAAGTCAAAGAATTTCTTTCCCCCAAAAGCTAATAACGGCCCAAAAGGACGAGGAGTTCCACAGGTTCCTAAAAAAGGTTAAGGAGATTTGCATTAAGGTACCACTTATTGACACCCTTCACCAAATGCCAAAGTTTACCAAATTTCTGAAGGAAATTTTATCCAATAGAAGACAGAAGGGCGATTTCGAGACCGTAGCATTGATAGGGAAATGCAGCGCACTGCTCACGACAGTCATTCCCCCGAAACTCTAGGATCTAGGAAGTTTTTCTATACCTTGCAAATTAGGATCAGAATTTATAAATAAAGCTTTTTGTGATATAGGGGTGAGTGTCAACCTTATTCCATATTCTATTTGTAACAAGCTAGACCTTAGGAATATTAAACTGACTACTATGGCATTGTAGTTAACTAACCATTCATGTAGATACCCTATGGGGATAGTAGAAGACATGCCAGTGGAGGTGGGTGGATGCATCATACCCACAGACTTTGTTGTTTTAGACATGGAGGAGGATCCCTAGATCTCAATTATCCTTGGAAGACCATTCCTTACGACTGCTTGAGCCATCATTGATGTGAAGAACCACAAGTTGTTTATGCATGCAGAATTTTGTTTGAATAATTCTATTTTTTCTTTTAATTTTTTATTTTCTAACTTTTAACTATCAAATAATTCTAATGGGCATGTCTTGGCTAATTGTCTTTTCAAATCAGTATTTTCATTTTCTAATTTGCATAAATTTTTAGAAAGTATTTTGATAAATTGGAAAGATTATTCGGGTGAAAGAGCACGTACCTCACTTACCTCGTGAAATGATGCTCCCCCTTCATCGGAGCTTTCCTCTGATGATCCTCGTCTTCATCGATGCTCATTTCTGAGCTACTTTCTTCTTCTTCTTGGTGGTCAGCCAGAAGAGTTAGTCAGGCGTAAGCTTCGATCTCGGACTCGGAGGACGACGATTCATTCCATGTGGCCTTCAAATTCTTGTGCTTTGATCTGTTACCCTTGCCATTCTTTCTTCTTTAGTTTGGTGCAGTCATCCTTAATGTGTCCTTCTTCGTTGCAGTTGTAGCATCGGACCTTCCTTTTATTCTGATAGTCCCTTTTCGTCTGTGACTTAAATTTATTAGATTGAATAAATTTATTAAATTTCCTTACCAATAGTGTCGCTTCATTTGCGTCGATGGATGTTTCAGAGTCTGAATCTGGTTCACCCTTTTGGTTGTCTTTTAGTGCTATATTGTGGGTTGTCTTTTCTCCTTTGTTTCGCAAGTCTGCACATCTTGATTCATGAAGTTTAAAAGTGGAAAAAAGACTTTCTAATGAACTAACTTTGAGGTCTTTAGATATGTAAAATGAATCGACTATAGCTATCCACTCGGGTGTCCTAGGAAATGTGTTTAAAGCATACCTTAATGAATCTCAGTTTGTTACATTTTCTCCGAGATTTGTGAGTCCGGTGATGAGTTCTTTGATCCTCGAGTGTAGATGTGCAACTGTTTCACTTTCTTCCATTCGGAGGTTCGTCAGTTAGTTCCGGAGCAGGTCCCGTCTCGCGAGCTTTGCTTCAGAAGTTCCTTCGTGTAGCTCTAGGAACTTCTCCTAAAGTTCATTTGTTGATTCATAATCTTCGATATGATTTACTTTCTGGGGTGGAAGTACGCTGAGTAGATGGAATTCTGCTCGTCCATTTGCTACAAAATCTGCTTGCTCCTTCTTGGTCCATTGGTACTCTTCTTTTTCATTTCCATGGGAGTCTTTGGGAGCTACAAAATCATATTTAATTATTAATAAAATTTCAAAATTAGTTTTGAAAAATACCTCCATGCATTTCTTCCATGACACAAATTCTCCCTCGAACTTTAGTGGGATGATTGTCGGTCTGGCCATCGTTTAAGTGCTTCAGTCAACGGTTAGCCCTTCTGAGGTGGTTGGGTTCTGATACCACTTGTTGGTACAGGTAGGACCTATTGGAGCTGGAAACATCAGACGATCAAACCTGTGTTTTGATTATGTCAAAGGATCCAAAGTTAAGTTGTCGTGTAATCTAACAAGGTTGGTTGAGCTTGCAGGAAAAGTCCTAAGTGTTTTTAAGCAAAAGTCCTAGTGGATTCTAGGCAGGTGGAAAACCCTAGGGGGTGGTAACCTTGGGTGATAAAAAGTCCTAGCTGTGGTTAGACAGGTAGAAAACTCAAGGGGGTGGTAACCCTAGGTGGAAAGTCTTGGTGGGTCGAGCGCTTCAGGTAAAATCCTAGAGTCAGGGACTCTATATATGTTGAAATTCTGGTGATTGTAGACCGGGTGGAAGTCTAGACGGGTCGTGGAGCGAACGTCCAGCATGAAGACCGAAAGCTTCAGATGCTGAGCAAAAGTCCAGTTGATCTAGAGGATCAATCGGGCAACAGGTAACTTCTCCTAAGAGGAGTAGGTGAGGACGCATTCCCCGAAGAGATAACAGTAGGCGTCGGTTCGACCAAGTGTATCCGAGAAACTCAAAGTCAGCACTGGATAATCCGGTGACTGCCAAATACTTGTATTTATCTTATATTATTGTGCTAACTTGGTTTTGCAGGGTATACTTTGTTTGTGGACTAATATGCCTTATATGAATGAAGTTGCATAAGGGAATGCTCGGATGAGCAGTGTCCAAGGCGCCACCGAGCTGTTGGAGGCGCTGAAATAATATTTTTTTATTACTATTTTTTTGAAATTAGTAAATTAATATTTTTATTTTTCTCTCACACTACTAATCCAAGACCAAGTCTTGGAACATTTGTTATTTTTTTTTGTGTGCGAGATTCCTCTTTAATGGCCCACCAAGAAGGGTATAGAACACACCCTCCCCTCTTCTCCGGTGAAGACTTCAGCTATTGGAAGAGCCGAATGGAGTGTCACCTCAAGACGTAAGTTGAGATGTGGATAATCATCTAAACTGGTCTTAAACTCCCACTCGACGGCATTGGAAAGCCAATATCATGCCAGAACTGGGATACAACCTTGATGAAGAAAATTAAGGCCGACGCCAAAGCAACATGCACTCTTCAATGCGGCCTAACCAAAGAAGAGTTGAACCGAGTCGACCCGTTTTCAAGCGCAAAAGAACTATGAGAGAGGTTGATCGAGCTGCATGAAGGAACTTCAAACATGCAGGTAAGCAAATGTGATTTAATTTTAAATAAACTGTACAACATAAAAATGCAGGAAGGTGAGTCGGCAAGCCAACTTTACGCATGAATTCAAGACCCGCTGAATGGCCTTCATGCAATCGGTCAGAAGCTAGAAAATCGCAACATCATCAGGTATGCTCTCAATGCATTTTCGAGGAATACCTTGTGGGCATCAATGGTAGATGCTTACAAAGTATCCAAGGACCTTTCTTTAATTAGACTAGACGAACTTTTTTCTAAATTTGAACTTCATGAACAAACTAATACTACTCAGACCGAGAAAGGTATTGCTTTGATTGCAGGAACAAGCAAAATGCAAGAATCAAAAGCAAAGTGAAGAATCAAACCCGAGTCCAAAGATGAATCAGACTCAGAAGATGGCGACAATAAAATTACAGTCGAGCTCATAAAACTGGTACAAAAAATGTACAAAAAGAAGAAGGTGACTCAATTGAATAGGAAGGCCAAGTCTGGAGTTACCTGCTACGGCTGCAACCAGAAGGGACACTACAAGTCAGAGTGTCCGAACCAGAAGCAACGAAGAAGGAAGGCCTTGAAAGCAACGTGGTCCGAGTCCTCTGAAGATTCCGACGAAGAACATGAGCAAGCAAGCTTCCTTGCTCTACCAGTACAAGCATACATTGCCAAAATAGAGTCTGAATCAGAAATCGGAACTGAATCGAAAATCGAGTCCAAAAGAAGCCACAGATCCGTATCCGTTTCTGAAGGGCCAAATAATATTGTAAGTTCCCTAATTTCTGGTACTAAAATTGATGAATTACAAAATTTAGTTTCATATTTGTTAAGAAAGTTGACAAAATCCAACCTCCAAGTCAAGTCACTCTAAAAGGAGGTAACAATCCTTAAGAAGGAGACTAACCTAAGTCCTTTGACTGAGCCAGTTCAAAATAGAAGTTCATCCCAAGTCCAACAACTTGAGGAAGAAAATTTCAATGTGAAAACTCAAGTTAAAGGACTTAAGGACACGTTGGAACAGTTCACCTTGGGTTCCAAGAATCTTGATCTGATTCTTGGAAAACAAAGAGTCGTTTACAACCGATCCGGACTTGGATTTAAGGCTAAACAAAAATACAAATCTTACTTATCACTTGTAAATAGAACAAATAGAAAATTAGTCCAAGCATGGGTCCCCAAGTCAAACTTGATTAATCAAGTTGGGCTTGGTCAATATTGGGTCCCCAAGGATCAAATCCACTACCTTGATAGACCCTATTGAGGCTATGATCCAGGGGGAGCCTATAAAAAGATCATTTTTATCGATATATAGATTTGTTTGATGCTTTCTTTACTGCTTTCACTATACATGCTTAGACTATGGTAGATAAGGACTTAGGCTTGATTCACACTTGACTAGTTAGACTTAGGAGTTTCAGAAAGAAAATTAAATATCCAATTTCTTTGAAAGGCTTTGTCTAGAAGTGATGGATGATCTCATACCTAAAAAGGTCTAGTGCCTCGCCACAGCCTGGAAGCCAATTATTGAAATAAATATTTAATTGACTAACTGTAAAACCTTAATCTAACTCAATTGTAAATCAATCCTTAGATTAGAATTTAAATTGAAAATTAAATTAACCATCTCACAAAACTATTAAGGTTCCCTGATTGAAATCTAGAAAAGGGTGAGATGGACCTATGTTTAAAGTAGTTAACCAAATCTAAATTAATTAAATTAAAGCTAATTCAATTAAAATTCATAATTAATTATAAAATCATAATTAATTTCAAAATCTAATTAATTTCAAAATCTAATTAATTACAAAATCATGATTAATTTCAAAATCTAATTAATTACAAAATCATAATTAATTTCAAAATATTAATCTTAATTAATTTTAAATTATTAATCATAATTTCAAAATGTTAACTATTTTCAAATCATAATTAAATTATAATTAATTTTAAACCATAATGAACTTCAAAAATCTTAATCATTTGATTATTTATTTTCAAATCATAATTAAATTTTAAATTATTAATTCTTAGATTTTTAAAATCTTAATTATTTTTAAATGATAATTAATTTTTAAATCATAATGAATATGTAAGTTTATAATTTCAAACTTAATTAATTTTAATTATATTTTCAAAATCTTCAAAATTTTATTTATTATCAAATGTTTAAATCTAATTAAACTTATATTTTAAAATTTGAAATTCAAACTCAAATATTTTAAAATTTAATATTTAATATTTTCAAAATCTAAATTTAACTTAAATTATTTTTGAAATATACTTCAATATCATAAATATTTTTTCAAAGTTAAAAATAAAATCAACTTGCTAAACTCTGTCTCACACAAACTCATAAGTTTTACATGTTTGATAACTTAGAAAGGGTGAGATGGAAAATCAGGAAAATAGAAAACTACCTTAGAAAATTTTTAAAAAAATAGATAATTTCTTTTATCTTATACACGCTTGAACTCTAGGACCCTAAAAATTAAATGTTTTTTTGGCATTAATTAAGGGGAAGTAAAAGAAAAGTTAAGGCATTAAGTTTTTTTTTGTTAAAACATTGTTTTTCAAGATTTCAAAATTTTTTAAAAAACAAAGGAGTTAAGTATTCTTTCTCAAAATTTCAAAGTTATTTTTTTAAAAAAAAAAAGTTCAAAATATTTTTGAAATAGGAAGTTCAGTAAACCTTATTTGTAAAAGCAAGTTCAAATACTTTTGAAAAACTTTTAAATTTGTGGAAAGGTACTTAACTGTGCTTTTATCTAAAAATTTTTTTAGCTAAGGTTTCATCAAACTAAGTTTTTTTTAAGATAAGTATTTTTCAAGCTAAATACTTAACTATGATTTTATAAACATCTTGTTTAAGCTAAGTACTTAATTAAGTTTTTATCAAAATTTTTTTAGAAGCTAAGTACTTAACTAAGTTTTGATAAAGCTAAGTGATCCTGTCTGAGAAGCTTGACAAAACGGAAAGCTGGGAGAAAAAACCTACAGCTGGTGAAGAACAATACCTATAGAACACCAATCCGAGAAACCCAAAGCGGATCTAAGAGAATGATGTCCTGGAATATGCTTCTGATGCGAAGCTCCAATGGCGAGAAAGAAATCCGATTGAAGAAAACCCAGATCCAGAGCTTCCAAGGCTTCCTGTGCACAAGAGACCAACCAACACTATCGTCAGTGACCTAAGACCGGGGTGGGAATCCCTGGCTAGGCCCTCCGACCCTCAAGTCAGTGATCTCTCTTGGTGTGGAAGAAGGAAGAAGAAGATGAATAGTAGTTGAAAACTAGGGTTATGAATGTGAGCAGTGATGTGAACTTACCTGCCAATGGAGAGGATTCCCCCTTTTATACCACTTCATATAACCTCCGTAGTCATGAAGTGGACCCCGGTTCATTAGAGTTTGTTATGAGGTGACGTAAGCTGTGTACTTGTGGAAAATTGTTTTTAAGGAATTTGTTTTGTACCCCAGATGCAACTTCTTTATCGTCTAGTACCTGCAAAAAAATCCAGAAGCCTTCCTCCCGCCACATTAGTTAACCTGTTATACAATCACATACTACAAATATCTTCATTAAACTACTTTATTTGAAATATTTACTTCTGTCCTATTTCATAAGTTATTTCAGAGTGCATCTATCATTCTTGATTGCCCTTCCTGTCTTTGCTATATCATAGACAGCTTAATGTAACATTACTCCTTGTATCGGTCGAAATCGAACTTGGACTAGGTCCGGTCAATTATTATTACCTCTCCTGATGTTTCTTGGGCAATATTGGTCTGCACACCTCTAAGTTTATTATCCTAGCTGATATTGGGTTGTATTTTATTAAGTATGTAATCTCGACCAATATTAGCATATCCTTTTCAAGGTATTATCCAGCCAAGACTGGCCTACCTCTCTCAAGGTATGTCTCGGTTGGTATTGGCCTACCTACTTGGAAGTATATCTCGGCCGATATTGGCCTTCCTCCCTGGAAGTATATCTCGGCCGATATTGGCCTTCCTCCTTTGAGGTATATTTCGACCGATATTGGCCTACCTCCCTGGAGGTATATCCCGATCGATATTGGTCTACCTCCTTTAAGGTATATCTCGACTGATATTGGCTTACCTCCCTTGAGGTATATCTCAGTCGATATTGGCCTACCTCCTTTGAGGTATATCTCGGTCGATATTGGCCTTCCTCCCTAGAAGTATATCTCGGCCGATATTGGCCTTCCTCCCTGGAGGTATATCCCGGTCGGTATTGGTCTGTCTCCCTGGAGGTATATCTCGATCGATATTGACCTACCTCCTTTAAGGTATATCTCGGTCGATATTGGCCTACCTCCCTGGAGGTATATCCCGATCGATATTGGCCTACCTCCTTTGAGGTATATCTCGACCGATATTGGCCTACCTCCCTTGAGCTATATCTTGGTCGATATTGGTCTACCTCCTTTGAGGTATATATCGTCCGATATTAGCCTACCTCCCTAGAGGTATATCCCGATCGATATTGGCCTACCTCCTTTGAGGTATATCCCGGTGGATATTGACATACCTCCCTTAGATTCCATTATCTCTTTTCTTCTTTTTACCAGGGACCTACTAAACCTAACCCATATCACTAGAATTTCCCTCAAGTCTAGTCGAAGGAGGTGTAACCGACTGACTAGACACAGGTCTGATTTTGTTCCTTCTTTACCCGTGACTCTGCCATGGGTACTGAAGTGACCTTATGAATTTTTTGTACAACAATCTTGTGAACCCGAGTATAGTGATCCTGTGAACCTCAGTACAGTGATTCCTTAGGTTCTTTGATCCTTTAAATAGGGCTACGACCCTCTCTTCGTTCATCATCTGCCTTAGTTATTTTCCCTCCTCGCTAATTTTTTCCTACCGAGAGTATGGCCTTAGATCCCCCTTTTTGGGGGTGACTCTTGTTGGACAAGGTGAGATCTGTACATGAGTTTATTCAAGTTTTCACTTTAGCTAACTCTCTAGTCCGAGAAACCATCCTAAAAAATAACGTTTCTCAAGATTTAGAATCTCCAACCGAAGGCACAACTGCTCTAGAGACTCAACAAGCTTCAGAGGAATTCCCACTACTCATGGAGGACCAACTCAATAGCCCATGGATGTCGCGACAAGGGCATAGCCCATGTTACCCACAGGCTAGGATGGTCACTTTGGAAGCAGAGCTCTAGGGCTCAAGCAGGGGAGGAACTCTTTAGTCACCTTTCCACCAGAGCTTGAATAGATCTGTCCCCTCCCCTTTGTCCCTAAGATCACCCTGCTTCATAGTTTCCTTCATCCCGGGTAAAATATTGCCACTTCTGTTGCCCGAGCAAGCTTCCTTCGTGCCAGGTAAAATATTTCCACTTCTACTTCTTGGCAAGTTTGACTCTGGTGGGATTGAAATTTTCTAAGCATCCTGAGAGCTTATGTTTGTAACTTTTGTTGACCTCTCGAGGTTTTTTGAGAGGACAATGTAATGTTATGTATTTGATCAGGTTCTAAGTGTAAAGTTGAACAATCTTTTTTATTGAATTGGGTGACTCTCTTGAATCCTTCTAGTTCACAAGAATAGATGTAATGCCTCGAACAATATTGACTTATATATTATAAACGTTGTCATTCCGATCAATATTATCTTGTTTATTGCAAACAAGGGTATCCCGATCGATACTACGCTATCTGTTATAGACAAAGTTATCCCTGCCGATATTAGCTTGTCTGCGACATACAAGGTTGTCTCGATCGATATTAGCTTCAAGCGTTATCCCGATCTATACTAGCTCGCCTATTATAGATAGGTCTATCCCGATCGATATTAACCTATCTATTATAGACAGGGTTACCTCGATCGATATTATCTCCTGCTTTATAATAACACTAAAACAACGCTTTGTGCCTAAATGGTTCTCCTCATTTTCCAATTTTTGTCCTCGATCCGAGTTCTGTCAAACTCAATCCATCCTTCTTTATTGCGCACAGTAAACTATGCCCCTTTTCTTCAGAATTCCCTTGATCATGATTAGTTTTTCAATGGTAAGAGAATGTTGGAGGCGTATGACAAGGTGTTACCAACCCCAGCCTGATTCGATTTGTCGCGTCCAACATAAATGCTCCTTTATTATTATGTAACACATATCTTCTCTCTCTGCTGCGTCACATAGGAATTTGCCCCTTTTCTATAATCCTTAACGTCTATTGAAAGAAAAGTTTTTTGATCTAACGACGGTTGTGTGTTTTCCAAACCCTAAACCCTTTGTCTTCTTGTCAACTTTGTCCCTTTCTTTCTTGCCTTAGCGTTCTTTTCTCGCTGTAGTCTTTGATCAAACCTCGCGCTCACCGCTTTCTGGCGATCTCCTTTCTTGCTTCCAGTAAGTAACTTCCTGTTCCGCTAACCTTTACTTTTGTCTATGGCTGAGGAAACGATTACTCCTTGGTATGTCCAAATTTCCTCTTCCTTTGATAAAAATGCTAGGCTTGCTATCCGCCATCAATATGAAATCCCTAGGGAATATAGCATCTTAATCTCGAAACCAGATGATCATCCTCATCGTCCCCCCACTAATTGTGTGACTTTTTTCAAGGATCAATTGATAGGGGGTTTAAGGTTTCTCATTCCTCCTTTTCTAATTGATGTGAGTCAGTATTTTGATATTCCTTTGCAACAATTTGCACCTAACGCCTTTCGTTATCTGTGTGGCACCTACATGCTATTTCGTCTGTTAGATATTCCTCCTACTCCCCAAAATTTTTTCATGTTTTCTTACCCAAAGTGTTTGGAGCCCGGGGTTTTCCTTTTCCAATCCCGGACTAAGATGGTCCTTTTTGAGGATATGCCCTCGTCTCTTAAAGCTTGGAAATCTCGTTTCTTCTTTATAAAGTTTCCAGGACCCATTCCTTGGTCTCATGCTTGGAGATCCTCTTTACCTCCCTTGCTCGATGTCAGGGAATTTCATCTTCATCCTTCTTTTCCTGTTTATTGTGAAAAATTATTATGTCGCCGACTTTCTATCCCCAAGTGGCTGAGGGTGGATCTTCTATACTTATTTGGTCTAAGCCCTGTCAAGCCTGATACACAAGGCTCTTTAGGTAAAATCCTGCTTCTTCCTTATTGATTTTTACTAACTAAAACATTTTTTCTCTCTATGTAGTGGACAATTTTTATTCTGCTTTAATTGATGAAGAACTACGTCTGGAAGAGGACGCACTTCGTGCAAAAGAACAAGAGCTTCTTGCTGTCATTACTCCGCCACCTCCAGTTGAAGATCTGATTCCCCTGATTGAAGTGTCCAGCTCTCAGGTGGTTCCTCAGGCTCTCGAAGGCCTTCCTGCAGAAACTCCTGTTGTTTCTTTGCCACCTATTTCTTCATTAGTGGTCGTTGCTCCTTCAGCCGCCACTCCCCTTCCTATTATTGAGCTTACATCTCCTATGAGCTCCTATAAATCAGTAGCTGAAGTTGCTCCCAGCAAACGCCCGGGGCGCAAACTTACTAGGGCTCCTCCCTCCAAAAGGAGACTTATCCTTCCCGCCGACGAGCTGATTTCAGAGGGTTTTGTTCCTGCTGACCTTCCTTCTGATGAACCTACTTTGGCTAAACTTTACCCTTCTCTCACCTTTCCTGCCTCACCTTCTTCCAGTGCCAGTGCCCCGGTGGTGTTTCCTTCACTTTTCCATTGTCTATTCCAGAATCTGGATTTCTACCCTCCTCACCTTCTGCTTATTTAGTTTTTGCTCCTCCTTCTATTCCTACTTCCTATTTCTCTGTGGGTTCTTCTGCCATTCCTGTCCTCCCTATACTGCTGGGAGGTTCCTTTGCTAGTGCTTGGGAGAAAATTCGTCCTCTTTTTGAAGAACTTACTACTCCTGAAACAATCGATCGCTTCTCCTATAAGGAAACTCAGGTATGTTTATTGGCATATACTTATTACTTATCAGTGACTATGTCATAATCCTTTATTACATTTCTAGCGATGGATAGAAAACATGGGCTTGTCTCGGCTAATGCACAATTTATATAACGAGAACAAGAAGCTGAAATCCGAGAACGAAAAGCTGTAATAGCAGGTTATTGAGTTATCTTCTGCCACGCTTTCCACTGCCTCCAAGAAACAATTTGAAGTCCAAATTGAGAGTCTCCAATCACAATTTAAATCAGCTACAGACCTTAATAAGGAATTAACTTCCAAGCTAGAGAAGCAGACAATTGAGACCAACAAGCTAAAATCTGATTATGAGTCTGCACTAGCTGATAAACTCAAGGCTTTGCAGCTGAAGGATGATGAAATAACCTCCTTAAGTACTTCCTTAAATTCAGCTAAAACTGAGGCCTCTTCAAAAGAAGTTGAGCTGAAGTCTTCCCAGATGGCTTTGGTTGTTTATAAGGCTGGTGAAGATAATCGCTTCAAGGATAGGGCCACCATCATGATTAACTCTACTGAGTTCAACAGGCCAATTGTAAAGTCGATCTTGGCATCCTTCACTGCTGGAGCTGAAGGAGCGGTGAAAAAATTGCGAGAAGAAGATTTCTTATCTCGTGATCCTCCTCCCAACTTCCTGAACCATCGCAAACTTCTTGATAACAGGCCTACCGATCTATTTCCCTAGTTAACGATAGAGTGATTTTCTTACTCGAATTTAAATCATTGTAAGGTTGACTAGGATTTGTGACGACAATCTGGTTGGCTTATGTGAAGTCAAACTTCTAATTTTATTATTAAATCTGTTCCTTTTCGTGGTGGTTGTTTATTTTGTCTAAGTATGTTGAGTGTCGCCTAGCTTGCCACCATAAAACTTCACTCAATATACTATAATATCTTCCATTTCGACCGATCTATCGTGACCGGTCGATGCATACTAGTGTTGACAAATATCGTCCGGTATTCTGTAGTTAATTAAGTCCCGTTCGATTTAGTGCAGCCTATCGTAATATTCTTAATATCGATCGATTTATTATACTCGATCGATTTATACTTGTATTTATGAATATCATCTAATGCATTATACTTAAACAAATTTCATCTAGTTCAGTATAGCGGGTGTCACCTAACTTACCCTTATAAATCTCAAATCCATATATTAGAATAGTATTCATCTCGGTCGGTCTATCGTAACTGACCGATTCATACTTATGTTTACAAGTCTCGTCCGGTAGTTTCTAACCAAGTCCTGTTTGATGTGATAATTTCGATATCAATCGGTTTACTATACCTGGTCGATATATCCTTATGCGGGAACATATCGACTAATGTCTTATACTTAACTAAATCTCGTCCGGTCCATTATGCTTGTCCGGATTTATTGTTTTACTCAAATATATAATCTGAAATTATTTTATCAATCTAGTGCCCGACCGATTTTCCCCTTATTTGTTTGATTCTCTTAAGAATCAAGCCTATGTCGAGAGAAACTTGGTTGCGTTTCCCAAGGAAGATTACCAAACTTAATATCTTTTTCTTGGGATCCATCCTTCTTTTTGAATTCAATTTTATCCTTTGATGACATTACTTCTTTATGACGGTTATGATTCCGGGTACTCTTCCTTATTGGATTCATACTCTTTCTCTATACCCACTTTTATACTTAAATTCTACATGAACTACCTTTGATATTATTATTTTATATACCCTTATGCTTTCGGGTTTCTCCTTTTTCCGGTTCTTCTTCCGCTCCCGTTTAAGGGTTTTTGGGTATAAGGCCTTGAGGAAAAAAGAAAGAGGTTCAAAATGCTATCTTCTTCTTTTTGAATATCCCTACCTCCTCCCTTGTTTGCTTTCCTTCTGTTGTTCCGCCATGGCCACTTCTTTCCCCGCATGGTTCCTTTCGTGCGCTTCCGATCTCATAGAAACAGAGGAGGTGGATTTACAATTGAGGTATGGTTTTCCTTCCTATATAGTTCATCCTACCCCACAGGATAGCCCACATCTTCCTCCTCTAGGGTTCATATCCATCTTTCGGGACCAAGTTCTACAAGGTTTTCGATTCCCTCTTCATCCCTTTTTTTCTGATGCTAGTATCTATTTTAATATTCCCCTTAATCAATTTATCCCTCAGTCTTTTTCTATCCTTATGGGTTTCATTGGAGTGTCTAAACTGCTAGATTTTCCTCTATCCCCTCATCTTTTTCATCACTTCTTTGTTCCACGCCAAGTAGATATTGGTGTCTTCAAATTTCAATCTCTCTCTAAGGCTATTTTGTTCAACCGAATTCCTCCAAAAGGGGAATGGCGTCACAAATTTTTCTTTATGTGTCTCCCTTCTCCTCCCCCTTTTCCTATCCAATGGATATACGATCTACCTCCAGTTCCTAGTACCAACAATCTCCTCAATGATCCCTTTGTTTCTTTTGCTTTATCCAAACTGAAGGGGGTTAAATTCAACTTACCCTCCTTGATTGTGGAGGGCTTGATGTTCCCTCTTGGAATAAGCAACATCGACACTCCCCTGGATGGCTCTTTTAGTATGTCTAAACATTTTGAACTACATTTACCAATTGGTATATCTCCTCTATAATGATTCCCAATTCTTATGTTTCAGCTGATGCTCTTCTTCCGGCTTTCATGTATAAGCACACTACCATGACTAAGTCTTTTCTGAACAATCTCGGAGAAAAATGGCTACAGGTCCATTAGGCTAATCTTACTTCCTCTACCTTGGGTGTGCTGTCTAAAGAAGAGCAAAAAGCAGAAGTTGTTGCAGCTATGGAAGAGGAAGAGAAACAACCCTTTATTACCTTAGTCAAGAAACCCAAGTTTACTGAGGATGCTCCTTTTAGTGACCTCTTTGGTACCTTTGTACAAGCTCCTCTTGTTCCGGCGTCTATTTCTTTTGAGAGAGTAAGGTACCCATGTCCCCTACTCACATTATCTCCAATCTTTCTCTTAGGATGATGAGACCGGCTCTACTCATCCCCTCCTCTTCTGTTATTGTTTTAGCTTCTTCTGCTTCTGAGATGGTTGTTATCCCCTCTGTATCCTCTCAGTCTCTTGCATTGGCCTTGCCTCCTTTGGCTTCTGGGCCACGAGCTAAACGAACACCCTGCCGAAGATCTTCTCCAAGTGTAGGGACGTCAGCAATTCGTGCTTTGACAACTGAATCAACACCTCTTGCATTACCACCTTCCATCCCCTCTAGTTCTTCCTCTGCTGCTCTTGTTTCTATTACTTCTTTCCCTTCTATTACGTCTTCTTCCTCCCTACCTCCTTCTTCTTCAATTCCCCCACCTTTATTCAGACAAGCTCTGGGTCTACCTTCCCAAATGGGGCAGACTTCTGATCCCCCTAGTTATGGTTCTCTTCAGCTACAAGGCCTGTTGGCTGAATCTTGGCTACATAGCCAAGAGCAATTAAGGAGCAT
This sequence comes from Zingiber officinale, assembly GCF_018446385.1. Classification (NCBI taxonomy): domain Eukaryota; kingdom Viridiplantae; phylum Streptophyta; class Magnoliopsida; order Zingiberales; family Zingiberaceae; genus Zingiber; species Zingiber officinale. The sequence goes on along the minus strand of NC_055987.1, from coordinate 185,843,094 downwards.
CAATCTTTCAGATCGGGTTGACAGTCACAGTCGCCAAGCTATTGTTGTACGTATTCTTAGTTATAGGTTACTACCTTCCTATCATTTTTCCTAACCGCATTATTATTTTGTTTAGTTCATTGCTTAAAGTATTCAAATCGACCAGCTACTTATGGCTCGAGACCGGGAAAATGGCCAGTTAAAAGCTCAAATAGAAACATTGAAAGTTGCTTCTCCTCTTCCTCATATTGATATAACTTAATTTTGCGAGAAAGTAGCCTCACAGGATTGACAGCTAGAGGCTATGAAGAAGGAATTACAGGAGTTACAGCAGTCGCTGAAAGACAAAGAGCTTGAAAGGAGAACCTTGGAGTTACAAGTGGATCGATTACATTCTAGTCTTCGACTGGAAATTGCTTTGAAGGAAAAAGCTCTCTCAGATGTTTCTCATAAAAACCTTGTTTTAGAGAAAGTAGAGAGGCTTCATAATGTCTTTCTTTCTGAGCAGGCTCAAGATTCAGCCTCACATGACTTTGCTATCCTTCAGGAACAAGAACAAAGAAAGGCTCAAGATGTCGAGCTATCATTGCTCCAAAAGGAACTGGAACAACTTAAATTGGAGAAAGACACTCTCAAAGATCAAGCTGCTAAAATACAGGCTGAATTTCAAAGTTATAAGGAGCATGAGAAAAACCAATGGGGAAGAGAGACGCCTAGCTTATCTAAAGTCTCCGGCGTTTGTTAAAGAATATGTTCGTCGAATTGTAGGGGCTTTAAATCATTCTGTGTCAGGGATTCTTCAACAACTGAGAGAGGGTGGTTATCTACCTAGGGAACTTATTAAAATAAATCCCTCTCCCACTTAGTTATTTAAAATGAGGAATTTTAAACTATCCTAGCATACATCACATGCATATAAACATCACAGTAAATAAAAGCAATAAATTTAGAAATTAATTGTCCAACTATTATGGCATTTTCTATCACTGTTTTCAGTATGCTCCAACCCTAGCTGCTGCCATCTTTAGCCACCGCCATCGGGTCGAGTTGTCACATCCATCTTGCTTCTTATTCCGCTGCGCCTCTAGTGTTCCAAAAGTACCATGCCTCGCAAGAATCCGATCCACAACAAAAATAGAATTTTATATATATCGATCCTATATTCCATGAGGGAATGTACATGTATTCTAGATCGAAAAAATAAAATTCTAAAAATAATACAGCTCCTACTGCATTTTATACATACAATCATGCACACAAATAATGCCCTTGACATGTCCAAGGGTCCAATCACACACAATATCAATAAATAATGCACACAAAGGATGGTTTAGATTTGAATTGCAAGCGGAACTTAACACTATTGATTCAAATCTACCTAAGTTATTAATTCCATAAATATTAATTTCCAAAATTGGCTTCCAGGATTGCATGGCGAGGCACATGGCTTTCTTGGATATGGGAGCAACCACCACCGCCTAGGCAAAGCCTTTTAAGGAAAGTTAATATTTATTTCCTTAAATAACTCTAGGTTAACCAAAAAGAACAATCGAATCACAAATTCGAAAAAGAAGAAAACACAAAATCGAAAAATAAATTCGATAAACTAGATCTAAGTGCCTCTTGTATTTAGAATTCTTACAAAGAAAATAACTAGTATGATGCGGAAGAGAGCTACTAGTTATACCTTCTCTTTGTAAGCTAATGACCTCGAGATCTTCTGCCGTATTCCTCGCCTAGCCTTGGACGTCGTGTGGGTGACGATCCTCCAAGATGAACACCACCCAAAAGAGTCCTTCCTCTTCTTCTAGAATTCGGCCACCACCACCACCAAGGAAAAGAGAGCAAAGGGAAAAGGAGAAGGGAGAGGGCCGGCCACCAAGAGGTCTCCAAGCAAGAGAATAAGTGTTGTCTCTCATGAAGCCCCTTCACCCCTTCTTTTATATTACTTGCCCAAGGAAAATAAGGAAAAACCTTTTACAAAAAATAAAATCATCCAAGAGTTTTTCCTTTTCCCTTTTTATTTTTCCTTTTCTTTCCTCTTGATTGAATCAATCACCAATCAATGGTTGTGATCAATCCTATTTGGTTTAGGATTAAGCTTGGTCGGCCCCTTGCTTGGGCACCAAGCAAGGTGGTCGGCCACCATATTTAGGAAAGGAATAATAATTTTTTTATAAAATTTTACAAGAGAAAAAACTCTTATAAAATTTTACAAGCTCTCTTTTCTAGAGTTAAAAAAGGAAAGTTTTAAAAAATTAAAACCATGTTTTAAAAATTAAAACCATGTTTTAAAATTTAAAACTTCTCTTGTAAAATTTCCTTTTTTAACATGATGATAGAAAATTTTAATTTTAAAACTTATCTCCCTTTTTTCTTAAACCATGAGGATGGTTAAAAAGGAAAGTTTTAAAACTTTTAAAACTCTCTATTAAAACATGTGGCATAATTCAAATAAGAAAAGTTTTAAAAATTAAAATCTCTCTTTTAAAACTTATAGTTTTCTACAAAGAGAAGATTTTAAAAATTCAAAACACCCCTCCTATTTGAATTAATCTTGGCTGGCCCCTACAAGCTTGGTCACCAAGCAATGGGGTTGGCCCCTATAAGAGGATGTGGCTGACCATTGCTTGGTCACCAAGCAATGGTCCGGCCCCCTTCTTGGACACCAAGAAGAGCCTTACATTTGGATGGACTTGAGGCTATAATGAGGCTACGACAGGGACCTAGAGGAGAAATTAGTTTTGGCCTTCCTATGAACTTGAGTATCCCGTGTTCGCCCGAACACACAACTCAAGTTCATCAATAACAACTCATTCCACTAGAGAGTTATTACCGCACTACCGCACCAATCCCAAATTACATTATGGACTCCTTCTTATCATGAGTGTGTTAGTCTCCCTGTGTTTAAGATTATGAATGTCCACTAATTAAGCAAGTTACTGACAACTCACTTAATTAATATCTAGCTCCAAGAGTAGTACCACTCAACTTTATTGTCATGTCGGACTAGGTCCACCTGCAGGGTTTAACATGACAATCCTTATGAGCTCCTCTTGGGGACATTCTCAACCTAGATAACTAGGACACAGATTCCTTCTATAATCAACAACACACACTATAGGTAATATCATTTCCCAACTTATCGGGCATATTGATTTATCGAGCTAAACCTCACCCTTTGATAAATCAAAGAAATAAATATTAAATATATGTGCTTGTTATTATATTAGGATTAAGAGCACACACTTCCATAATAACTAAGGTCTAATTCTTTTACTAAGTCAGTACAAAAAGAACTTACCTAAATGATCCTACTCAATACACTTAAAGTGTATTAGTGTAATTTATTAGTCAAGATAAACTAATACTTAATTACACTACGACTATTCTGATGGTTTGTTCCTTTCCATCTTAGTCATGAGCAACTTGTTTATTATTTATCGAGAACCGACAACATGATCTTCTGAGTATGACACCACACTCCATGTTATCTACTATATAAATTAATTGAAAAATTACATTTAACAAATAAATACAGATATTGACCAATGTGATTCTTTTATTTCAACAAATAAATGTTTATAAAAGCTAGGCTTTTAGTATACACTCTAACAATCTCCCACTTATACTAAAAGACTAAGCTGCCATATCTGTTGCCTTACATCTGATTCTCATCCCCTCCACATGTCGATCAAAATCTTTCGCTGGAAGGGCCTTTGTGAAAGGATCTGCTAGGTTATCTTCTGATGCAATCTTGGCGACGACAACTTCTCCTCGCTTGACAATGTCTCGTATCAGGTGGTACTAGCGCTCTATATGTTTACTTGCCTTATGAGCTCGTAGTTCCTTCGAGTTTGCAACTGCACCGCTATTATCACAATAAATTGTGATGATCTTGGGCAAACCAGGAATCACATCTAAGTCCTTTAGAAAGTTCCTGAGCCATACAGCTTCTTTGGCTGCCTCAAAGGCTGCCACATATTCAGTTTCCATGGTTGAGTCTGAGACGCATTTCTGCTTAACACTCCTTCATGCAATAGCTCCACCTCCTAGAGTAAACACATAGCCTGACGTTGACTTACTATTGTCTCTATCTGATTAGAAGTCCGAATCCGTGTAACCCACAAGGAGCAAATCGTCTGCTTGGTAAACTATCATATAATCTCTAGTCCTTCTCAGGTATTTTAATATATGCTTTACCGTAGTCCAATGCCCTTGTCCAGGGTTACTCTGATATCTGCTAACCATGCCCACGGCAAAATAAATATCAGGTCTCGTACACAGCATTGCATACATAAGGCTTCCTACAGCCGAAGCATAAGGAACTGTCTTCATGTCCTCAATCTCTTTTGATGTCTTCGGGGACATCTCTTTAGATAAGGCTACTCCATGCCTAAAAGGTAAAAAACCTTTCTTGGAGTTTTGCATGCTAAAACGAGCAAGGATTGTATCTATATCAAAGCACTCAGACTTGCGGTGCATTAGGTAAATGTATCCATATCTTGAATAATCGTCTATAAAAGAGACAAAATATTCAAAACCACCTCTAGCCTGGATAGACATAGGACCACACAAATCAGAATGAACCAATTTTAACGCTTTTTTGGCTCTATACCCCTTGGCCTTAAAAGGTCTCTTGGTCATTTTACCTTCCAAGCAGGATTCACATGTTGGAAAGTTTTCCAACTCTAATGGACCTAAGAGTCCATCGGCTACAAGCCTTTGAATCCTACTTAAGTTAATATGACCAAGCCTTATATGCCAAAGATACATTTGGTTCATTTCCGAAGGTTCTTTTCTCTTATTAGAGTTAGAAGATGTGTTATTAATTTCCATATTTTGCTTTGTGGGAGAAATTGGATTTAAAGTATATAAATTGCCAACCAATGCACCGGAACAGATAATCACCTTATTGTTGGACCCCGTTGTAGTTTTGATGTGATCAACCAAGTTGGTTAGGTCCTGCTGTGTTTGATCCCTGTGTCTGAGTGTGCAGGAGCTTAGGAACACAGTAAGTCGAGCGGAAGACGCAGCTAGCGAGAAGGACGGCACGGGAAGGGAGCCGACGGGCTCGGTGCGTCCGAAGGACGAGAGAGCTGCGGAAGAGTACTCCGGTGGGCATGAAGAGCGTGCGCGGCGTTCGAGGGACGTGAAGCCGGGAGGGAAGGCTGCTCGAGGAGAAGGCCGGAAATTGGGTTCGGGTGAGACCTATTTCGGTTAGCCGAAATCACCCAAACAAACGGAGCTTCGGAAGACAAATTGAAGAAGAAAAGGAGTCAAAAGAGGCTGGAAGTTACTGTAGCAGAAATTACTGTAGCAGGAACCTTGAAGGCGCCTTAAACACATTGAAGGCGCCTTAACCTGGTTACAACTAAGAAGGTTGTTAATCCAGGGCAGTAGAAAAAACGCAGTAGAAAAATTCTCCTTCTCTGAAGGCGGAGAAGCCTTTTACACTTTGGAAGCTCAGAACTATTGCTAGGAAACAATACACAGTAGATTGCTTGAGTTGTTGTTGAATTCCTAGCTCCAGGGGCCTTTATATAGGCCCTGGAAATCTTATCCCGAGAGTCCAAGGCGCCTCCAACAGGGTTTAAGGCGCCTCCAACTCAATCTGCGGATAAAACTTTATCTGCAGCGCAAACGGTCAAACTGGCCTGCTCAAGGCGCCTTATGTTTAAGGCGCCTTTAAGGTTCCTGCTACAGTAATTTCTGCTACAGTAACTTCCAGCCTCTTTTGACTCCTTTTCTTCTTCACTTTGTCTTCCGAAGCTCCGTTTGTTTGGGTGATTTCGGCCAACCGAAATAGGGCTCACCCGAACCCAATTTCCGGCCTTCCTCGAGCAGCCTTCCGTCCCGGCTTAACGTCCCTCGAACGCCGCGCACGCTCTTCACGCCCACCGGAGTACTCTTCCGCAGCTCTCTCGTCCTGCGCACGCACCCGTCCTTCTCGCTAGCTGCGTCTTCCGCTCGACTTCCTGTGTTCCTAAGCTCCTGCACACTCAGACACAGGGATCAAACACAGCAGGACCTAACCAACTTGGTTGATCACATCAAAACTACCACGGGGTCCAACAATCTCCCCCTTTTTGATGTGCATCAACCCAAGTTCAAGTTAGGGTTAAAATAGACATAAAAAGTAATTTTAAAGAAAAATTACTAAACTAACAAGTTAAGTATAAATTTTGCAATTAGTAAAATTGCAACAAAAAATAGTAAAAGAAATTGAAATTTTAAATTTTTTCTAACTCCCCCTAAACTTGTACTTTTCTCTCCCCCTTTGATCACAGCAAAAACGGGGTTAATAAAAATAGAGAGAATTATCCAACAATATGTTAGGTAAAATAAATGGTTTAAAAATATTCCAAGTAAGAATGAAATTTTGAAAAAATTTCTAGGTAAAATTTTGCAAGTCAAAAAGTTTCCACAAAAAATTTTCAAGTTAAAAAATTTTAGTAAAATGAATTTTTGAAATTTTCAGAAAAATATTTAAAAAAAATTCTAAGTTAAATTACTTTTTAGAATTATAGAAAAGGCTTTTAACTTAGGCGAAAATAATAAATTTTTTATTAAAACAAAATTCATTCTCAAGTTATTGCCATTTCTCTAACCTTATTATGATATCTAAATTTCCACTTTAGTTTATCATAATTTTTTAGATTTAAGGAAAACAATATTAAGTATGCGAAAATTTGTTTTGACAAAATTATTGATAAAAGATCTTTTGATAATTCGTTCGACAAATTATTTTGTAACTCACAAGAATCTTTTGGTAATGTTTTTAGTTTCAGAAATTCTTTCAACAAAATAGTTGGTAAAAAATATTTTGACGGTGTTTTTAATTGGAAAGATTCGTTCGACAAAATTTTTTCTAATCCAGAAAATTCTTTCGAAGATTTAATTTTTATTTCGCAAAAATTTTCAGGTATCTTCTCGATTAATGTAATTAATTGTTCAGAAGGTGGAGACCATACCTGACTTACCTTGTAAGCTGTTGATTCTCCCCCTGTCGAGTTGCTTTCTTTCGAAGTCTCTTCCCCTTCATCGATGCTCATCTGGGATGAGCTTTCTGTGGCTTCAGGATGGAATTCGGTTGTTAGGGCTGTTGCGGCATTTACCTTGGATTCGAACTCTTCATAGATCTTTAAGAACTTTTCCCAAAGTTCTTTTGCGCTATTGTACTCTCCGACTTTGTCGAGATCTTCATTTGTTATTGTGGTTAGAAGTTGAAATTCAGCCCGCGCATTTGCCATCGACTCATCACGTTGCTTCTCGTTCCAGAAGTATTTCTCGAGCCATTCTCCGTTTACTTTCTTTGGTGCTTCATAACCAGATTTCATTATTAAATAAATACCAAAATCAGACTTAAGGTATACCTCCATTTTTTTCTTCCATGAAGCAAACTCTCCCTCGAATGCAGGTGGGTAGTCACTGGCTCCGGCCATCATCTAGATCTTCGTGCTTCAGTCGACGGTTAGTCCTTCTGAGGCGGTCCGGCTCTGATACCACTTATTGGTGCAGTGGAGGCCGGCAAGAGGGGGGTGAATAGCTGAAAACAAAAATTAAACTATACCCTCCTCGTACTTTCAACTCAATTAGTGCAATATTGATAAATTAATAAAGCAATAAAAACTAAATAAAGAAATACAGAGAAGATCAGGATTTTAACCTGGTTACAACCAAGAAGGTTGTTAATCCAGGGCAGTAGAAAAATTCTCCTTCTCTGAAAGCGGAGAAGCCTTTTACACTTTGGAAGCTCAGAACTATTGCTAGGAAACACTACACAGTTGATTGCTTGAGTTGTTGTTGAATTCCTAGCTCCAGGGGCCTTTATATAGGCCGTGGAAATCTTATCCCGAGAGTCCAAGGCGCCTCCAACAGGGTTTAAGGCGCCTCCAACTCAATCTGCGGATAAAACTTTATCCGCAGCGCAAACGGTCAAACTGGCTTGCTCAAGGCGCCTTAAACAATCCATTCAAGGCGCCTTCAATGTGTTTAAGGCGCCTTTAAGGTTCTTGCTACAGTAATTTCTGCTACAGTAACTTTCAACCTCTTTTGACTCCTTTTCTTCTTCACTTTATCTTCCGAAGCTCCGTTTGTTTGGGTGATTTCGGCCAACCGAAATAGGGTTCACCCGAACCCAATTTCCGGCCTTCTCCTCAAGCAGCCTTCCGAGTTGGTTAGGTCCTGCTGTGTTTGATCCCTGTGTCTGAGTGTACAGGAGCTTAGGAACACAGGAAGTCGAGCGGAAGACGCAGCTAGCGAGAAGGACGGCACGGGAAGGGAGCCGACGGGCTCGGTGCGTCCGAAGGACGAGAGAGCTACGGAAGAGTACTCCGGTGGGCGTGAAGAGTGTGCGCGGCGTTCGAGGGACGTGAAGCCGGGACGGAAGACTGCTCGAGGAGAAGGCCGGAAATTGGGTTCGGGTGAGCCCTATTTCGGTTGGCCGAAATCACCCAAACAAACGGAGCTTCGGAAGATAAATTGAAGAAGAAAAGGAGTCAAAAGAGGCTGGAAGTTACTGTAGCATAAATTACTGTAGCAGAAACCTTGAAGGCACCTTAAACACATTGAAGGCGCCTTGAATGGATTGTTTAAGGCGCCTTGAGCAGGCCAGTTTGACCGTTTGAGCTGCGGATAAAGTTTTATCCGCAGATTGAGTTGGAGGCGCCTTGGACTCTCGGGATAAGATTTCCAGGGCCTATATAAAGGCCCCTGGAGCTAGGAATTCAACAACAACTCAAGCAATCAACTGTATACTCATTCCTAGCAATAGTTCTACGCTTCCAAAGTGTAAAAGGCTTCTCCGCCTTCAGCAAAGGAGATTTTTCTACTGAGCTTTTTCTTACTGCCCTGGATTAACAACCTCCTTGGTTGTAACCAGCAATTCATCCCCCTCTTGCCGGCCTCCGCTGCACCAACAAGTGGTATCAGAGCCGGACCGCCTCAGAAGGACTAACCGCCGACTGAAGCACGAAGATCTAGACGATGGCTGGAGCCAGTGACTACCCGCCTGCATTCGAGGGTGAGTTTGCTTCATGGAAGCAAAAAATGGAGGTATACCTTAAGTCTGATTTTGGTATTTATTTAATATTGAAATATGGTTATGAAGCACCAAAGAAAGTAAACGGAGAAGAGCTCGAGTAATACCTCTGGAACGAGAAGCAACGTGATGAGTCGATGGCAAATGCACGGGCTGAATTTCATCTTCTAACCACAATACCAAATGAAGATCTCGACAAAGTCGGAGAGTACAATAGCGCAAAAGAACTTTGGGAAAAGTTCTTAAAGATCTATGAAGAGTCCGAATCCAAGGTAAATGCCGCAACAGCCCCAACAGCCGAATTCCATCCTGAAACCACAGAAAGCTCATCCCAGATGAGCATCGATGAAGGGGAAGAGACTTCGGAAGAAAGTAACTCGATAGGGGAAGAATCAACAGCTGACAAGGTAAGTCAGGTATGGTCTCCACCTTCTGAACAATTAATTACATTAATCGAGAAGATACCTAAAAATTTTTGCGAATTAAAAATTAAATATTCAAAAGAATTCTGGATTAGAAAAAATTTTGTCGAACGAATCTTTCAAATTAAAAACACCGTCGAAATATTTTTTACCAACTATTTTGTTGAAAGAATTTATGAAACTAAAAACATTGCCAAAAGATTCTTGTGAGTTACAAAATAATTTGTCGAACGAATTATCAAAAGATCTTTTATCAATTATTTTGTCAAAACAATTTTTCGCATACTTAATATTGTTTTCCTTAAATCTAAAAAATTATGATAAACTAAAGTGGAAATTTAGATATCATAATAAGGTTAGAGAAATGACAATAACTTGAGAATGAATTTTGTTTTAATAATAATAAAAAAAAATTATTATTTTCGCCTAAGTTAAAAGCCTTTTCTATAATTCTAAAAAGTAATTTAACTTATAATTTTTTTTAAATATTCTTCTGAAAAATTCAAAAATTCATTTTACTAAAATTTTTTGGAAAATTTTTTAACATGAAAATTTTTTTGTGGAAACTTTTTGACTTGCAAAATTTTACCTAGAAAATTTTTCAAAATTTCATTCTTGGAATATTTTTGAACCATTTATTTTACCTAACATATTGTTGGATAATTCTCTCTATTTTTATTAACCCCGTTTTTGCTGTGATCAAAGGGGGAGAGAAAAGTACAAGTTTAGGGGGAGTTAGAAAAAATTTAAAATTTCAATTTCTTTTACTATTTTTTGTTGCAATTTTACTAATTGCAAAATTTATACTTAACTTGTTAGTTTAGTAATTTTTCTTTAAAATTACTTTTTATGTCTATTTTAACCCTAACTTGAACTTGGGTTGATGCACATCAAAAAGGGGGAGATTGTTGGACCCCGTGGTAGTTTTGATGTGATCAACCAAGTTGGTTAGGTCCTGCTGTGTTTGATCCCTGTGTCTGAGTGTGCAGGAGCTTAGGAACACAGGAAGTCGAGCGGAAGACGCAGCTAGCGAGAAGGACGGCACGGGAAGGGAGCCAACGGGCTCGGTGCGTCCGAAGGACGAGAGAGCTGCGGAAGAGTACTTCGGTGGGCGTGAAGAGCGTACGCGGCGTTCGAGGGACGTGAAGCCGGGACGGAAGGCTGCTCGAGGAGAAGGCCGGAAATTGGGTTCGGGTGAGCCCTATTTCGGTTGGCCGAAATCACCCAAACAATCGGAGCTTCGGAAGACAAATTAAAGAAGAAAAGGAGTCAAAAGAGACTGGAAGTTACTGTAGCATGAACCTTGAAGGCGCCTTAAACACATTGAAGGCACCTTAAACACATTGAAGGCGCCTTGAATGGATTGTTTAAGGCGCCTTGAGCAGGCCAGTTTGACCGTTTGCGCTGCGGATAAAGTTTTATCCGCAGATTGAGTTGGAGGCGCCTTAAACCCTGTTGGAGGCGCCTTGGACTCTCGGGATAAGATTTCCAGGGCCTATATAAAGGCCCCTGGAGCTAGGAATTCAACAACAACTCAAGAAATCAACTGTATACTCATTCCTAGCAATAGTTCTACGCTTCCAAAGTGTAAAAGGCTTCTCCGCCTTCAGCAAAGGAGATTTTTCTACTGAGCTTTTTCTTACTGCCCTGGATTAACAACCTCCTTGGTTGTAACCAGCAATTCACCCCCCTCTTGCCGGCCTCCGCTGCACCAACACTTATTTCTCTTTATAACCACATTGTTACTAAAAGAAACTGAATATCCATCCAAATACAGTTTAGAAACTGAAATTAAATTCTTTCTAAAACTAGGTACATAAAGACAATTTCTTAAAACCAAACTTCTATTCCTATTAAAAGATAAGTAGACATCTTCCACTGCAACAGCCGCTACCTTAGTAGCATTGCCCAAGTAGACGGTAATCTCTCCTTCAGATAGTCGTCGGGTTTCCTGGAACCCCTGCAAGGAATTGCAGACATGATCAGTGGCTCCCGTATCTACACACCAGGTGCTGGTAGATGACACCGCTAAATATGTTTCAACAACTAGAGTATAAGATATACCTTTATTGTTCTGATTCCTACGAGGATAGTCCGCCTTCTAATGCCCTGTCTGCTTGCAAATGAAGCACTTGCCTTTCGGCTTCTTCATTCCAGCTTTTTGTCCCTGAGGTTTATTGACTCTCTTCGCTGAAAAGACCTGCTTCTTCTTCTTCTTGCCTTTCGGCTTAGAAGTAGAACCATTTTTAGCATAGTGAATCTGAGAACTTTGACGAAATATACCTTCTGCTGCTTGTAGTTCTGTCAGAAGTTCCACCAACGTATACTCTCTTTTGTTCATGTTATAGTTCAGGCGGAACTACTCAAAACTTCTAGGTAGCGTTTGGAGAATTATATCGACCTGGGTTTCCCCATCGATTTCTCCTCCAAGGACTTGTATTTCATTCAGATAAGTCATCATTTTGAGGATATGATCCCTTACGAGTGCCCCCTCAGACATGGTGGCTGTCATTAGCTTTCTCATTACCTCTTGCCTAGCAGTCCGACTCTGGTGCCCAAAGAGTTCTTTGAGATTGTTTATTATATCATAAGCTGTTGGTAAATCTTGATGTTGATGTTGCAATACATTTGACATAGATGCCAAAATGTAACACCGCGCCATTTCATCAGCTTTTACCCATTTCTTATGATATTCAATCTCCTCTGGGGTAGAGTCACCGTCAAGTGCATCAGGGCAAGCATCAGTCAGTACAAACTTATAGCTTTCTGCAGTAAGGACAATGTCCAGGTTTCTTTTCCAATCAATATAGTTGGGTCCAGTAAGTTTGTTCTCTTTCAGTATAATGGCTAGTGGGTTGAAAGTCATCCTAAGAATCACAAAAATAACTTTGGTCAGGACTCTAAATTTAGAATAATATTGATTCCTCAAACAATACTATTTTAAAGTAACCAACACCTCAAAACACCGTGAATTTTGTATGTCACGATAGTGTGGACGTATACAAATTCATCATTTGTAAAAGGAGGATGTAACCTATTAATTTTATTATCTTGTCAATCTAACTTTTTGACAAATAAAATTAATAGTTGGTTTCCTTTGGTTACACAAATAATAGCAGTGACTCCGATGGGGAGGATACTATTAGACGTGCCTAAGTGTATACCATTACTTGACACTAAGTCCATTAATAAGATTGTGCCCCTTCTGATGGAGAAGATCACATGCTCTTAATTAATTTTCTATAGTCATCCTAAATGGAAGTTTGATCTAGTGATCCGCAAACAAACTCATCCGATATGGAGGAAGGCACTCAGAGCCAACGCGCAAGTTTGCTTGCATCACTTACAAACCAGTAATGGAGACCGTGGAATTTATTAAAATAAATCTCTCTCCCACTTAGTTATTTAAAATGAGGAATTTTAAACTATCCTAGCATACATCACATGCATATAAACATCACAGTAAATAAAAGTAATAAATTTGAAAATTAACTTTCCAACTATTATGGCATTTTCCATCACTGTCTTCAGTATGCTCCAACCCTAGCTGCTGCCATCTTTAGCCACTGCCATCGGGTCGAGTTGTCGCATCCATCTTGCTTCTTATTCCGCTGCGCCTCTGGTGCTCCAAAAGTACCACGTCTCGCAAGAATCCGATCCGCAACAAAAATAGAATTTTACATATATTGATCCTATATTCCATGAGGGAATGTACATGTATTCTAGATCGAAAAAATAAAATTCTAAAAATAATACAACTCCTGCTGTATTTTATACATATAACCATGCACACAAATAATGCCCTTGACATGTCCAAGGGTCCAATCACACACAATATTAATAAGCCATAATAGTTGGAGCCTGCAACCAAAGAGTTATCACATCCTACTATTTTCCTGCCTAAATTATGTATGACATGCGCATAACCTATTTGAATTCTAAAAATACACAGAGGCAAACCCTAGCTCTGATACCACTTGTTGGTTAGTCCTAGGAAAACGTATCGGTTCCACTGTACAAAAATTTTTGTACAAGTGTCGAACCTTTCCTTAAATAACCTATTGTGTTCTTTAGAAGTTAAATTAGGAATCGCAGACGGAACTTAACATCATTGATTCCAAATTTAACTTATCTGTTCTTAATGGTTTAGATTTGAATCACAAGCGGAACTTAACACTATTGATTCAAATCTACCTAAGTTTTTAATTCCATAAATATTAATTTCCAAAATTGGCTTCCAGAACTGCATGGCGAGACACATGGCCTTCTTGGATATGGGAGCAACCACCACCGCCTAGGCAAAACCTTTTAAGGAAATCTAATATTTATTTCCTTAAATAACTCTAGGTTAACCAAAAAGAACAATCGAATCACAAATTCGAAAAAGAAGAAAACACAAAATCAAAAAATAAATTCGATAAACTAGATCTAATTGCCTCTTGTATTTAAAATTCTTACAAAGAAAATAACTAGTATGATGCGGAAGAAAACTACTAGTTATACCTTCTCTTTGTAAGCTAATGACCTCGAGATCTTCTGCCGTATTCCTCGCCTCGCCTTGGACGTCGTGTGGGTGACGATCCTCCAAGATGAACACCACCCAAAAGAGTCCTTCCTCTTCCTCTAGAATTCGGCCACTACCACCACCAAGGAGAAGAGAGCAAAGGGAAAAGGAGAAGGGAGAGGGCCGGCCACCAAGAGGTCTCCAAGCAAGAGAATAAGTGTTGTCGCTCATAAAGCTCCTTCACCCCTTCTTTTATATTACTTGCCCAAGGCAAATAAGGAAAAACCTTTTACAAAAAATAAAATCATCCAAGAGTTTTTCCTTTTCCCTTTTTTTTTTCCTTTTCTTTCCTCTTGATTGAATCAATCACCAATCAATGGTTGTGATCAATCCTATTTGGTTTAGGATTAAGCTTGGTCGGCCCCTTGCTTGGGCACCAAGCAAGGTGGTCGGCCACCATATTTAGGAAAGGAATAATAATTTTTTTATAAAATTTTATAAGAGAAAAAACTCTTATAAAATTTTACAAGCTCTTTTTTCTAGAGTTAAAAAAGGAAAGTTTTTAAAAATTAAAATCATGTTTTAAAATTTAAAACTTCTCTTATAAAATTTTCTTTTTTAACATGATGATAGAAAATTTTAATTTTAAAACTTATCTCCCTTTTTTCTTAAACCATGAGGATGGTTAAAAAAGGAAAGTTTTAAAATTTTTAAAACTCTCTATTAAAACATGTGGCCTAATTCAAATAAGGAAAGTTTTAAAAATTAAAATCTCTCTTTTAAAACTTATAGTTTCTACAAAGAGAAGATTTTAAAAATTCAAAACACCCCTCCTATTTGAATTAATCTTGGCTGACCCCTACAAGCTTGGTCACCAAGCAATGGGGCCGACCCCTATAAGAGGATGTGGTCGGTCATTGCTCCCCCTTCTTGGACACCAAGAAGAGCCTTACATTTGGATGGACTTGAGGCTATAATGAGGCTACGACAGGGGCCGAGAGGAGAAATTGGTTTTGGCCTTCCGATGAGCTTGAGTATCCCGTGCTCGCCCCGAACACACAACTCAAGTTCATCGATAACAACTCATTCCACTAGAGAGTTATTACCGCACTACCGCACCAATCCCAAATTACATTATGGACTCCTTCTTATCATGAGTGTGTTAGTCTCCCTGTGTTTAAGATTACGAATGTCCACTAATTAAGCAAGTTACTGACAACTCACTTAATTAATATCTAGCTCCAAGAATAGTACCACTCAACTTTATTGTCATGTTGGACTTGGTCCACCTGCAGGGTTTAACATGGCAATCCTTATGAGCTCCTCTTGGGGACATTCTCAACCTAGATAACTAGGACACAGATTCCTTCTATAATCAACAACACACACTATAAGTAATATCATTTCCCAATTTATCGGGCGTATTGATTTATCGAGCTAAACCTCACCATTTGATAAATCAAAGAAATAAATATTAAATATATGTGTTTGTTATTATATTAGGATTAAGAGCACACACTTCCATAATAACTAAGGTCTAGTTCTTTTACTAAGTCGGTACAAAAAGAACTTATCTAAATGATCCTACTCAATACACTTAAAGTGTATCAGTATAATTTATTAGTCGAGATAAACTAATATTTAATTACACTTCGACTATTCTGATGGTTTGTTCCTTTCCATCTTAGTCATGAGCAACTTGTTTATAATTTATAGAGAATCGACAACATGATCTTCTGAGTTGGACGCCACACTCCATGTTATCTACTTTATAAATTAATTGAACAATTATATTTAACAAATAAATGCAAATATTGACCAATGTGATTCTTTTATTTCAACAAATAAATATTTACAAAAGCTAGGCTTTTAGTATACACTCTAACACTTTTATATAACTGCTCCCCTATCATAGTATACTGAGCAGCTCTCTTCTTAAATGTCCTTGCTTGTTCTGCATCACTTGGAAGAATACCCTGCTGTAAGTACAATATGAGGTGTGCCCTCCAGTCGCCCTGTATTTCTACGTCAGTTTTTCTTTCAATACAAGATATTAACAGAGTCTGTTCTACTAGCCGATCCAAATTCCATGGTGTTATAGCAGAGGCCAATTTAGCTAATTCATCTGCTACCTGATTTTCAGCCCGAGGAACTTTTTGTATATTCACTTCTTAAAACTGAGACTTCAACTTATCAAATGCCTCAGCATATAACTTGAGCCTATCATTATTAATTTCAAAGTTACCTAATAATTATTAGGTTGCTAATTAAGAATCAGAATAGATTAGGACCCGAGCTGCCCCTATATGCCGAGCGGCCTGCAATCCATCTATCAATGCTTCATATTCTGCTTCATTGTTAGCGGCTCTATAATTCAACCTGATAGAAAGTTGGATTCTGTCTTCCCTTGGAGATATAAGAAGGACACCAATTCCGCTACCTTGTCTGGTTGAGGAGCCATCCACATAAACTTTCCAAGTATTTTCTTCCTCGGGACCTTGAACTTCTGTAATGAAATTTGCTAGAGCTTGTGCCTTGATGGCTGAGCGGGGTTGATATTGTATGTCATATTCACTAAGTTCAGTCGTCCATTTGATCAGCCGACCTGATGCCTCCGGGTTGAGTAGCACCCGTCCGAGTGTACTGTTGGTCAATACAACAATTTCATGTGCTAAGAAATATGGACGCAACCTCCGAGCAGTCAACACTAATGCATAGGCCAACTTCTCTAGTGTAGTATATCTACACTCGGCTCCTTTTAATAAATGGCTGGAAAAATATACAGGTTGTTATTCTTTCCCTTCTTGCCTAACTAATATAGAGCCCACAACGTTCTCATTAGCTGACAAATACACCCAAAGGGTCTCTCCTACTATAGGCTTAGCTAATACAGGAAGGGTAGACAAGTAATCATTTAATTCCTAGAAGGCTTTATCACATTCCTTGTTCCATTGAAATTTGTTCGCCTTTCGGAGTATTTTAAAGAAATGGAAGCTACGATCGGTCGACCTGGAAATGAACCTAGACAAGGTTGTAATCCGGCCGGTAAGTCTTTGAGCTTCCCTCATGTTGCGCGGCAACTCCATATTCTGAAGTGCCTTGACTATGCTCGGTTGGCCTCTATTCCTCGCTCGGACACCATATACCCCAGGAACTTTCCCCCTTTTGCTCCGAATAGACATTTGCCCGGGTTTAGCTTGAGCCCATATTGCCTCAATGTCTTGCAGGTCTCCTCTACATCCCTGTACAGATCAATAGCATGAAGAGACTTAATTAAGATATCATCGACATATACTTCCATATTTCTTCCAATCTGTCTCTAGAAGACCTTATTCATAAGCCTTTGATAAGTCACTCCTGTATTTTTTAGTCCGAAGGGTATAACATTATAGCAATAAGTACCTTCAGATATTATAAAATTGACCTTTTCTTGATCCTCCTTAGCTAGGGGGACCTGATGATAGCCCTGATAAGCATCCAGCATAGAGATGTATTCACACCCAGCGGTAGAATCTACCAATTGATTGATCCGAGACAGCGGATAATAATCTTTCGGGCAAGCTTTGTTGAAATCTCGAAAATCAATACATACCCGCCATTTGTTTCCTGACTTAGAGACTAAGACCACATTAGTTAGCCAGCTAGGAAACTGTACCTCCCTGATATAGCTAGCTTCCATGAGTTTAGTTACTTCTTCCTTGATGATTTGGTTCTGTTCTGTACTAAAATTTCTTTTCCTTTGCATGACCGACCGGACATCTAGAAAGACATGCAAAGAATGCTCCATTATTGCAAGGGAAATGCCCGTGACCTCTTTGGGCGTCCAGGCAAAGACATCACTATTCTTCTTCAAGCACTGCACCAGCTCGGCTTTCAGCGTAGGATCAAGATCAGCTGCGACATAAGTAGTAGCTTCAGGTCGACCGGTCTGAATCTGTACTTGTTCCTTTTCTTCATAAACCAGAACAAGCGGCTTTTCCTGAATGACATTGACTTCCATTCTTCGAATTTTTCGAGCAGCATTAGCTTCATTTCGAACGATCTCTGCATAACATTTACGGGATGTCTTCTAATCACCTCGCACTTCCCCAACCTGGTCATCAACAGGAAATTCAATTTTTTGACAAAAAAGTAGAAACGACCGCCCTAAACTCGTTTAGGGCCGGTCGACCCAGTATCACATTATAAGAGGACGGGGCATCCACCACCATAAAATAAGATCTTCTTGTTCTCATTAGAGGCTCCTCCCCTAGAGATATGGCCAACTTTATTTGACCGAGCGGTTGTACTTCATTACCGGTGAATCCATATAGAGGAGTTACCATCTGTTGAAGTTCGCTCGGGTCGATCTGTAATTGATCAAAAGCCTTCTTAAAGATAATATTGACAGAACTACCAGTGTTTATAAAGGTACGAGAAATAGTATAATTGGCTATCACAACCTTGATTATTAGTGCATCATCATGGGGTATTTCTACCCCCTCAAGATCTCTAAGTCCAAAACTTATTTCGGGACCAGCTGCTCATTCCATGCTGCACCCCACAGCATGAATCTCAAGTCTCCGTGCATGTGCTTTTCTGGCCCTATTAGAATCTCCATCAGTGGGCCCGCCCGCGATCATACTGATATTGCCCCGGGCGGCATTACTCCTATTTTCTTCTTGTCGAGCTGTCATGGCTTCAGACTGAGTCTTCTCTGACACCTGACTTGTATCGTCCGGGGTAGGTAATGCGTCCTGCCGAGGCTCGACCGGGCGATATTCCAATTTGAGCGGACTTTGTTGCCTAGGGTATTGCTGTCGATAATAGTTTTTCCTTTGGTAGCGATCCCTGTTTGCCCTTTTATTTCTCAAAACAAAACAGTCTTAGTATGATGACTGCTGGTCTTGTGATAAGTGCACCATCTTCTAGGTGCCTCTGGATGTATCTCCACATGTTGCACTGCTTGCAGACGATATTCTAGATGACGATGAGGTGGATGAATTGCCCGTGGCCCCCTTGGTGGAGGAACAGGAGCAGGAGCTTTCTCCTTAACCAGAGTAGGAGAAGAAGTAGTGCCCTCCTTTCTGCAGGCAGCTTGAGCTTCTTCAACATTAATAAATTCAGTGGCACGTTCAATTAAGGAATCAAAATTGGCAGGAGGGTTTCTCACCAGATCTTTAAAGAAATCATTATCATTTAAACCTTGAGAGAAAGCGCTTACTAAGATTTCAGTAGTAGCATTGGGTACATTGATAGCTACC
Organism: Zingiber officinale; assembly: GCF_018446385.1. Classification (NCBI taxonomy): domain Eukaryota; kingdom Viridiplantae; phylum Streptophyta; class Magnoliopsida; order Zingiberales; family Zingiberaceae; genus Zingiber; species Zingiber officinale. The sequence goes on along the minus strand of NC_055987.1, from coordinate 185,823,903 downwards.
TGATTGAATCTTTTGATGTAGGCTCTGATGGACTCTTTAGATGCTTGTTTAATTGAAAATAAACTCCAAGGAGTCTTATGATACCTCTTGTTACTGGAAAAATGGTGTAGAAAAACCTTCTTGAAATCCTTAAATTTTCGGATAGATTTTTCTGGCAATCTCTTGAACCAACGCTATGCAGCTCCTCCGAGTGTAGTAAGGAACATCCGACATTTCACCCCATCAGAAAATTGTTGTAATAATGCTACATTCTCAAATTTGAATAGATGATCCTCTGGATCTGTAGTCCCAGTGTACTCGCCGATCTGCAAATTTTGATACCGCTTAGGAAGTGGATCATCCAGCATGCTTTAAGAGAATGGAGAAATGACTTTTTCCGACGAGCTATCACTAGTTATCATTTTAACTTTATGCTTTTCTTTATCTGGTGCTTCACTGGAAGATTTCTGAAATACAGGGCTTCGTCCTCCCTGCTCCATAGGAGTATGAAGAAAGGCTTGCGGACACCTTGCCGGAGAAATCGTGGCTGGGGGAAAATATACATGTTCTTCCTCTTCCAGCTTCTTTCCCTTTCGGTGCTCAATAGTTGAAATTGCTGGATTATGAGCTACTTGCAGAGTGGCTCCAGTATGAGCTTGTTGTTGTTGCTGTTGTTGTTGCAGAGCCTTCTGCACATGAGTGTTGATGAGGAAATCTAGATCCTCACGGCTAATAGTGAGTAGATTTGATTTTCCAGCCTCTTCCATCTTGTAGTCTCAGATTCAGGTGAAGTTCCCATAGACAGCACCAAATTTGATCCTGTCTGAGAATCTTGACAAAATGGAAACCTGAGAGAAAAAACCTACTGCTGGTGAAGAATAATACCTATAGAACACCGATCTGAGAAACCCAAAGCGGATCTAAGAGAATGAAGTCCCAGAATATCCTTCTGGTGCGAAGCTCCAATGGCGAGAAAGAAATCCGACTGAAGAAAACCCAGATTCAGAGCTTCCAAGGCTTCCTGCGCACAAGAGACCAACCAACACTATCGTTAGTGACCTAAGACCAGGGTGGGAATCCCTGGCTAGCCCCTCCGACACTCAAGTCAGTGATCTCTCTTGGTGTGGAAGAAGGAAGAAGAAGATGAACAGTAGTTGAAAACTAGGGTTATGAATGTGAGTAGTGATGTGAACTTACCTGCCAACGGAGAAGATTCCCCCTTTTATACCACTTTATATAACCTCCGTAGTCATGAAGTGGACCTCGGTTCATTAGAGTTTGTTATGAGATGACATATGCTGTGTACTTGTGGAAAATGGTTTGTAAGGAATCTTTTTTGTACCCCAGATGTACCTTCTTTGTCATCTAGTACCTGCAGAAAAATCTAGAAGCCTTCCTCCCGCCACATTAGCGAACCTGTTATACAATCACATACTACAAATATCTTCATTAAACTACTTTATTTGAAATATTTACTTCTGTCCTATTTCATAAGTTATTTCAGAGTGCATCTATCATTCTTGATTGCCCTTCCTGTCTTTGCTATATCATAGACAGCTTAATGTAACATTACTCCTTGTATCGGTCGAAATCGAACTTGAACTAGGTCCGGTCAATTATTATTACCTCTCCTGATGTTTCTTGGGAAATACTGGTCTGCACACCTCTAAGTTTATTATCCTAGTTGATATTGGGTTGTATTTTATTAAGTATGTAATCTTGACCAATATTGGCATATCCTTTTCAAGGTATTATCTAGCCAAGACTGCCCTACCTCTCTCAAGGTATGTCTCGGTCGGTATTGGCCTACCTACTTGGAAGTATATCTCGGCCGATATTGGCCTGCCTCCCTGGAAGTATATCTCGGCCGATATTGGCCTTCCTCCCTCGAGGCATATCCCGGTTGGTATTGGCCTGCCTCCCTGGAGGTATATCCCGATCGATATTGGTCTATCTCCTTTGAGGTATATCTCGGTCGATATTGGCCTACCTCCTTTGAGGTATATCTCGACCGATATTGGTCTACCTCCCTTGAGATATATCTCGGTCGATATTGGCCTACCTCCTTTGAGGTATATCTCGGCCGATATTGGCCTTCCTCCTTGGAAGTATATCTCGGCCGATATTGGCCTTCCTCCCTGGGGGTATATCCCGGTCGGTATTAGCCTGCCTCCTTGGAGGTATATCCCGATCGATATTGGCCTATCTCCTTTGAGGTATATCTCGGATGATATTGGTCTACCTCCCTGGAGGTATATTCGATCGATATTGGCATACCTCCTTCGAGGTATATCTCGACCGATATTGGCCTACCTTAAGGTATATCTCGGTCGATATTGGCCTACCTCCTTTGAGGTATATCTCGGTCGATATTAGCCTACCTCCTTTGAGGTATATCTCGGTCGATATTAGCCTACCTCCCTGGAGGTATATCCCGATCAATATTAGTCTACCTCCTTTGAGGTATATCCCGGCCGATATTGGCCTGCCTCCCTTAAATTCCATTATCTCTTTTCTTCTTTTTACCAGGGACCTGCTAAACCTAACCTATATCACTAAGTATTTGATAAAATTTCTTTTTAAAAGAATTCATCTTCTTAGCTAAGTATTTTTACAAGGAATTCTTTTTAAAGTTAAATGTTTTATCAAAATCTTTTTCAAACCTAAATGTTTATCAAAATCATGTTAAAGCTTAGTCTTTCTCTAACTCTTTTTCAAAAGCAATTTTCAAAGCTTAAGTTCAGCTAAGTTTTTGTTGAAAAAGCTAAGTATTTTCAAAACATTTATAATTTAGCTAAGTGCTTTTCAAAGCAATTATTTTCAAAAGTTAAGTTTAGCTAAGTTTTTTTTAAAATGCTAAGTCATTTTCAACTTTTAAAAATTAGCTAAGTTTCTTTTTACTACCTTTCAGGGGAGCTTAAAATTAAACAGAGTAAATTTTTTACTATCTTTATATATTAAACAAACTTTCTCTCTACTTATTTTGTTTTTAATTTATGTCAAAGGGGGGAAAGAGAAATTAAAAGTTAAGAGTTAAACATAATTTTTGTGAAAGGGGGAGCATAAAGAAGTTTTTTTTACAAATTATTGTATTTATGCTCATGCTAAAATTCTTTTAATTATCATTATGTTTTACTTAACTTTAAACCAGGTGTCATAATCAAAAAGGGGGAGATTATTGGTGCGGGAAGCATTAGACGATCGAAACTGTGTTTTGATTATGTCAAAGGGTCCAAAGTTAAATTGTCTTGTAATCTAATAAGGTTGGTCGAGCTTGCAGGAAAAGTTCTAAGTGTGCTTAGGCAAAAGTCCTAGTGGATTTAGACAGGTGGAAAACCCTAGGTGGTGGTAACCCTAGGTGATAAAAAGTCCTAGCTGCGGTTAGGCAGGTGGAAAACCCTATAGGGTGGTAACCCTAGGTCCTAGGGGGTAGTAACCCTAGGTCCTAGGGGGTAGTAACCCTAGGCAGAAAGTCTTGACGGGTCGAGCACTTCGGGCAAAATCCTAGAGTCGGGGACTCTAGGTTAAAATCCTGGTGGTCGCGGACCAGGTGAAAGTCTGGACAAGTCATGGAACGAACGTCCAGCATAAAAACCGGAAGCTTTGGATGCTGACCAAAAGTCCAGTTGATGTGGAGGATCAATTTGGCAACAGGTAACTTCTCCTGAGAGGAGTAGGTGAGGACGCGTTCCCCAAAGAGGGAACAGTAGCGTATGTTCGACCTAGGATTTCCGAGAAACTCGAAGTCGGAATCGGACAGTCCGGTGACTGTCAAATACTTATATTTATCTTATATTATTGTTCTAACTTGGTTTTGTAGGGTATACTTTGTTTATAGACTAATATGTCTTGCAGCAATGAAGTTGCACAAGGGAATGCTCGGATTGTTGGTTGGTCCTAGGAAGATCGTACCGGTTCTACTGTACAAAAATTTTGTACAAGTGTCAAACCTTTCCTAACAACCTATTGTGTTCTTTAGAAATTAAATTCGGAATCACAAACGAAACTTAACATTATTGATTCCAAATTCAACTTATCTGTTCTTAATGGTTTAGACTTAGATCGCAAGCGGAACATAACACTATTTATCCAAATCCACCTGTGTTATAAATTCTATTAAATATTAATTTTAGAAATTAGCTCCCAGGTCAAGCATGGCGAGGCACATGGCCTTCTTGGGTATGGGAGCATCCACCACTACCTCGACAAAGTCTCTTAACGAAATTCAATATTTAATTTCCTAAAATAACATTAGGTTTAACCAAAAAGAACAATCAAATAACAAATTCGAAAAACAAAAAAAAACACAAACTTGAATCACAAATTCGAAACTCTAGAATCATATGTCTTTTGTATTTGGAATTCATACAAAGAAAAACTAGCATGATGCGGAAAATAATTACTAGTTATACCTTTCTTTGTATGTAACAACCTCTTGATCTTCTACCGTATTCCTCTTCTTATCTTGGACGTTCTGTGGGCAATGATCTACCGAGATGTGAACCACCCAAGCCCTTCTTTCTTCTTCACCAAGTTTCAGCCACCAAACCTCCTCCAAGGATGTAGAGGTTCGGCCACCACCACCAAGCTCCAAGGGATGCTAGAAACAAAACCTCCTTTCTCTCCTTCTCCTAGCTTGAACCGGCCACCAAGGACTCCTCTTGTGTTGATGCCGCCGGCCACAAAGGAGGAAGAGAAGAGGAGAAGAGCTAGAAACAATGGTCGGCCACCACCAAGGAAGAGAGAGGGGAAAAATAGAATAGAGTTGTTAGCCATGAAGGCACCCCTATCCCCTCTTTTATAATCCTTGGTCTTAGCAAATAAGGAAATTTAATTATAATTAAAATTTCCTTTATTTTCCTTTTCATTGGTTAATAAGGAAAATTTAATAAAAATTCCTTTTAACCTCTATCATGGTCAGCCACCTTGAGAGCTCCAAATTAGGCAAGTTTTTGTAACGACCCGCCTTCTACTAACTAAGCTGTAAGACCGGGGGTTACATTATGCTAACTATTCTGGTGCGGAAAAGAACTGAACCAGACTGAACTAATTAAAACTTTATGCTATTTACTATGAACTCTGATAATTCTTCTTAGAGTGCACCTCTGAAGTTGTACACAGGCTATGTATGTGCTAAAGAATGGAAACCAACTTTCTATTTGATCGAGAACTGAAGTTAGGCACTTCTGGGCTGAATTCAGACATCCCAATCGATCGGCTGATTGATTGGAGTTGTTTGATCGATCCATTGATCGATCCAGCTTGCTATTGTGTGGAGGTCAGATCTGGATCGATCGGCTGATCGATCCGACTTGGCCAATCGATCCAACGATCGATTCAGAGGCTCTCTGTTCACGGGAATTAAATTCCCGATCGATCGGCTGATCGATCCATGGCCGATCGATCAGCTGATCGACTCATCAGCTCTTGGCACGCAACAGATCGCGTTTCAATCGATCGGCTGATCAATCGAGGATTCCTCAATCGATTAGCTGATCGATTCCATGGCATTCTGTGCACGGGGAGTTTCTCCCAATCGATCGGTTGATCGATCAAGGGTTTCTCAATCGATCGGCTGATCGATTGGGGTTCTGATTTCAGCAGAAACCCACCCGAACTCCTTGAAAACCTTCAGAAATCACTAAACCATAAAGCAATACTACTAGACATGCTATTACTCATATTTTGCTACCTAATATCAAGACAAATGGTAGTCTAAGCATGGCAAAGTACATAGTTTCACAAATCATGATACTTAGTATCCTAAAGTGCAGAAAAGTAGAAAAGAGCTGAAATTCTAAGTCTTTAGATGGGTGATTTCCCAAGAGTCTTTATTCCAAGTTCCTTGCACACACACACCTTCATCGCATTGCCTCCAGCCTCCACTATTCCATCTTTGCTTTACCTTTATCTGCAGTATAAGGAAAAATGCATCTGTAAGCTTGGGAGCTTAGTAAGAAACCATCTACCTCACAAAAACATGCATTTACAGAAATCATGCTCTTTAAAAGATGCTATGCTGATATGCAAGCTGAGAATCATACTAGAAATGCTAAAACATGGCATGTGAGCATGTAAATCATGGCAATCAAGAACTAACATAGAGCTATCTACTATATCAATAGAAAACTGAACTGAGCTAATCTAAATTCACTTATCTGGTTTGTGAAGTTTGAAAACTATTTTCGTAAATAGATAAAAATACTAAACATACTGCTGATGGGCCCGACAACTGTACTTACTGTGCGCGCATCCCTAACTAGACTCGGGGTTGCAAATCCCAATTCCAGTAGGGTTACTAGGTTATCTAAATTTAGGGACGACTGTGGGAGCCCAACCCAAGGACAACTGAAGTCCAGTACAGTGCCACTGATAAAGTAAAATACTGTTTATAGCTAGTTTATCATATCTTGCTTTTTACTAGGTTATCTGAACCTAGAGCTAGGTTATTTGAACCTAGAGGCGACTATGGGAGTCCATCCATTGGACTATAGTCCCATACCACTGAAGCAAGGCTATATATGCTAATAAAAATGCATCTGGACATTTAACTGAGCTCTTAAAACGCTTGCTGCAGCGTTTAACTATTCTAGGCATTTTATCGAGCACTTGGTGTGCTCTAATTCTGCATATGACTAGACTAAGAACATAAAAGCGAATTAAGGTATAAACACCATACGTTTAGCTACTTATACTGCAGATGAGGGGTTACTTACATCCTGCGCTAGATTTCCTTACAATCCGATCGCTAGATTTCTGGAGAAGATGATCGTTTCGACGGTCTCCTTGCGTCTATGCTTTCTTCTCGCGGAGGGGAGCATCCTTGTGCCGGAGTCGTCGCCGGAATATGCTCCTACGATCCTAGGGATGGAACCCTAGGTTCCTTGGTCTTGGGTGCCGGGAGAGTGTGTAACACCCCAAATTTCATGATTTGGAGTCCTAAAAGACCTTATTAAAATCTAAAAATGCTTTAGAAAAATTCTAGAGATTTTTAGAAATTTTTAGAGTATTTTTATGCAATTTTTGGAGTTCGTTTGGTATTTTTACCAAGAGGAAGAAGTTTAAAAAAATAAATAAAAATAAATGATGAAGCCGGGTTTTGAACCCAAGATCACGGACCCGAACCCAAGTCTTAACGAACTCAGCCCAACCATCTGGTCTACAGATGTTTTGTTAATAATATATGGAGCGATATATATTTAAGTAGTAGTTAGGAACAGTAAAATAAATGGGAAATAAAAGTGCGGCGGAGGAATCGAAGCCCAAACCTTTGATTCGGTTAAAAGTCGGCTAACCAACTGGGCTAGCAGTTGTTATTTAATTAAATAAAGGAAGAATTTTATTTAAGTAATAGAAGTTAATAGCAAGAAATAATAAGAAGAAAATATGTTGCAGCCGGGATTCGAACCCATGCGCTGGGCCTTAAGCAGAACGCAGCCCACCAACAGACCAGCCGAACTTTTCTTAACTAAATCTATATTGAAATATATTTAAGTAGTACTAGTTAACAGAAATATGAGAGTATTAAAAGGAGAACTTAGGTTTTAGCCGAAACCAAAAATTTCCCCTCCTCTCTCACGCTCGCGTCGGCGCTTCTCGTCGGGCGAAACCGCAGCAGCAAGCAAGGGGCGTTCCGGCGGCCGGCGAGGGCGTTCTCCGAAGATTTCTTCACCATCGTGATCACCTTATCGAGGAGAACAAGTGGAGGTGAAGGAGTTGCCGAGAGCTTGAGTCCTCCGCAAGCCCTAGAAGTATTAGAAGCCACCTTCTTTGGCTGTAAGTCCTAGAACAAGAGGTAAGTTGCTTACTCACCTGTGGTAAGAGGGATTTTCGCATTCTCGAATTCATTCTTTGATTTCAATAGAAGTTGTGGCTTTAAAATATGCTGCCGTGAATTGAGGTTTCGGGTTCTTGTTTTTCCGGGGCTTATTGAAAACCCTAGAGTGGATTCCGAGATTTGATTGCTCTTTTGCTTCCGAAATTTAGAATTTTCTAGAATGAAATTTGCTAGGTTTCTTTAGTATCTCTGTTCCAAGGTTTATTCAAAGGATTTTGATGTGTTACATGGTGATTTTCTGGATCATTGTGTGCTTTTGAGTTCTTTAAAGGTATTGATACGGATTCATGTAGGTTGCTTTGTTGCTAGAAGAATAGGCAAGTATGGACTATAGGTGTTATGAACTGATTATCTTCGACAGCAGATATATATTGTGTGCTCAATGCTAGGAACAGAACTAGAGTAAACATGGAGGATAGTATGCATTACCTGTGGAAAAAAAATATGCTAAATGCTATGAACTGAGCTAGAGTTGATTATGATGCCTTAGTGGCTGTTCAAATCAATTTTGTAATTGTTATGTTCGGGATTATCGAATTGGTGTTATTTAGTTATGTGGTAGTAGATGTTTTCATTATTTCCTTGGAGGAGTAGGTCTAGTTATGCATGCTTTAGTATACCATGTGTTATGAACAATTAGTCTCAGTCTTTAGGTTCTTAAAGTATGAAACAGTTTTAGTTTTTAGGTTGCTTGTGACCTTAACTAGCTTTTGTTTTTGTGATGAATTACTAAGTGTGAATAGTCCTTTGGAGCTACTATACACTTTAGCTCACTGTTTAATTGCCGAGGCAATCTTAGAGCTTGTAGAGCAGAATTTTATTAGCTTAGCGTGCAAAATTTTAAGTGCAGATTCCTTTCATTAAGTGCAGATTTTATTAAAATACAGATTGTATGTGCAGATTTCTTTTTGTATTCTATGCATGATTATGTGTTACATAGTTAGTTTCATTCATAGATGCATAAGAAAGATAAAGAAAAGTATAAGAAAGATAAAGAAAAGAAAAGAAAAGGCCGAGGCCTTAAGTAGATCCCAAAGTCAAGACTTGAGGGATTTTTGGCACACAAGGTGCCTATTAAAATGCCGAGGCATTTAAAGAAGAAGTAATTAAGATTATAAGTATTTTACCTTTAAGAAGAGGCTAGTACCCGACTTCCGAGGTTGTCGTTAAACAAATTCAGGTGTTCAATTCCGAGGTCTTGGCCCTGGTAGACCGAGGTCTGCTCTCTTAGGATTGGTGGCTCGCTACCCCAACCTATTAGGGAACGCGCATAAGATGGTACTATGCCTGGGCCCAAAAAGAAGTTGATTACTATTTTGAAGTATTATAAGTATAAGCTTTTGAACTAATAAAACAATGTGTTTACAAAAGTTTACAAGTATTAAAGAATAAGTTTTAAATAAGTAAAATAAAAGAATAAGTTATTAAGTAAGTTTAATAAGAATCAGAAAGTGTTTAGAATTCAGTAAGTTAAATTCTTTATGCTAGCATGATAGTATAGACTTGTCTTACATGTTTAGCCTTTCAGTATGTTTCTTTACTATTAGGAGAGCATGAGTTAGCTTACTGTTATTTGCTATTTATGAGCATGAGTAGCTTTGCATGTTAGCATTCAGTTTTAGCATGTTTCTATACATGCATATCGAGTTTTTGTGAGTTAGATAGCGCTTACTAAGCAAATTTTGCTTATAGACTACACTTCCTCTTACTGCAGATACAGGAAAGGAAAAGATATAGAAAGGAAGGCGACAAGGAGGTGTTCGAGGGATGTGTGATGCCAGGACTATGGAAGCCTTGGGACTTAGTTTAAGAATTTATTAAGAATGTATTAGATGAGTCATTTAGTCTTCCGCTGTTAGTTAACTGTATGTTTTTATTTTGTTTCCGCTATTTATTACTTGCATGCTTTGATTTCATTAAACTGCGTGGTGATGTTATTCCTTTTGGTTGTGAAAATATATGTTCTAGCCGCCTGTGGCTGAGTATAGTTTGTTTGTATTGTTGATTTGGTCACCGGTACAAGGGAGATTTTGCCGAAATTTTTCGGTAGGGATTTCTCGTAGTTAAGTAGCATACCGGTTAAGTAGAGTTAGTAGTCAAGTAACGGTCATCCTTAGAGTATAGTAGTAGTAGTAAGAAGGGTGGTCGTTACAGAGTGAGAAGGAGAGGGGCGGCGTGTGAGGGTTTTAGGAAGAGAAGAGTTGTCGAAAAAAATAATAACTCCTCTCTTAATTTTCGTTAATACCACCCAACTAACTTTAAATATAATTGTTCTCCTTTCTTTTCAGCACACCCCTGCTGGGGCCCCTTGGTTACTAGAATCACCCTATATGACATAGAGTCTAATAGGTCTCAGGTTCAAACCCCCGCTAGGATATTTTACGATTTTATTTATTTTTGCTACTTCGGCTATTCTAAAATTTTCATAAAAATATTCTAAAATTCCAAAAAAATAATAGAATTTTAAAATTTGAGAATTTTCGGGCGTTACAGTTTTAAACACAAAATTAAAACTTCCTTATTTATTTCCAGAAATTTTAAAATTAAAATTTCTCTAATAATTTTTCCCTTCATGGTTGGTTATAAAAGGAAATTTTATAAATTAAAATCTTTCTTTTAAACATGTGGATGATTTCTAAAAAGGAAAGTTATCTTTAAAATTAAAATCTCCTTTCAATCTACAAATAAGGAAAGATATTAAATCTTTTCTTAATTGATCCGGTAGTAAGAGTGGGCCCCCCCCCCCCTTCTGGCAAAGTCAACGCCAAGTGGAAGTCACCGGAACAGCCGCCCACCCAGAGGAGAGTGTGGTCCGACCGGACGGACGGCCGTAGACGGTCGGTCCGATTGGACTGTCGGTCGGTCGATGGAATCGAGTACCTGGAGGGGTCCGTCCGGCTCGCACTTATAGTTGGGAGGTACCCTGTCAAATCGGGGTTCCGACGCTCAGTTAAAAAGGTCATGGACCGAGCTGACCTTTTGACCGACCGCAGTCATAAAGCACCCCTGTTTGTTAGTCTCCACAAAGCACAAGTAAACCATTGCGGATGTCCGGTCGGATGTTTAGGTATCCGTCCGCTCGGACTACAAGTTTGGAGCAAAGGAAAAGGCCAGAGGATTTCTTTCTTTGACAACCTGTAGGTTTCACGTGTGTGCCATGCTCCAAATCTTGTGACAGGGGATTCTGCTGTCCCATCGAGGGCATGCTTTGACTGTAGCGATATGGGTCAGGTAAACTTTCTGACAGCCGCGTACCTAGGAAAGGATAGAAGACACTTATGCACTTCGGTACGCGTGCCCAAACTTGACACCGCTCTATATAAAGAACCTCAGGTTTCACCGGCAGGAGGATTCTGGTACGTACTCTGAGACTTCTGGAGCCACCTTGTTCATCGTGATTTACCTGACTTGAGCGTCGGAGGGTCGTCGCTGGGAATCCCCTTCCCGGCTCGACTTCTGTGCAGGATAGCCGGAGCATCTCGACACTAGTTGGAGATCTACATCAGCGAGCCTTGGAGCGCCACGTGCCCAGCGTCTGTTGACTTCTGGTTCGGACAGGATCAAATTGGCGCCGTCTGTGGGAACGCTCCTGCATCCGATCGGAGACAATGGACGAGGCTGGACGACAACACACGGTGACGCTTTCAACAGAAGAACTCGACGCCCTGGTCGAGATAAGGGCCGCCAAACTCATAGAGCAAAAACAAAAAGCATCCGCCGAGCGGGCGGAGCAGCAAGCAACATCTGCGTCTCATGGCCGAGCGGAAGCACCTCAAGCCACCGTCGCATTTCACCGAGCCTTGTTTCGCACTCCTGAAGCTGCACCAGCTCGAAGAGATAGAGGCTCCTCTTCAGATGAAATGCCAAGGCGGGATGACAGAAAAGGGAAAGCCCCCCGGGCAGACTCATCTCCCGAGCGGACCAATCGCCAATTCTCGGAAGATATTTTACGAGACCCTCTGCCCAAGCACTACGTGCCTCCGACGATCGGCGAATACAATGGAACAACGGACCCGGATGATCATCTGGGTAAGTTTGATAATACAGCCACGCTCCATCAATACACCGATGGAGTAAAGTGCCGCGTCTTTCTTACCACTCTCTCGGGATCGGCTCAACGGTGGTTCCGTAGGCTGCCGGACGGATCCATCACAAGCTTCAAGGACTTCCGAACGGCCTTCCTCCACCACTTCGCTAGCAGTCGGCGTTATCAGAAAACAAGTGTTAGCTTGTTCGCCATCAAGCAAGAACCAAAAGAATCGCTTCAAGCTTACATCCAGCGATTCAACCAAGTGGCGATGGACATCCCAACGGCCACATCGGAGACGATGATGAATGCCTTCACGCAAGGCCTTGTGGATGGGGATTTCTTCCGGTCGCTCATCCGAAAGCCGCCCCGAGATTATGATCACATGCTACATCGGGCCAACGAATATATAAATGTGGAAGAAGCGCAAGCGCTCGGAAAAACTCGGAGCCAAGACTGCTCATCTGCGTGAGCGGCACACCGCTCGTGACCACCCGTGAGGACCGAGGGCAAGCAATTAGATCCTCACGCCGGATCACACGTACAAGAAGTGGCTGCTCGGCCCAAGCCAAAGAAGAGGTGGACCCCTATGTTCGCAAATTCCACCAAACGGATACGCACAACACGAGGGATTGCCAAGCCTTCCCTTTGTGTCCAATCCTGCTCCCCGGAGAGCCGAACGACGGTCTCCTCCCCTCGACAGGAGGCAAAGGACCCGGAAGCCGACCGGACCCGAGAGAGGCGACATCACCAGACGTCCGATCGGCATAGATCCCCAAGACAGGAGAGTCGCCGGACGTCCAGAGAACGGTCCCGACCGTCCGCCGGGAGGAGGAAAATAGGAGCAATACTTCCCGGGCGAGCGTTATGGCGGACCGAGGAGGAGATTCCAACCGAGCCCGAAAGGCGGCTCCAGATCCAGCAGTCGGTTGTAGCCAAGAGCGGGCAAGTGGACCGGAAATCACTTTCGGGCTGGAGACTTGGAAGGAGTAGAAGTGCCCGACGCCTTGCTCATTAAAGCGGTAATAGCAAATTACACTATTCATCGATATTCATTGACACGTGGAGCTCGGTCAACATCATATTCAAGAAGGCGTTCGATCAGTGCAAATTGATCGAGCCGAGTCGCCCATGACTACCCGCTCTACGGGTTTACAGCAACGAAATTCACCGGTCGGACGGATCTGGTGGCCACCTCACTGGGAAGAGCCGCCGGGAGGACCAGACAATAAACTTCGTGGTGGTGACTCTCCATCATCCTACAATGTCGTTACGGCGCTCGGCGAAGCGGTTGTTTCAACCTTCCACCAGAAGATAAAGTTCCCTGTGGAAGACAAAGTAGGAGAAGTGCGTGGAGATCAACTAGCAGCTCGGCGATGCTATATAGAGATGATCCGAGCAGAAGCTTCTTCCGCTCGGAAGGCCCCCCGAATCGAGGTACACGCCATAACCGAGAAACCTCCTGCTTTAATTTTTGATGAAAAGGAGGAAGTTCAGATCCATCCGACCCGATCGGAGGCCACCACTTTCATCGCCTCGGATCTAGAGGAAAAACAGAAGAAGAAGCTGATCCAATGCCTCTAGCAAAATCATGATGTCTTTGTTTGGTCGACACACGAGTTGCCCGGAATTTCGCCGAGCCTAGCGCAGCATGAGTTGCATGTCCGACCTGACGCTCGGCCAGTGAAGCAGAAAAAAAGAGATTTTAGCGCCGAGCAGAATGCCATAATCCGGGCGGAAGTAGAGAAACTTCTGGAGGCCGGCCACATACGCGAGGTGCAGTTCCCGAGCCGGCGTCTATAAACCCGCGCCGTTCGGCCGGAGGTAAATGGGTCGAGCCAAACGCTCGAAGAACGAAGGCCCCGCGCCGTTCGGCCGGAGGTAAATGGGTCGAGCCAAACGCTCGAAGAATGAAGGCCCCGCGCCGTTCGGCCGGAGGTAAATGGGTCGAGCCAAACGCTCGAAGATCGAAGGCCCCGTGCCATTCGGACGGAGGTATATTATCCGAGCCAAAATACTCGATGAAGTAGATCCTGAGCCGTGCGGCCAGGAGGGCATTATCCAAGCTGGGGGAAAGGCAAAGAGCTACGCCGAACGGAAGTGTCAAAATTAGCCTTGACGCCCGACGAGCACCGTCGTTAAAGATCGAGAGCCGCGCCGACCGGCTATAAATATCCGCGCCGACGAGCACCGTCGTTAAAGATCAAGAGACGAGCCGGCGTCTATAAACCCTCCGAGCGGAAGACCGACGAGCACCGTCGTTAAAGATCGAGAGACGAGCCGGCGTCTATAAACCCTCCGAGCGGAAGACCGACGAGCACCGTCGTTAAAGATCAAGAGACGCCGGCGTCTATAAACCCTCCGGCGGAAGACCGACGAGCACCGTCGTTAAAGATCAAGAGACGGCGTCTATAAACCCTCCGGCTGAGACGACGAGCACCGTCGTTAAAGATCAAGAGACGAGGGCGTCTATAAACCCTCCGAAGGAAGGCCGACGAGCACCGTCGTTAAAGATCAAGAGACAGCGGCGTCTATAAACCCTCCGCGCGGAAGACCGAGCACCGCCGTTAAAGATCAAGAGACGAGGCGGCGTCTAAACCCTCCGGGCGGAAGACCGACGAGCACCGTCGTTAAAGATCAAGAGACGAGCCGGCGCCTATAAACCCTCCGGCGGAAGACCGACGACCGGCGTTAAAGATCAAGAGACGAGCCGGCGTCTATAAACCCTCCGAGCGGAAGACCGACGAGCACCGTCGTTAAAGATCAAGAGACGAGCCGGCGTCTATAAACCCTCCGAGCGGAAGACCGACGAGCACCGTCGTTAAAGATCGAGAGCCGCGCCGTCCGGCTATAAATAACCGCGCCGACGAGCTCCGTCGTTAAAAATCGAGAGACGAGTCGGCGTCTATAAATAATCCGAGCAGGCCAACCGTCGAGCTCCGAGGTTGAACATCGAGAGGTTCGGATCGTCTCATAACCAGCGATTCTTGGTAGCAACACAGAATTATGTGCGGCCGAACGGAAGAGCTGGAGAAAATACTCCAGCGATTCTCCAAAGGTGTGATGTGACAGGAGATGAGCGGACAGCACAAGTGTTAGCAAGGGGACAGTGCAAGAAGATAAAATACACGAAAGGAAAGCATTTCATTAAAATTAAAACCTTAGGCCAAGTGGCCTAAATACAAAAAGGTTCATGATCAGCCGAGCGGCTAAATTACAAGAATTACTCGATGTAGTCGTAGAGGTCCCTCGGAATATTGCTCAGAAGCTCCACCTGATCGTCGGCCGGAATATTGGTGGACTCCGGAAGAAGGCCCTTCGACTTCAGATAGGTCATAGTAGCCGTAATGGCCAAGTCGAAAGCCGAGTACATCCGCTCGCAAATTTTCTCCGAGAACTCGGGCGAGCGGATGTGGCTTTGTCGGAGAGCGGCGACTCGGCTCGGCTCGGCATCCTGGTATTCTGTGAAGGTTGCCTGGGAGCTTGTGAGGGCCTCATTCAGACGTTCGATCTTCTCCGCATCAGCCGAGCGGCCTGCCTTCTCCCGATCGAGCTGCTCCGTCAGCTCTTTTATCTTCGACTCCAGGCCCCGGGCCTCCACATTTTTCTTCTCCAGATCGGAGATGGCTGTGTTCTTCCGAGTGGCCGAGTTATCTTTGTGTCAAGCGACTTGACTCGCTCGGACTCGGCTAGGCGTGGGCCCGGTCACTGTTTTCTTCGCTCGTGAGCAGAGTTTGAGCTTTCTTCAGCTCTTTTTGCAGCTCGGAGTAGGAAGGTCCTTGGGAGCCGCTCGGACCACCTGCCGCCCGCAGTTGCCTTATCTCCTCGTCCGCCATAGCCAGACGGCTGGAAACTGCTATCTCTTCCACCCACCTCTGAAACGAGAAGGCGCAGTTGTTAGAAGCCGAGCGGAAATATTTTAGGCAAAACAAAAAACAAAAAACAACGAAGAACTTACCCCCGTAGCCGCTTGCATGTGGCTGTTGGCTAAGTTCTGGAGAGGGATCAGTGCTACGCGCGCCCGGGCGTCGGCCCACATCTCGGCGAGGGGCCCTTTCAAAGTAATAGTGTGCTCGGGCACGGTTGTCCGGTCAGCTTCTGGCAGCAACTCTTCAGTAGGGAGATGAAGAGTAGCCCGTATTGTGCGGCCATGACCAGGGATCGCCCGACCGGGATCAGAAGCTGGCGCAGAAGATCGCGAATGGATGGTCGAACGTTGGACTGAACGGCGAGCAGGGGGGAGAGTGTCGACCGGAGTGGCCTCGATCGGAGTGGCCTCGACCGGAGCAGTCAGCTCGTCCCAGTCAGAAGGCGTCCGGTCGGACGAAATGGTCTCGGGCACAGGCGCCTTCCCTTTCGCAGTCGAGGCGGCCCGGTCAGAGGGTTGGACCGCGGAGGTAGCCGAGCGTAGCGGGGTCTCCACTCGGCGTCTCTTTGGCAGAGGGTTCCTCCTCCCGAACGGACCCTTCCTCGGGGCCGTTGGTTCCTGGAGGTAGCTCACTGTCCACTGCTGTTGAGAGGCTGGCGGCCGATTCGGCTGGTGCCGCTTTCTCCTTCGTGAGAACCGACCGGCTGAATACCCACTTCATTTCCTTGGCCGCCACGGCCTCCAGCGCCGCTAGAACGCCGGCCATCACCGAGTCCATGACGATGTCACCGCAGAAGAGAAAAGAAATCGCTTAGCAATTAAAGCAAGTGCCAAAGCAAAGTTCTTACCGAAGCCGGTCGGAAGTGGGGTCCGTATAGGACTCAGCCCAAAAATGTACATCACTCCCTCGTGAAGAAGCTTGTTGATGTCAAGCCGTAGACCGGCTAGTACATTTGCGGTGTGAAGATAATCCGGTCGGGTCTTGAATTTCTTCAGTTCGGGAAGGGGAGGTAGACTGACTTGCCACTGGGTCGGAAAGTTTGGCTGACCGGGCATGCGGAGGTAGAAATAATAGTCCTTCCAATGTTTATCGGAAGTGGGTAGTTTATTGAAGAAGACCAGACCGGGCCGAGCTTGGAACATAAAGGTGCCCGGCTCGGCTTGCTTAGGATAATAGAAGTAAAAGAAGACCTCCTATCGGAGGGGAATGTTGTGAATCTTGAACAAAACGACAACGCCGCAGAGCAGACGAAAGGTATTTGGTACTAAACTGCCGAGCGGCACGCTAAAATAGTTACAGACGTCTACTATAAAAGGATGTACGGGGAACCGCAGACCGGCGATGAATTGGTCGCGAAAGACACAGAAACCGCCGCGCGGTGGTCTGTGAGGCCGAGCGGCAGGACCAGCTAGGCGAACTTCGATATCCTCGGGGATTTCGAAATTGTCAGCCAAAATATCAAAATCCCGTTGTTCGAAGCGAGATCGCATGGTAGTATACCATGGGCCTAAGGATTGTTCTTCGGGATGAGAAGAACTGGCCATGATCGGGACAGAAGAAATCAAAAAGGAAGTTTCAAAGACGAGGGAATGGAGTTTCAAAAACCAGAGCAGAAGTGCGAATTAGATATCGGAAAGGAAAAAGGAAAGATCTAAAACCTTACTGGGGGAAGAGGGATCGAAGAAAGGAGCCGGATAGCGTCAAAGGGCAAAAGCGAGATCGCCGGAGCTCCAGAGCGCAGAAAGCAACAGTAGAGGTGACGGAGGCGTGTGAAGGTGAGGAGGAAATGAAGAATTTATAGGGTGAGGGCCGGGCGGCCTCCACCGTCGGATCCAGGTCACGGGAATCAAAGCATACATCTAGCCGTATATTTCGAATTGCTTCGGTCACATCAAAATATCACGCAACCGCCTCCGTACTCTGATGGCATTGCTCCACGTGGCAGTCAATCATTCGGAGCATTTAATGAAGGTATGATCGACATTGATGTCGAAGATTGGCGCAGAACGCAAGGAGATCCGGCGAAAGCCATCATTGATTCATTCAAGGATATCTCTGCCGCTGACCGGGTGGAGAGTATTAGCATGGAGGAGCCGTTCGGCTAGACTCACAGTCCAGTCAGTCGGACTATGCGCCTCCTTCGACTAGACTTGAAGGGAAGGCAAGTGATCCGGTAGTAAGAGTGGGCCCCCCCCCCCTTCTGGCAAAGTCAACGCCAAGTGGAAGTCACCGGAACAGCCGCCCACCCAGAGGAGAGTGTGACCGGCCGGTCGATGGAATCGAGTACCTGGAGGGGTCCGTCCGGCTCGCACTTATAGTTGGGAGGTACCCTGTCAAATCGGGGTTCCGACGCTCAGTTAAAAAGGTCATGGACCGAGCTGACCTTTTGACAGACCGCAGTCATAAAGCACCCCTGTTTGTTAGTCTCCACAAAGCACAAGTAAACCATTGCGGATGTCCGGTCGGATGTTTAGGTATCCGTCCGCTCGGACTACAAGTTTGGAGCAAAGGAAAAGGCCAGAGGATTTCTTTCTTTGACAACCTGTAGGTTTCACGTGTGTGCCATGCTCCAAATCTTGTGACAGGGGATTCTGCTGTCCCATCGAGGGCATGCTTTGACTGTAGCGATATGGGTCAGGTAAACTTTCTGACAGCCGTGTACCTAGGAAAGGACAGAAGACACTTATGCACTTCGGTACGCGTGCCCAAACTTGACACCGCTCTATATAAAGAACCTCAGGTTTCACCGGCAGGAGGATTCTGGTACGTACTCTGAGACTTCTGGAGCCACCTTGTTCATCGTGATTTACCTGACTTGAGCGTCGGAGGGTCGTCGCTGGGAATCCCCTTCCCGGCTTGACTTCTGTGCAGGATAGCCGGAGCATCTCGACATTAGTTGGAGATCTACATCAGCGAGCCTTGGAGCGCCACGTGCCCAGCGTCTGTTGACTTCTGGTTCGGACAGGATCATTAATCTTTTGAAGAAACTTGTAAAAGGAAATATTTAATTTTAAAACTCTCTTTTTAAATCATGAACATGGTTCCAAAAAAGGAAAATTTTATCAAAATTAAAATCTTCCTTTCAATCTCCAAATAAGGAAAGATATCAAATCTTTTCTCAATCTTTTGTAGAAAGTTATAAATGGAAAGATTTAAATTTTAAACTCTCTTTTAAAACCATGGAATCCATATAAGAAATTTTTAAAAATAAAAATCCTTTTAATTTTCTTAGGGTCGGCCACACCATGCTTGGGCTCCAAGCATTGGTTGGCCACCTACTTGGCTCATCCTATTGGTCTTGGCCGGCCCCTCGCTTGGGCTCCAAGCTAGCTTGGTCATCCCCATTAGGATGGATATAAAGATGGGTATAGGTGGGTATAATACTTTATAAATAAGAGGCTACGATAGGGACCGAGAGGAGGAATTGGTTTTGGTCTCCCAATTAAAATAAGCTTCCCGTGTTCGCCCTGAACATTCAACTTAATTTCATCAATAATAATTCATTCCACTAAAGAATTATTACTGAACTACCGCACTAATCCCAAATTACATTTTGAGCTCCTTCTTATCATGAGTGTGTTAGTCTCTCTGTGTTTAAGATGTCGAATGTTCACTAATTAAATGAGTTACTGACAACTCTCTTTAATTAATATCTTAGTCCAAGAGTAGTATCATTCAACCTTATTGTCATGTCGGACTAAGTCCACCTGCAGGGTTTAACATGAAAATCCTTATGAGCTCCTCTTGGGGACATTATCAACCTAAATTAATAGGACACAATTTTCTTCTATAATCAACAACACACACTATAAGTAATATTATTTCCCAACTTATCGGGTCTATTGATTTATCGAGCTAAATCTCACCCTTTGATAAGTCAAAGAAATAAATACTAAGTATATGTGTTTGTTATTATATTAGGATTAAGAGTACACACTTCCATAATAACTAAGCTCTTATTCTTTTATTAAGGATAGTGCTGATATATGAAGCTCGGGATAAGCACAATATTCTTTTCTTATGATCCCTATAATCCTGAGAATATATGTGCATTCTCCCAAGTCCTTCATATCGACTTGCTTGGACAACCATACCCTTACTTCCGACAACACTTTGATATTGTTTCTAACTACCAAAAATGTCATCTACGTATAGTGCAAAAAATACCACCACGTTTCCATCACACTTCTTGTATACACAAGACTCATCCGGTCACTGAATAAATCTATAGGTCTAGATTACTTCATTAAACCGGATGTTCCACGACCTTGAAGTTTTGCTTAGTCCATAAATAGACTGATTGAGCTTATATACTAGATGTTCTTTGCCCTTTACAATGAATGCCTCTGGTCGCTTTATATGGATGCTTTCTTCAAGACTTCCATTAAGGAAAGCTGTCTTGACATCCACTTGCCAAATCCCATAACAATAGATAAAAGAATCTAGATAGACTTAAGCATGGCTACTGGTAAAAGGTTTCCCCTTTTTTTTAACAATCCTTGCTTTGAAAGTTTCCACCTTCCCGTCTGTCCTTCTTTTTCTATTGTAGACATATTTACAGCCAATGGCTTTTACACCATTTGGTGGTTCTATAAGCTCCCAGACTCTATTAGAATACATAGATTCTATTTCAGTATTCATTGCTCTTTGCCAAGATGCTTGCATCTTTATCTTAGAGTGCTTCATCATATGTCTGGGGATCAGGTTCATGTTCACCAGGGATCAAGTCCATAGACTCTCCCAAAACATGAATCTTTCAGGTTGCCTAACAACTCTCCCACTACGATGAGACACTTGTACAATTATGTATCATTTGTGATACGTGTTACAGTTTCTTGTGATATTTCATCTTGTACAGTTGGTACTAGATTAGACGTGTCATTTATTATTTCCTTAAGAACAAATTTACTTATAGGCTTGTGGTTTATTACATAGTCCAGTTCTAAAAATCGGGCATTGGTGTTAACAATGATCTTCTGATTTTTAGGACTATAAACCTCCTTTCGTTTTCTTTAGGATAACCCACAAACAAGTGAACTCCTGTCCAACTTATCAGTGTCTCCCTTCAACACATGTGTTGGACTACCTCGAATTCGAATATGCTTTAAATTAGGCTTACGCCTATTCTGCATTTCTATGTGAGTAGAGAGTTATGACTTAGAAGGTACTATGTTCACTTCCATTTCCAGAGTATATCCTCAAAATGAATTTGATAATTTTCTAAATAACTCATCATTGATCTAATCATTTCCATAAGAGTCCTATACCTTCTTTCTACTACACCATTCTATTGGGGTGTACCAGGTGCAGTTAATTGGGATTGAATCCCGACTTCTGATAAGTGACTCCTAAACTCTCCCAAGAGGTACTCGCCACTACGATCTCATCGTAGTGTCTTGATACTTTTACCTTGACGTTACTCCACATCAGCCTAGTACTCTTTGAACTTATCAAAGCACTTAGACTTACGGCGCATCAAGTAAATGTACCCGTATCTTGAATAGTTGTCTATAAAATAGATGAAATATTCGAAACCACCTCTTTCCTGGATAGTCATAGATCCACACAAATCAAAATGAACCAATTCCAACACATCTTTGGCTCTATACCCCTTAGACTTAAAAAGCTTCTTGGTTATTCTTCCTTCCAAGTAAGACTTGCAGGTTAGAAAGGTTTCCACTACCAATGAACCCAAAAGTTCATCGGCTATTATTCTTTGAATCCTACTCAAGTTAATATAACCTAGCCTTAGATGCTAAAGATATGATTTGTTCATTTCCGAAGGTTGCTTTCTTTTATTAGAATTAGAAGATATGTTATTAATTTTCATTTGTTGCATCGTGGGAGTTATTGGATTTTATAAATTGCCAACCAGAACAGATAACTTCCCTCTTTTCCTTGATAACAACTTTGTTATCAAAAAAGACAGAATATCAAGTTCTTTGAATAGTTTAGAAACTGAATTCAAGTTCTTTCTAAACTTGGTACGTAAAGATAATTTCTCAAAATCCATATTTTATTCCTATCAGAGGATAAACATCTCCTACTATAACAGCTGCTACTTTTATAGTAGTGCCCATGTAGATAGTGTTTTCCCTTTCATGTAGTTGTCGAGTTTCCTGGAACCCTGTAATGAATTGCAGACATGATCAGTGGCTCCTTGTATCTACACACCAGGTACCGATAGATAACACCACTAAACATGTTTCAACAACTAATGAATAAAATACACCTATATTGTTCTCAGTTCTGAGAGGACAGTCAATCTAAATGTCCAAGTCTTATTTCCAATCATTATAATTGGGATAACTAAGTCTATTCTATAGTATAACAACTAGGGGATTGACAAACATTTGAAATCCTAAGAATCACAAAAATATTTGGTCAAGACCAATACCTTAAAATCCTCATGAGTTTTGTATGCCACAATAGTGTGGACGTATACAAAATCAAAAAGGAGATTTTATTCATTAATTTTATTATCTCGTCAACCTTACTTTATGACAAATAAAATTAATAGTTGGTCTATCTTTGATCAAATATTTGGTCAAAACTTTGAATTTAAAATAATATTGATTCCTCAAACAATATTATTTAAATTCACCAACACCTCAAACACCGTGAATATTGTATGCCACGATAGTGTGGAGGTATACAAATTCAAACATTTGTAAAAGGAGGATTTTACTCATTAATTATCTTGTCAACCTCTCTTTATGACAAATTAATAGTTGGTTTTCTTTGGTCACACAAATAATAACAGTGACTCCGTTGGGAAGGATACTATTAAATGTGTCTAAATGTATATCCATTACTTGATACTTAATCCATTAAATAAGATTGTGCCCCTTCCGATGGGGAAGATCACACGCTCCTAATTAATTTCCTATAACCATCTATAAAGGAAGTTTGATCTAGTGATCCGCAAATAAACTCATCCGATGGGGAGGGAGGTACTCAGAGTCAACACGCAAGTTTGTCACATCACTTACAAACCAGTAATGGAGACCGTGGAATTTATTTACTAATCTCTCTCCCACTTAGTTATTTAAGGTGAGGAATTTTAACTATGCAAGAAAACATCACATGCACACACATATCACAGTAAATAAAGCAATAAATATGGAAATTAATTTTTCAACTATTATGGCTTCTTCTATCACTGTCCTCCGTGTGCTTCCAGCCCTAGGGTTCATGTCGTCGGGTCCATCGAGCTTCCTTTTCCACTGCGCCTCTGGTCCTTCAATAGCACCACGCCTCGCAAGGACACGATCCGCGACAGAAAAAATAAAATTTTACATACATCGATTATATATTCTACAAGAGAATGTACATCAAGTCTAAATCGAATATAAATGTAAAATCCTAGGGCTAATACAGCTCCTGCTGTATTAGTTAAATACAATCATGCACACATAATAAAATACCCTTGACATGTCCAAGGGTCCAATCACACACAATATCTATAAGTCATAATAGTTGGAGCCTGCAACCACAGAGTTAGCATATCCTACTATTATCCAGCCTAAATTATGTATGACATGTGTATAATTAAACTGAAAATCAAACACACAGAGACAAACCCTAGCTCTGATACCAATTGTTGGTTGGTCCTAGGAAGATCGTACTGGTTCCACTGCACAAAAATTTTGTACAAGTGTCGAACCTTTCCTAACAGCCTATTGTATTCTTTAGAAATTAAATTCGGAATCGCAAATGAAACTTAACATTATTGATTCCAAATTCAACTTATCTGTTCTTAATGGTTTAGACTTGGATCGCAAGCGGAACTTAACACTATTGATCCAAATCCACCTATGTTATAAATTCTATTAAATATTAATTTTAAAAATTGACTCCCAGGTCAAACATGGCGAGGCACATAGCCCTCTTGGGTTTGGGAGCATCCACCACTGCCTCGACAAAGCCTCTTAACGAAATTCAATATTTAATTTCCTAAAATAACATTAGGTTTAACCAAAAAGAACAATCGAATCACAAATTCGAAAAATAAAAAAAAAACACAAACTCGAATTACAAATTCAAAACTCTAGAATCATATGTCTTTTGTATTTGGAATTCATACAAAGAAAAACTAGCATGATGCGGAAAATAATTACTAGTTATACTTTTCTTTGTATGCAACGACCTCTTGATCTTCTACCGTATTCGTCTTCTTATCTCGGACATTGTTTGGGCAACGATCTACCGAGATGTGAACCACCCAAGCCCTTCTTTCTTCTTCACCAAGTTTCGGCCACCAAACCTTCTCCAAGGATGTAGAGGTTCGGCCACCACCACCAAGCTCCAAGGGATGCTAGAAACAAAACCTCCTTTCTCTCCTTCTTCTCCTAGCTTGAACCGGCCACCAAGGACTCCTCTTGTGTTGATGTCACCGGCCACAAAGGAGGAAGAGAAGAGGAGAAGAGCTAGAAACAATGGCCGGCCACCACCAAAGAAGAGGGGGGGGGGGGGAATAAAATAGAGTTGTTAGCCATGAAGGCACCCCTACCCCTTTTTTATAATCTTTGGTCTTGGCAAATAAGGAAATTTAATTAAAATTAAAATTTCCTTTATTTTCCTTGCCATTGGTTAATAAGGAAAATTTTAAAAATTCTTTTAACCTCTATCATGGCCGGCCACCTTAAGAGCTCCAAATTAAGCAAGTTTTAAACACAAAATTAAAACTTCCTTATTTGTTTCCGGAAATTTTAAAATTAAAATTTCTCTAATAATTTTTCCCTTCATGGTTGGTTATAAAAGGAAATTTTATAAATTAAAATATTTCTTTTAAACATGTGGATGATTTCTAAAAAGGAAAGTTATCTTTAAAATTAAAATCTCTTTTCAATCTACAAATAAGGAAAGATATCAAATCTTTTATTAATCTTTTGTAGAAACTTGTAAAAGGAAATATTTAATTTTAAAACTCTCTTTTTAAATCATGAACATGGTTACAAAAAAGGAAAGTTTTATCAAAATTAAAATCTTTATTTCAATCTACAAATAAGGAAAGATATCAAATCTTTTCTCAATCTTTTGTAGAAAGCTATAAAAGGAAAGATTTAAATTTTAAACTCTCTTTTAAAACCATGGAATCCATATAAGAAAATTTTAAAAAATAAAAATCCTTTTAATTTTCTTAGGGTCGGCCACACCATGCTTGGGCTCCAAGCATTGACCGGCCACCTACTTGGCTCATCCTATTGGTCTTGGCCGGCCCCTAGCTTGGTCGGCCCCATTATGATGGGTATAAAGGTGGGTATAGGTGGATATAATACTTTATAAATAAGAGGCTACAATAGGGACCGAGAGGAGGAATTGGTTTTGGTCTCTCAATGAAAATAAGCTTCCCGTGTTCACCCCGAACATCTAACTTAATTTCATCAATAATAATTCATTCCACTAAAGAATTATTACTGAACTACCGCACCAATCCCAAATTACATTTTGAGCTCCTTCTTATCATGAGTGTGTTAGTCTCTCTGTGTTTAAGATGTCGAATGTCCACTAATTAAATGAATTACTGACAACTCTCTTTAATTAATATCTTAGTCCAAGAGTAGTATCACTCAACCTTATTGTCATGTCGGACTAAGTCCACCTGCAGGGTTTAACATGACAATCCTTATGAGCTCCTCTTGGGGACATTATCAACCTAGATTAATAGGACACAATTTTCTTCTATAATCAACAACGCACACTATAAGTAATATCATTTCCCAATTTATCAGGTCTATTGATTTATCGAGCTAAATCTCACCTTTGATAAGTCAAAGAAATAAATACTAAATATATGTGTTTGTTATTATATTAGGATTAAGGGCACACACTTCCATAATAACTAAGGTCTTGTTCTTTTATTAAGTCAGTATAAAAAGAACTTACCTTAAATGGTCCTGCTTATTACACTCAGAGTGTACTAGTGTAATTTATCAGTCAAGATAAACTAATACTTAATTACACAACGACTATTCTAATAGTTTGTTCATTTCCATCTTAGTCACAAGCTACTGTTTATAATTTATAAAGAACCGATAACATAATCTTCTGTGTGTGACACCACACATCATATTATATACAATATAAATTAATTGAACAACTACACTTAGCATAAATGTAGACATTTTTGACCAATGTGATTCTTTATTTCAAAATAAATATTTACAAAATATAAGCTTTTAGTATACATTCCAACACGGATGAATAGTGTCCGAGGCGCCTCCGGGTTATTGGAGGCGCCTCGGTTGTTGTGGTCCAAAGCCTCACGCAGTAAGGCGTGAAGGCACCTTCCAAGGAGATGGAAGGCACCTTGGATGCTGATGTAACGACCACCCTTCTTACTACTACTATTCTCTAAGGATGACCGTTACTTAACTACTAACTCTACTTAACCGGTGTGATTAAAAACCACATGGAAATCCTACCGTAAAATTTCGGCAGAATCTCCCCTGTACCGGTGACCTTAAACTGATATACAAACACTATATACACAGCCACAGGCGGCTGGAACATTTATCAAACAACCACGCAGTTAAATAAGTATCAAACACACAAATATCTACTGAACTCATCCTACATGCAATCTAAATAGAATAATCTCAAATGACATGAACTTAAAATACAACACAAATGTTTACAATATCCAAAATGCAGAAACTAAATTTAAAACTTCTTTCCTAGTCCCAAGGCTTCCATAGTCCTGGCATCACACATCCATCCGCACCTCCTTGTCGCCTTCCTTTCTATATCTTTTCCTTTCCTGTATCTGCAGTAAGAGGAAGTGCAATCTATAAGCAAAATTTGCTTAGTAAGCGCTATCTAACTCACAAAATCTCGATATGCATATATATAAATAAAAACATGCTAAAACTGAATGCTAACATGTAAAGCTACTCATGCTCATACATAGTAAAGAAAGAAACATACTGAAATACTAAACATGTATAGTTAATCATGCTCATAAATAGCAAAGAACAGTAAACGAACTCATGCTCTTCTATTAGTAAAGAAACATACTGAAAGGCTAAACATGTAAGGCAAGTTTATACTATCATGCTTGCATAGAGAACTAAGCTTACTGAATTCTAAATACCTTCTGAATCTTATTTCACTTGTTTAAAGACTTATTCTTTAAATATTTCATACTTATGTAAAACTTGCTTTACTTGTTCAAAACTTATACTTATAATACTTCAAAATAATAATCAACTTCTTCTTGGGCCCGGCAACTGTACTTACTATGCGCGCATCCCTAACCGAGATAGTTGGTCCCGAATCTAGTAGGATTTGCTAGGTTATCTAAACCTAGGGACCGACTATGGGAGCCCAGCCCAAGGACTACTGAGAGTCCTGCATACTAGGTTATCTAAACCTAGGGACCGACTATGGGAGCCCAGCCCACGGACTACTGAGAGTCCTGCATACTAGGTTATCTAAACCTAGGGACCGACTATGGGAGCCCAACCCAAGGACTACCGAGAGTCCAGTACAGTGCCATTGATAAAAGTAAAATACTTGTTATCTCTTAATACTTCTAATATATAATGCCTCGGCATTTTCTTTAGCACCTTGTGTGCCAAAATCCCTAAAGTCTTGACTTTGGGATCTACTTAAGGCATTGGCCTTTTTCTTTCTTTTCTTTATCTTTCTTATACTTATTAATATTTCTAACAAAAGAATGCTTCTTTTAAAACTAAAATGTTTAACAAAAATCTGCATATAAGCTTAATAAAAATCTGTTCTAAGATTTGGAGTTCTGCATGCAACACTTATCAAAATCTTCAAACAATACTTATAAAAAGATCTGCACTAAATTAAATTGCATGTTTTAATCGAGAACTGCAATGCTAAACAAAACTAAAACTGTAAAACATAAAGATTTGCATACTTTAAGAACTAAAACTAAACTATCTGTTTATAACACATGCACCCAAACTAAGGCATAAAACTCATGACACGCCAATCCAAATTTGCAGGGCTATACAACCAATTTAGAAGCATGGAAAAAATATAGTGCCACATCCAATTGTATAACTTCTAAAAACTGAATTTAAACTACTCTTATAAATCTGAAATCCACAAGTTCTGTAATCCACATTGAGCATCAAATGACCCTCCATCTCCCTTAGGAAAACAACTTAGAAGCATGGAAACAAATGTAGAGCAATGTCCAATTGAAAAACCCCTTCAAAACAGTGATGAAACTATCCTTTTAAAAATATGGAATTTACAAATCCTTCAATTGAAAGTGAGCATACAAGAGTTCCCTATCTTCTAAGAGAAACCAGCTAGAGGCATGCTTCAACAAAATGCAAATAACAACATGAACTTGGAACTAAACTTGAGTATAAATAGTTAGAGCTTAAGATAACTTATGTTTAGGAACATGATGGACTTAAAGCTATGTATACCAGAAGCAATAAATTCATATCAAAATAAAGCCTATGTAAAACTTGTTCACATCAAATGCATAGCACAATCGAAACCAAAACCAGCTGAACAGCTACTGAAACTTAACAGACAAATCTACATATTTTAGAAGAAAAACTAACTCCTTCTGTTTTCATAGCAAGCTAAAAAAAATCTATCAGTATTCCTTTCTTGACCCAGATCTAATCTCCTTTCTTGACCCAAATCTAACCTGCACAGTAGCTTAGAAAGGGCCTATTCTTGCTCAATAATTCAACACATAAACAAACTAAACTGCAGAATATTGAATTCTATACTATAAAAGAAACTAAAACTAAGGCTAAGGCTAACAAAAACCACCGTATGCTCTTCATACGTGTCTAGCCGTTATACATAATATAACTAGTGGAATTCAATCTAACAAATTCGAAATCGAATTCCTGACAGCCAGCAACCTATACAAACTCTCCTTCTTTCTTTAGAGTTCATGGCAGTAAGCATCAAACAAAAACCCCTTAAAACCATGCTTCGAAATCTAAAAGGAATCAAGAATCCGAAACCTCAACATATGGCAGAAAACCAAAAGAAATCCCGGAATTACTCTTACCGCAGGTGAGTAAGCAACTTACCTTCGTGTTCTTGGACCCACAGCCGGAAGGAGACAACTAGGGCTTCGAAGGAGCTTCAATTCTCGGCAACCTCTTTGTGTTTCCAAGCTCCCCTCGGCGGAGTGGCCACACACGGGTGAAGATCGGTCAGAAACAACCCTTCGCCGGCGCCGGAGACCAAGCCCTAGGTCCCCTGCTGCGTCTTCGCCCGAGAGGGAGTCGCGCCGACGCCGTGAGAGGAAAGGAGAGGGAAGGGTTTTCCTTTGAATTTACCACCTCAACTTATCCCTCTTTATAATCTCCATATTCTGTTAACTGGTTAAATAATTTTCCTACCTTTTCTAAACAGAACCGACGGCTGGAATACTTGGTCAGCAGCGGTTTGGCGCGAGTTAAAGATCGCGTGTTCGAACTCTGCTCGGCTCCCTTTTATTTTGGTATTTCTGTTCCCAAAAAAAACTGCTTATATAGATTTTATTCCATACTTTATTAACAAAACTCTCGTAGACCAGCTGGTTGGCTGAGTCCGGTTAACATCTGGTTCGGGTCCGAGGTCTTGGGTTCAAAACCCAGCTTTAACACTTTTATTTCTTCTTTTTTTTTAAACTTCTTCCTCTTGGTAAAAATACCAAACGAACTCCAAAAATTGCATAAAAATACTCTATAAATTCCTAAAAATCTCTAGAATTTTTCTAAAATATTTCTAGATTTTAATAAGGTCTTTCAGAGCTCTAAATCATGAAATTTAGGGTGTTACACCTAAAGTTCCCTCTCGAACTTAGAAATACCTCTGGACTATCTCATACTGTCCTCATGCTCCTAAGTAACTTCATCATGCTTCTGGTTCTAAATGACTTCTACTAATGATACTCTTTTGTTCCTTAGTCTCTTAACTTCTCTATCCTTTCTAAACATACTTATGTATATATGAATATAAGAGAAACAAAACTAAAATTGTCTCTATTTTTTTTCTAAGCATATGTATCAAAACATAGAAAATTAAAACATGAATTTTCTTTTTTTCTAAGCACATATAAGCAGATACCCTATACTGCAAATAATAAAGAAAGCATAAAAGAAAATTAAATAATTTCTTACTTGAAGACGGCAAGGATGGTGCTGATGTGTGATGCTGGAGAATGGGAACTGCTCTGATACCAACTGTAACGACCACCCTTCTTACTACTACTATTCTCTAAGGATGACCGTTACTTAACTACTAACTCTACTTAACCGGTGTGATTAAAAATCACATGGAAATCCTACCGAAAAATTTCGGCGGAAACTCCCCTGTACCGGTGACCTTAAACTGATATACAAACACTATATACACAGCCACAGGCGGCTGGAACATTTATCAAACACCCACGCAGTTAAATAAGTATCAAACACACAAATATCTACTGAACTCATCCTACATGCAATCTAAATAGAATAATCTCAAATGACATGAACTTAAAATACAACACAAATGTTTACAATAACCAAAATGCGGAAACTAAATTTAAAACTTCTTTCCTAGTCCCAAGGCTTCCATAGTCCTGGCATTACACATCCATCCGCACCTCCTTGTCGCCTTCCTTTCTATATCTTTTCCTTTCCTGTATCTGCAGTAAGAGGAAGTGCAATCTATAAGCAAAATTTGCTTAGTAAGCGCTATCTAACTCACAAAATCTCGATATGCATGTATATAAATAAAAACATGCTAAAACTGAATACTAACATGTAAAGCTACTCATGCTCATACATAGCAAAGGAATCATACTAACTGAAATACTAAACATGTATAGTTAATCATGCTCATAAATAGCAAAGAACAGTAAACTAACTCATGCTCTTCTATTAGTAAAGAAACATACTGAAAGGCTAAACATGTAAGGCAAGTTTATACTATCATGCTTGCATAGAGAACTAAGCTTACTGAATTCTAAATACCTTCTGAATCTTATTTCACTTGTTTAAAGACTTATTCTTTAAATATTTCATACTTATGTAAAACTTGCTTTACTTGTTCAAAACTTATACTTATAATACTTCAAAATAATAATCAACTTCTTCTTGGGCCCAAGAATAGTATCTTCTTATGCGCATATCCCTAACTAGACTGGGATAGCGGGTCCGAATCTAGTAGGAGCTTGGTCTAAACCTAGGGACCGACTATGGGAGCCCAGCCCAAGGACTACTGAGAGCCCTGCATACTAGGTTATCTAAACCTAGGGACCGACTATGGGAGCCCAGCCCAAGGACTACTGAGAGTCCTGCATACTAGGTTATCTAAACCTAGGGACCGACTATGGGAGCCCAGCCCAAGGACTACTGAAAGTCCAGTACAGTGCCATTGATAAAAGTAAAATACTTGTTATCTCTTAATACTTCTAATATATAATGTCTCGGCATTTTCTTTAGCACCTTGTGTGCCAAAATCCCTAAAGTCTTGACTTTGGGATCTACTTAAGGCATTGGCCTTTTTCTTTCTTTTCTTTATCTTTCTTATACTTATTAATATTTCTAACAAAAGAATGCTTCTTTTAAAACTAAAATGTTTAACAAAAATCTGCATATAAGCTTAATAAAAATCTGTTCTAAGATTTGGAGTTCTGCATGCAACACTTATCAAAATCTTCAAACAATACTTATAAAAAGATCTGCACTAAATTAAATTGCATGTTTTAATCGAGAACTGCAATGCTAAACAAAACTAAAACTGTAAAACATAAAGATTTGCATACTTTAAGAACTAAAACTAAACTATCTGTTTATAACACATGCACCCAAACTAAGGCATAAAACTCATGACACGCCAATCCAAATTTGCAGGGCTATACAACCAATTTAGAAGCATGGAAAAAATATAGTGCCACATCCAATTGTATAACTTCTAAAAACTGAATTTAAACTACTCTTATAAATCTGAAATTCACAAGTTCTGTAATCCACATTGAGCATCAAATGACCCTCCATCTCCCTTAGGAAAACAACTTAGAAGCATGGAAACAAATGTAGTGCAATGTCCAATTGAAAAACCCCTTCAAAACAGTGATGAAACTATCCTTTTAAAAATATGGAATTTACAAATCCTTCAATTGAAAGTGAGCATACAAGAGTTCCCTATCTTCTAAGAGAAACCAGCTAGAGGCATGCTTCAACAAAATGCAAATAACAACATGAACTTGGAACTAAACTTGAGTATAAATAGTTAGAGCTTAAGATAACTTATGTTTAGGAACATGATGGACTTAAAGCTATGTATACCAGAAGCAATAAATTCATATCAAAATAAAGCCTATGTAAAACTTGTTCACATCAAATGCATAGCACAATCGAAACCAAAACCAGCTGAACAGCTACTGAAACTTAACAGACAAATCTACATATTTTAGAAGAAAAACTAACTCCTTCTGTTTTCATAGCAAGCTAAAAAAAATCTATCAGTATTCCTTTCTTGACCCAGATCTAATCTCCTTTCTTGACCCAAATCTAACCTGCACAGTAGCTTAGAAAGGGCCTATTCTTGCTCAATAATTCAACACATAAACAAACTAAACTGCAGAATATTGAATTCCATACTATAAAAGAAACTAAAACTAAGGCTAAGGCTAACAAAAACCACCGTATGCTCTTCATACGTGTCTAGCCGTTATACATAATATAACTAGTGGAATTCAATCTAACAAATTCGGAATCGAATTCCTGACAGCCAGCAACCTATACAAACTCTCCTTCTTTCTTTAGAGTTCATGGCAGTAAGCATCAAACAAAAACCCCTTAAAACCATGCTTCGAAATCTAAAAGGAATCAAGAATCCGAAACCTCAACATATGGCAGAAAACCAAAAGAAATCCCGGAACTACTCTTACCGCAGGTGAGTAAGCAACTTACCTTCGTGTTCTTGGACCCACAGCCGGAAGGAGACAACTAGGGCTTCGGAGGAGCTTCAATTCTCGGCAACCTCTTTGTGTTTCCAAGCTCCCCTCGGCGGAGTGGCCACACACGGGTGAAGATCGGTCGGAAACAACCCTTCGCCGGCGCCGGAGACCAAGCCCTAGGTCCCCTGCTGCGTCTTCGCCCGAGAGGGAGTCGCCGTCGCTCGCGATCGGGAGAGGAAAGGAGAGGGGAAAGGGTTTTCGGTTTGGGAATTTACCACCTCAACTTATCCCTCTTTATAATCTCCATATTCTGTTAACTGGTTAAATAATTTTCCTACCTTTTCTAAACAGAACCGACGGCTGGAATACTTGGTCAGCAGCGGTTTGGCGCGAGTTAAAGGTCGCGTGTTCGAACTCTGCTCGGCTCCCTTTTATTTTGGTATTTCTGTTCCCAAAAAAAACTGCTTATATAGATTTTATTCCATACTTTATTAACAAAACTCTCGTAGACCAGCTGGTTGGCTGAGTCCGGTTAACATTTGGTTCGGGTCCGAGGTCTTGGGTTCAAAACCCAGCTTTAACACTTTTATTTCTTCTTTTTTTTTAAACTTCTTCCTCTTGGTTAAAATATCAAACGAACTCCAAAAATTGCATAAAAATACTCTATAAATTCCTAAAAATCTCTAAAATTTTTCTAAAATATTTCTAGATTTTAATAAGGTCTTTCAGAGCTCTAAATCATGAAATTTGGGGTGTTACAATTCTCCCTCCCTTATAAAAAGTTCGTCCTCGAACTTAGAATAATTCTGGACATTTCTATCTCATACTGTCCTCATGCTCCTGAGTAACTTCATCATGCTTCTGGTTCTAAATGACTTCTACTAATGATACTCTTTTGTTCCTTAGTCTCTTAACTTCTCTATCCTTTCTAAACATACTTATGTATATATGAATATAAGAGAAACAAAACTAAAATTGTCTCTATTTTTTTTCTAAGCATATGTATCAAAACATAGAAAATTAAAACATGAATTTTCTTCTTTTCTAAGCACATATAAGCAGATACCCTATACTGCAAATAATAAAGAAAGCATAAAAGAAAATTAAATACTTTCTTACTTGAAGACGGCAAGGATGGTGCTGATGTGTGATGCTGGAGAATGGGAACTGCTCTGATACCAACTATAACGACCACCCTTCTTACTACTACTATTCTCTAAGGATGACCGTTACTTAACTACTAACTCTACTACCGGTGTGATTAAAAACCACATGGAAATCCTACCGAAAAATTTCGGCGGAAACTCCCCTGTACCGGTGACCTTAAACTGATATACAAACACTATATACACAGCCACAGGCGGCTGGAACATTTATCAAACACCCACGCAGTTAAATAAGTATCAAACACACAAATATCTACTGAACTCATCCTACATGCAATCTAAATAGAATAATCTCAAATGACATGAACTTAAAATACAACACAAATGTTTACAATAATCAAAATGCGGAAACTAAATTTAAAACTTCTTTCCTAGTCCCAAGGCTTCCATAGTCCTGGCATCACACATCCATCCGCACCTCCTTGTCGCCTTCCTTTCTATATCTTTTCCTTTCCTGTATCTGCAGTAAGAGGAAGTGCAATCTATAAGCAAAATTTGCTTAGTAAGCGCTATCTAACTCACAAAATCTCGATATGCATGTATATAAATAAAAACATGCTAAAACTGAATGCTAACATGTAAAGCTACTCATGCTCATACATAGTAAAGGAATCATACTAACTGAAATACTAAACATGTATAGTTAATCATGCTCATAAATAGCAAAGAACAGTAAACTAACTCATGCTCTTCTATTAGTAAAGAAACATACTGAAAGGCTAAACATGTAAGGCAAGTTTATACTATCATGCTTGCATAGAGAACTAAGCTTACTGAATTCTAAATACCTTCTGAATCTTATTTCACTTGTTTAAAGACTTATTCTTTAAATATTTCATACTTATGTAAAACTTGCTTTACTTGTTCAAAACTTATACTTATAATACTTCAAAATAATAATCAACTTCTTCTTGGGCCCGGCAACTGTACTTACTATGCGCGCATCCCTAACTAGACCCGAGATAGCTGGTCCCGAATCTAGTAGGATTTGCTAGGTTATCTAAACCTAGGGACCGACTATGGGAGCCCAGCCCAAGGACTACTGAGAGTCCTGCATACTAGGTTATCTAAATCTAGGGACCGACTATGGGAGCCCAGCCCAAGGACTACTGAGAGTCCTGCATACTAGGTTATCTAAACCTAGGGACCGACTATGGGAGCCCAGCCCAAGGACTACTGAAAGTCCAGTACAGTGCCATTGATAAAAGTAAAATACTTGTTATCTCTTAATACTTCTAATATATAATGCCTCGGCATTTTCTTTAGCACATTGTGTGCCAAAATCCCTAAAGTCTTGACTTTGGGATCTACTTAAGGCATTGGCCTTTTTCTTTCTTTTCTTTATCTTTCTTATACTTATTAATATTTCTAACAAAAGAATGTTTCTTTTAAAACTAAAATGTTTAACAAAAATCTGCATATAAGCTTAATAAAAATCTGTTCTAAGATTTGGAGTTCTGCATGCAACACTTATCAAAATCTTCAAACAATACTTATAAAAAGATCTGCACTAAATTAAATTGCATGTTTTAATCGAGAACTGCAATGCTAAACAAAACTAAAACTGTAAAACATAAAGATTTGCATACTTTAAGAACTAAAACTAAACTATCTGTTTATAACACATGCACCCAAACTAAGGCATAAAACTCATGACACGCCAATCCAAATTTGCAGGGCTATACAACCAATTTAGAAGCATGGAAAAAATATAGTGCCACATCCAATTGTATAACTTCTAAAAACTGAATTTAAACTACTCTTATAAATCTGAAATTCACAAGTTCTGTAATCCACATTGAGCATCAAATGACCCTCCATCTCCCTTAGGAAAACAACTTAGAAGCATGGAAACAAATGTAGTGCAATGTCCAATTGAAAAAACCCTTCAAAACAGTGATGAAACTATCCTTTTAAAAATATGGAATTTACAAATCCTTCAATTGAAAGTGAGCATACAAGAGTTCCCTATCTTCTAAGAGAAACCAGCTAGAGGCATGCTTCAACAAAATGCAAATAACAACATGAACTTGGAACTAAACTTGAGTATAAATAGTTAGAGCTTAAGATAACTTATGTTTAGGAACATGATGGACTTAAAGCTATGTATACCAGAAGCAATAAATTCATATCAAAATAAAGCCTATGTAAAACTTGTTCACATCAAATGCATAGCACAATCGAAACCAAAACCAGCTGAACAGCTACTGAAACTTAACAGACAAATCTACATATTTTAGAAGAAAAACTAACTCCTTCTGTTTTCATAGCAAGCTAAAAAAAATCTATCAGTATTCCTTTCTTGACCCAGATCTAATCTCCTTTCTTGACCCAAATCTAACCTGCACAGTAGCTTAGAAAGGGCCTATTCTTGCTCAATAATTCAACACATAAACAAACTAAACTGCAGAATATTGAATTCCATACTATAAAAGAAACTAAAACTAAGGCTAAGGCTAACAAAAACCACCGTATGCTCTTCATACGTGTCTAGCCGTTATACATAATATAACTAGTGGAATTCAATCTAACAAATTCGGAATCGAATTCCTGACAGCCAGCAACCTATACAAACTCTCCTTCTTTCTTTAGAGTTCATGGCAGTAAGCATCAAACAAAAACCCCTTAAAACCATGCTTCGAAATCTAAAAGGAATCAAGAATCCGAAACCTCAACATATGGCAGAAAACCAAAAGAAATCCCGGAACTACTCTTACCGCAGGTGAGTAAGCAACTTACCTTCGTGTTCTTGGACCCACAGCCGGAAGGAGACAACTAGGGCTTCGGAGGAGCTTCAATTCTCGGCAACCTCTTTGTGTTTCCAAGCTCCCCTCGGCGGAGTGGCCACACACGGGTGAAGATCGGTCGGAAACAACCCTTCGCCGGCGCCGGAGACCAAGCCCTAGGTCCCCTGCTGCGTCTTCGCCCGAGAGGGAGTCGCCGTCGCTCGCGATCGGGAGAGGAAAGGAGAGGGGAAAGGGTTTTCGGTTTGGGAATTTACCACCTCAACTTATCCCTCTTTATAATCTCCATATTCTGTTAACTGGTTAAATAATTTTCCTACCTTTTCTAAACAGAACCGACGGCTGGAATACTTGGTCAGCAGCGGTTTGGCGCGAGTTAAAGGTCGCGTGTTCGAACTCTGCTCGGCTCCCTTTTATTTTGGTATTTCTGTTCCCAAAAAAAACTGCTTATATAGATTTTATTCCATACTTTATTAACAAAACTCTCGTAGACCAGCTGGTTGGCTGAGTCCGGTTAACATTTGGTTCGGGTCCGAGGT
Organism: Zingiber officinale; assembly: GCF_018446385.1. NCBI lineage: Eukaryota > Viridiplantae > Streptophyta > Magnoliopsida > Zingiberales > Zingiberaceae > Zingiber > Zingiber officinale. The sequence continues at coordinate 185,786,857 of NC_055987.1, read as the reverse complement.
CTTGGGTTCAAAACCCAGCTTTAACACTTTTATTTCTTCTTTTTTTTTTTTTAAATTTCTTCCTCTTGGTAAAAATACCAAACGAACTCCAAAAATTACATAAAAATACTCTATAAATTCCTAAAAATCTCTAGAATTTTTCTAAAATATTTCTAGATTTTAATAAGGTCTTTCAGAGCTCTAAATCATGAAATTTGGGGTGTTACAGCTGAATGGAGGGCATCCTCCATGGAAATTAGCGGCACTTTCAGGTGGATAAGTAGCGGATGTCGCAGAGGTTATCGATGCTGCGATTTCTAGATAAGTATCCATGCTGAAGGCGCCTCCTATGGATGCTGGAGGCGCTCTCAATGGGATACTTAAGGCAGTCTCGAGTGGAGGCTGACTTACACTTGATTTTGGCAATCTTTCTATTGTGCACTGCTCAAAGGACGATCCGACAAAGCCGTAAATTGACTCCGACAACCGGAAGCCTTAAATTTTCTTTTCTTACTTGTCGATATACTTTTAATTATTTCATTAAAATTGTACTTCAAGTTGTAATTTTCCGAAGCTATAGTGATTGCCCATCGAAAGCACTCTTACGTGTGGGCCTTGGAGTAGAAGTCGACACATGCTCCAAACCAAGTAAATTCTTGGTGTTTGCGATTGATTTCTATTTATTCCGCTGCGTGTTTACTCGATTATTTTAACGAATGAATTAGCCATGAGCGTTATTCACCCCCTCCCCTCTCTAGCACTTTTCAATCCTACAGGATCGGCAAGAGGGGTGAATTGCCTATCAACAAAAATATCATCCTTCCCGTTCTTTCAACTCTAATTAAAAGCAACAATAATAGAAAATTAAATTAACAACTAAAAAGATGAGGTACAAGATTTACTTGATTACAACCTAGGTAGTTGTTAATCCAAGGACAATGAAAAAGCTCTAAAAGATCTCATTCGGTGAAGGCGGAGAAGTCTCTTACACTTGTTAATTACTCAAACAGTTGCTAGGAAATGAATACTGGAGTTGATGTTTATTTCCTAGATCCAGGGGTCTTTTTATAGCCCTTGGAAAATCTTATCCGAGGCTAGAAGTGTTGGTTAGTCCTAGGAAAAACGTACTGGTTCCACTGTACAAAATTTTGTACAAGTGTCGAACATTTCCTTAAATAACCTATTGTGTTCTTTAGAAGTTAAATTAGGAATCGCAGACGGAACTTAACATCATTGATTTCAAATTTAACTTATCTATTTTTAATGGTTTAGATTTGAATCGCAAGCGGAACTTAATACTATTGATTCAAATCCATCTACGTTATAAATTTCATTAAATATTAATTCCTAAAATTGGCTTCCAGGATTGCATGGCGAGGCACATGACCTTCTTAGATATGAGAGCAACCACCACCGCCTAGACAAAACCTTTTAAGGAAAGCTAATATTTAATTTCCTTAAA